>NC_058080.1:545089424-545416503 GCF_014858855.1 Bufo gargarizans | reverse complement strand
TGAATTCACACTAAGGCTCCATTCACACGTCCGCAATGTGTTTTGCGGATACACGGAGCCACGGATCCGCAAAACACGGAAAGCGGCAATGTGCGTTCCGCATTTTGCGGACCGCACATTGCCAGCACTAATAGAATATGCCTGTTCTTGTCCGCAGTTGCGGACAAGAATAGGACATGTTCTATTTTTTTGCGGAAACGAAAGCACGGATGCGGAAGTGCGGATCCGCAAATGTGGATGCGGACAGCACATTCCGGCCCCATTGAAAATGAATGGGTCTGCACCCGTTCCGCAAAATTGCGGAACGGATGCGGATCCATTTTGCGGACGTGTGAATGGACCCTAAGCCTGATCAGGCTCCTGCCTTTAGCAGGAGCCTGATCAGGCTTAGATATACCACAGCAAGCCAGATGCCCGTGAAGGTGTCCGGTTGCCTTGGTAACCATCGGGACGCTGCCACAGCGCAGTGGTCCGATGGGGGAGGGAGCTCCCTCCCTCAGTTTACCCTTCAAGCATCAGGGCCGCTGCCACAGCAGAGCAGCGGCCCAATGCTTAGCCCCTCCATACAGCGGTCCCTAAGGACCACGCCATGGAAGGGGTAAAACAACCAACATCAATGCCAGCACCGATGTCGGACGTTTCAAGAAGAGTGTTAGCTGGACATTACAGCTAACACTCTGCCCGCTGCCGCTCTGCCATCCTGAAAGGGGGTTGTGCTGCGCAGTCAGGCTGCAGGGAAACTTGTGTGTAGAGCTGTGTCCGTGTGGAGCGCTGTGTCCTGATTGGACGCCACACATGCCCAGTGCAAAACTGGTGACACACACATGGACACAGCGCACTCACACAGGGATTTTATTATATTAGATTCTTTCATATTTCTTAATCTTATTGACCAAATTTAACCATATCTACCCACTAGGAGTATTTCGTGAAAACCAACCTCGCGTGATTAAAAGTCTTGCCAAGTAGAGTATTTTAATAAAAAGGAATCTTTTATACTTATCACAAATAATTTGGGAAAAATCACCCAGGATCCAATATTCCACTGGAATATGGAATCACTATTTTCAGTTTCTGGGTAATAAGTTTAGCTATTCCCTCCCAATATTCTGGTAGTTGTGTACAAAACTAAAACATGTGTAAATAATCAGCCCCAAGTGCATCACACCAGGGAGTCGAAGCCATACCATCACTTTTGACCTCAACTTTCTTATTAATGGAATCAGATTTAGATATTTAAAAAAAATCAACATTAGAGGAT
Organism: Bufo gargarizans; assembly: GCF_014858855.1. Taxonomy (NCBI): domain Eukaryota; kingdom Metazoa; phylum Chordata; class Amphibia; order Anura; family Bufonidae; genus Bufo; species Bufo gargarizans. The sequence continues at coordinate 545,415,242 of NC_058080.1, read as the reverse complement.
ATAATCATGCCCAAGTATACAAATGAATCGGAAATCCTAAGTAAACTCAAGGGCCCCTCAATAGAATGGTCAGGTCTATCCACAGGCATAAGCGTCGTCTTTGACCAGTTAAAGGGCTTCTGTCACCCCACTAAACCTTTTATTTTGTGTTTACTTATAATCCCTATAGTGCGATTTCTGCATACATAAGCTAAATAATCATTTTGGTCCAGTAGAATTGGTTAAAAACGTAATTTTAAAATATGCAAATTACCTTACTACCAGCAAGTAGGGCGGCTACTTGCTGGTAGCAGCCGCATCCTCCGATCCTAAAGACGCCCCCTCCGCATGTTGATTGACAGGGCCAGGGAACGAGATCGTTCTCTGCTGGCCCTGTTTGAATTCAAAATATCACGCCTGCGCCATACCTGTCTTCAATCGGCGCAGGTGCACTGAGAGGCGGCCACTCGCTCGGCCGCTCCATCCTCAATGCGCCTGTGCCGGGTGTAGATGTGAGGGGGCGTCTTTAGGATCAGAGGATGCGGCTGCTACCAGCAAGTAGCCGCCCTTCTTGCTGGTAGCAAGGTAATTAGCAAAATTACATTTTTAACAAATTCTACTGGACCAAAATGATTATTTAGCTTAGGTATGCAGAAATCGGGATTATAAGTAAAAAAAAAAACGGTTTAGTGGGGTGACAGAAGCCCTTTAATATCAAAACCTGAAGCTGAGTTCAGGAAGTGAGGATTTGGTATGATTTATAAAAAACAAAACATCACCCCCATATAAAGAAATACGATCCTCTGGTCCTAATATTCCAAACCCCTCAATCCCAGGGTCCTGCCTAACTCTAGCAGCGAGGGACTCAATATAAATATCGAATAACAATGGGGAGAGTGGACAACCCTGACGGATACCTCTACTCAAAGAGAAGCTCTCCGTCAGGCTTCCATTAATATTCAATCTTGCAATAGGGGACATACAAAAGCTTAACCAAATTTATAAATCTAGTACCAAATCCCATCCTTCCCAAAACCTTCCAAAGGGATCCCCACTCCACTTTTGGAAAAAAAAAAAAAAAGTGCTATGGCATCAGTGGGGGCCGCCCTATAAGGTAAGACCATAATTAGACTAGGGCTAAACTGATGAAAGGTCCTCTTTAAGGAAGAGTCTTGGTTGTTCCAAACAGCTTTCATTAAGAATTATGGAGGTCATTGTACATTTGGGATCTTTCAGTGCAGCAGAAATATTTTTGTACCCTTCTTCAGATCTGTGCCTCCACACAATCCTCTCTCTGAGTTCTACAGGCAGTAGTTTCCTCCTCATGGCTTGGTTTTTGCTCGGATACGTGTTGTCAGCCGTGAGACCATATATATACAAGGGTGAGTCTTTCTAAATCATGTCCAAACAACTGAATTTACCAGAGGTGGACTCCAATCAAGGTCTAGAAACATTTCAAAGATGATCAAGAGAAATGGAAGGCTTCCAGAGCTAAACTTCAAGTGTCATAGCAAAGGATCTAAAACTTACATTCTGAGAATTTCCAAATGCACTGTATATTAAAAAAAACTTAAATCATGCAGTTTTTGCACTGGCCAATAATAATTTCTTAAGACTTTTCAGTAGCATTATCATCACAGGTGGATAAAAATGATAGTTACATAGGTAATACAGATGAAAAAAGACATACGTCCATCAAGTTGAACCAAGGGATAGGTGGAGATGCGAATCCCAAAAGGAATTGAGACTCTACACGTTTTCATAAGCATTAATATTTTTTACTTTTAATAATTTGTCTAAACCCTTTTTAATACTGTCTACTGTTCCTGCTGTGACCAAGTCCTGAGGAAGTCTATTCCACAGCTTTACAGTTCTTACAGTAAAGAAGCTTTGACGCTTCCGGAGACTGAACTTTTTCCTCTCCAGTGCCCCCTTATCTTTTGAGCGCATTTGACATGGAACAGCTTTTCACCGTATTTTTTGTATGGCCAATTTTAAATTTGTATAGGTTAATCATGTCTCCCTTTAGACATCTCTTCTCAAGACTAAATAAATTCAATTCTATAGACCTTACTTTACCTATTAAGCGTCTATGAGGGACAGTATCAAAAGCCTTTGCAAAATCCAGAAACACTACATCCACAGCCGCCCCTCTGTCCAGGCTACTACTCACCTCCTCATAAAAACAAATTAGGTTAGTCTGACAACTTCTGTCCTTGGTAAACCCATGCTGGTTATCACTTATAATATTATTTACAGTCACATACTCCTGTATATAGTCCCTTAAGAGTCCTTCAAAGATTTTTCCCACAACAGAAGTTAAACTAACTTGTATATAATTACCTGTGGAGGTCCTTGATCCTTTTTTGAATATGGGCACCAAGTTTGCCTTTGCGCCAATCACTTGGCATTGTACCAGTACCTAGAGAATCCTTAAAAATTATAAACAGGCACAGCAATGACTGAACTGAGCTCTTTAAGCACTCTTGGGTGTAATCCATCTGGACTCGGAGCCTGTTCACATTTACCCTTTTAAACTTCTTTTGGACCATATCTACTGTACAGTTAGCCAAGTGAGTATATAACTGGATGTACTAACAGCCCCGACACCACAGATATCAGCTCCTTTTTCTTCTTTTGTATATACAGAGCTAAAAAAAACTATTTAGGAACTCTACATTTTCCATATCTTCAGTGACTACCCCCCTTACTATTATTTAGGGCACCTACCTGCTCAGACCTAGGTTTTTTAGCATTTATATATTTAAAAAACTTTTTGGGATTTGCTTTGCTTTCTTTTGCTACCTGCTGTTCGTTTTGTATCTTTGCTAATTTTATCTCCTTTTTGCAGATTTTATTAAGCCCTTTGTAATCTTCAAATGCTACAGCTGACCCCTCAGATTTGTATTTTTTAAATGCCCTCTTGTCTTTTATTGCCCTTTTTACAGTAGCTGTAAGTCATTGGGGGGTTTAATTTTAGCCTTTTATACTTGTTACCTAAAGGGATACATTTTTTAGTGCAATTACTCAATGTGGATTTGAAGCTCTCCCATTTATCCTCAGTATTATTTTGCGACAGTAGCTGCTCCCAGTCTATGCCCTGAAATGCTGCCCCTTAACCCAGGGAAATTAGCCTTTTTGAAATTCAGTGTTTTTGCTCTGCCTGGCAGAGTTTGCTTTTTATAGTTTAGTGTGAATATAATTATATTGTGGTCACTATTGCCTAGTGTTTCTCAAACAGTAACATTACCAACCAACTTTGCATCATTAGGAATTACCAGATCCAACAGAGCATCGCCCCTAGTGGGAGCTTCTACAAACTGGCCCATAAAGTGGTCCTGCAGCAAGTTTAATTTTCTCCCCTTTGCAGTTGAGGCAGAACCATGACCCCAGTCAAAATCTGGGAAGTTAAAATCTCTTATTATGATCACTGTACCAGCCTGTGCAGCCCACTCTATTTGGTTATACAGTTGTGTTTCTATATCCTCTTTGATGTTAGGGGGTCTATAGATTCAGTGTTTATATCCCTTTGAACTTCCACCCATAAGGTTTCCACATCCTTGCCATCCGCACCCACTATTGCGTCTTTCACACTTGTCTTCAGATCACTCCTCACATACAGGCACACGCCACCACCTTTTCTATTGACCCGGTCTTTCCTAAATAGTGTTAAACCCTTAATATTTACAGCCCACTCATGCGAAGAGTCCAACCATGTCTCCGCCACACCAACTACATCTATGTGTTCTTCTACTACCATAGCCTCCAGCTCCCCCATTTTTCTAGCTAGACTTCTGGCATTTGTGAAAATAAATTTTAAATAACTATTACCTGTAAAGTGAATATCCGGTATTTTTTGGTTACCTTGGTTGATTTTTGTATGTAACAGGTTCTTGTTACCAGCATTTCTATTTTTCATAAGTGTATAGTTATGCCCAGTCTTCTCCCAATTTTCCTCGCTAACCCCAGCCCCCACTAAATCCCTACTGTCCCCTTCTATAACCCACTTTCTATCTACACTATCTACCCCCTTATTAGTATGAACCCCCACCCACCCCCAGATCCTAGTTTAAAAGCTCCTCCCCATTAAGGTGCCGCCCTTCCATACTGTAGAACCTGTAACCGACCGAGAAGTCGGCCCAGTTCTCCATGAACCCAAACCCTTCCTTCCTTCCTGCACCAGCTTATGAGCCACTTATTTAACTTTTCAGGGCCGTCTTTAATATTGATTGGACCCTGGGCAAAAATTTACTTGGGCCCCCTGAATCCCGCCTTCCCACACCTTAGCAGGCAATCACGCCCTCCACCACAACACACACACAAAAAAATCCACACACCTGGTAAAGTACACTGATATAAATACTTCCAGTTCTGAAGATTCCAGCAGCTCAGGATCAGTGCTCTGGGCTCAGGCTGGAAGTGGGCACCGCTCTGCAGGAAGGAGACCAGGGCTCGGCTCTCCCTAGTGTTACAGTGCACCCCACAGTATGCAGTATAGCACCCTATAGTATACAGCACCACACAGTATGCAGTATAGCACCCCACACTATACAGTACCCCACAGTATATAGTAGAGCAGTATAGCAGCCCACAGTATACAGCACCCCAGAGTATACAACACCTCACAGTATACAGTAGAGCAGTATAGCACCTCACCCTATACAGCACCCCAAACGATACACGATATAGCACCCCACACTATACAGCCCCCCACACTATACAGCCCCCACACTATACAGTACAGCAGTATAGCACTCCACACTATACAGCACCCACAGTATACAGCATACAGCCCCCCACAGTATACAGTACAGCAGTAAAGCACTCCACAATATACAGCACCCACAGTATATAGTATACAGCCCTCCACACTATACAGGCCCCCCACACTGCATACAGCCCCCCCCCCCCCACAGTATACAGGCCTCTACACAGTATACAACCCCCCAACCAGGATATAGCCCCCACACAGTATACAGCCCCCCACACAGTATACAGCCCCCCCCACAGTATACAGGCCCCACCACAGTATACAGGCTCTCCACAGTATACAGTCCCACACAGTATACAGCCCCCCACAGTATACAGGCCCCCACACAGTATACAGTCCCACACAGTATACAGGCCCCCCACAGTATACAGTCCCATACAGTACCCCACAGTATACAGCCCCCCACAGTATACAGGCCCCCACACAGTATACAGCACCCCACTATACAGTAGTTTACAGTATATTAGCATAACAGCCCCTGTCACCTTTTTCTGATGTAATCTGGACAAAAAAAGCTCCACAGTTAAGGCAAACTTCTCTTACAGCAACACTCCTGGTAGGACCTGTGATGACCTCATAGCCATGTGACCAGTAATATTGCTAGGTTACTGGTCACATGGTGATGATGTCATCTAAGGTCCTAGATCACATTCACAGCTCTAACAGTACGATGCCTGGACTCATGGCATGGCAGCACCCCCTGTGTAGCTGACAGCCTGACACCCAGGGCAGTGGCTAGCAGGGCTCAAGAGGCAGCTGCCTTGGGCCCCCCAGGAGCAACTGGGCCCAGGGCAGCTGCCCCTTTTGCCCCTTGGTAAAGACGGCCCTGCTCCCTAAGCTCACGTTGTCTCTCTGGTGACGCTCGTAGCACTGGTAGTATTTCTGAAAAAACTACCTTGGAGGTCCTGGACTTGAGCTTCTCACCTAGTTCCCTAAAATCGTTTTTAAGGACCTTCCATCTTCCATATAAATAACACAGGATCCACCATTCACAGTAGGTAATGTCACAGCTTATCTACTACCTCCTGACTTCTGTACAGGTCACAGAGTATGTCTGGAAAACTCTCCCATAGAAGTCAAAGGGGTCAACTGCAGTCTGTTGTGTCTATGGCCCATGTGGCTGCCGTGAAAGAACAGGAAGCCTTGACACATTTTAGGCCTAGTGGCTTGTGTGAAAATTGTGTGAAAATACACATAAGGACATGGAAACAAAAAAAATTATAAATAAAAAATAAAATATTTTTTTTTTTTTAGCAACAAGCTTGATACTGTATAAACAATTGGACATTTTCTGACTATTATATATAGGTTTAACATACTGTACCTTTGTGACATGGGTACAGTATACTGTTTAAGTACTATGTATCCATGTAATGAGTGGTGAAAGGAACTCAGGGGCAGACACACACAGCAGAGGGCCCCCCCTGTGCAAAGGATGTGTCTTATCCCCCCCCCCCCCCCAAACCACACATACAGAAATAAACCAACAGATTATGTGCCCCTCACAGTAGTTATGATCAGATATGTCCCCCTCACAGTAGTTATGCCAAGTACTTATGTCCTCCCCTCATAAATGCATATCATCCAGGATTTAGTCTGGATTATGTTCATTTGCTACACACATCTCATCCAGTAGGAAAACTCGCTTGTGTAAAAGAGCATTTAATCTGACATCACATGTGGAGGGATACCAGTGCATGCCATTTGCTTGCACCAGACAAAGCAACCATGTGACGCTCAGCAAGTATCGTGAATGGACCCTTCTGATTTGATCATTGCTGGGTTTCGGAAATATTCTTGCTGTCTCTCCATGTTTGATGTCTGATGTCTGAAAGTGAATAGGTGTCAGATCCGTTTTTATAGGCTTCTAAAAAAACAGATCCATCACATTAACATTGTTTTCAGGGCCGGTTCCGTTTTTTTTTTCTTCCGTTTTTATGACCAGACACAAAACCGCAGCTTGCAGCGGTTTTGTGTCCAGTCACAAACGGAATGCTGACGGAAATAAAGACATCCGGTTGGACTGCATCCATATCTTGCCGATCTGTGGACCGCAAAATACATTAGATCTTGAGAATGGGTAAAGGTGGGTTCACATCACATTTTATGCCTCAATTTGATGTATACGTTAGGAAAAAAAAGGATACAAAAACTCAGCACACCACGTTCTTGTATCCTGAACAGTCCGGTAAAAAAAAAAGTATACTTTTTTGAACGGAAGGGAAAAATGTGATGTGAACCCAGCCTTAGGGCCATTCACAGAGGGGGACAGGGGTGATAGGTGGGGTAAAAAAAATAACATACCAAGCTCAATGTCTGGCTGGGGCAGTGGGCACACAGGCAGTCTCCATTTGTCACTCACTTCCTCTTAAGTTTCTGGCTTGCTGCAGGCCTCACATATGAAGCACCAATTCTGAGGTGCTGAACAGATAGCTGAGGACCAGACTTGGGAGGCGCTATTGATAGGAGTGGAGCTACCGGCATCGCTAGACGGAGCTACAACACAGTGAAGTGGCTCAGCACAGTCCTACCTGAGCTCATTTCAAACTCTACATGATGCTGCCCAACACACAGCAGGACTGGGCTGTGCTCCTCAGATCTGAGGACTGCGCTGCACATCCTGAGACTCGTCAGATACTGAGACAGGTTGCCAGAGAGGCCCCTTCTACATGCTGTATGGACTGATGAATGGTGAATCAGGGGAGCTGGCGGCTCTCTGCTTCACCATTACAATCAGGACGTTTAATACTGAGAGCTATACTGCAGCATTTAAAAAAATTACTCTCATGCTTCAAGTGAGATTCTAATAAATGTGATGGAATAAAAGTTAAGTTTTATTACTTAGTTAGTGAGTGAAAAATAGGGCGATATTTAGTCTATTAGGACTATGTGTAAATGAGATATATTTGATAAAAATACACCCATCACTCACTTAGAGGGTCATTTGGTATTTGTTCCCCCTCAGAATGGGCCCCTGTGGGACATACCGGCTGCACAGGCGGTATGTCCGCCCCTGAAGGAACTAGTCTTCCTCCCTCTCTGCCTGGGTACACCTCATGACCCTTGTGCCCATACTCCTTTCCATGTGTCTTCCCTTCCTTTATGTGGGGGTGTCTTGCTTTCATTTGTGATAGGCAAAACCTGAGAAGGCCCTGCATGATGGAGGTGCTGCTTAGCAGAAATGGTGGAAGGAGTTGTCTCCGCAATGTCAGCAGCATACAAGCTCTTTGTGGAGCGGCCCAACTCAGCATCATGATGTGAATAGAGGTGGAGCTCTGGGGGGCTTAAAAAGGAATGAGAGTGGGCTAGGAAGGGTTTGCCACGCGTGGTGTGGCTGGAGGCTCCCCTTTCTAGCTCTGAATGGAAGATTCTAATATTTTATGGGAACCTTAGATGAACATTTGCCCCCTGGGAGTTTTGGGCTCCAGGCAGCCACCCAAAACTCCCACATTATAGTCCGCCTTTGTGTACATAGATTTTTAGATGACATGCTAACTTCCTAAAGCTGTAGTTTATATTTCCTCCACTGTTAATTTATACACAGTTCTTCATTACACCAGTAAGTCAAATATTTCCATTTAATGAACCACAAGAGTTAACCACAGCTTATCTTTCAGAAACTGATACCAAATTTATACTGTATATTAAGGGCAACCTACTGAATGTATGTAAGCAAGTAGTAAGGACAGATGGAAGGACATATCACCACAGGATCAGACTATACAGGGTATAATAGGGCTACATAGAAGCTGTATACAATAACTGGTATGATATTTTAATGAAGTTGGATACTTTTTCAGTTTAGATGTGTGGAAGCAATAATGAGAATATCTGCAAGGTATAAATACCCTTTTACCCATGCTTCCTCTACATATTCTAGATAAAAACATTTGCTCCAAAATCAGAAAGACAGTTTCACATGTTCGGTCTGGGAAACACGTTCCATGTGATGGTCGCATCTCCCGGACTGAAAATTGCTCCTCTGACCTGAACTCACAGCATCATAATTACTATGATGCTTTGTCTCTAATGTAGGAGGGCAGAGAAGGAACAAATGGAGAAATGAATGCGTCTACATATTGACTGATATTTTCAGTCAGGCTATTGTTGCCCGATACAATCGGTCTACCAGGTCTTCGCTTGTGGATTTTGGGAATTGCATATAATGTTGCTATGTTTGGGCAGGGATTACACAAGAATTTATATTCATCTTTCGAGACAAAGTAGTCCCTCTTTGCTGCCAGCAAAATGACTCTGAGTTCCTTAAGGAAACCCGATGTGGGGTTTGTATCTAATTTCTTATATGTCTATTTGTCCCTCAATAGAGTCAAGACCATATCCTCGTACATCTGTCTCTCCATGATGACTATATTACCGCCTTTATCGGACGGTTTTATTATCAGCTCCCGATAGTCCCTTAGTTCTGAGAGAGCTCATAGGTGTCTTGATGGCCTTGAGATCCTTAGTCACCAGATTGACAAAGGTCTCGATGTTGCCATACTGAGAGAACAGAGGTGTGAACTTAGACCTGGGTTTGAGTGACGATAAAGGAGGTTCAATGCATTCAGGATTGCATTGATTCTCACAATCAAGGGATTCCAGAATTGTAAAGCTGCATCCTCTTTTTCCTTTTGGACTCGAAAGTCTTACTCTTGTTTATTCATTTTATGCAATGCTAATTTTCTTGCAAACATCCTTTACCCAAGAAAAACAATCATAGTTCAGTGTGGGGGTAAAAGAAAGGCCTCTTCTAAGTAGCTTGTAATGTTTATCCTCTAGATTAAAACTAGAGAGGTTGATAATTTGTAAACTGTCCACCACAGCTACGTCCGAACATTGTAGGCCCACTTGTCCCTGTCCCTTAGTTGCACAACCTGGCCTAAAAAAGAAGAAGAGGGGGAAACTGTCACTGTACTGCTGATAGGGCTGGCTCCAATGCCCGATACATAGGGCAATGAAATCAATGAGGATGTTGCCAATGAGGTGTTAGTAGGCAAGAGGGGCATGTTTGCACCCCCCATGGCTTGTCCCGCAATACCTGTCTGCAATTCTTGGGGCATTTTCCCATGTTGTATTAGTTTGTCTGGGTTAGTGTATTTGGTGCAGCCGATTTCTTTTGTACTAGGGGTGCACGATACTTGTTTCTACGTCTATTACCCCCTTGCCTTTTGAAGTTCTGTGGATCTTCAGAGCCTGAAATGTCGGATTCTGAAATATCAGTGTTGAATACTTGTATATTCCCGTAATTAATTCTCCTTTTTTCAAATTAAGTTATTACTTTTTACAGTATATAGCTGACCAGTATCAAAATCTCGCCTATTTCTGACGTATTTCCTATATTTCCTCTCTTTGATTGCTATCTGCAACCGTTCAATGTTCTTTTGTAAGTTCTGCTCAAAAGTGGGTAATTCTGTCAACTTTTGAAACACTGTATTTGCACTATCTCTTTTTCTAACTGGGTACTGGCTCTACTGAATACACCTTTTTCATACTCCAAGAGATACGGCAACATCCATAGTGAGTTTTCTGTTAACAGTTGTTGCCCACCCTTTATGAATTCTGCATAGAAACATAGAATGTGTCGGCAGATAAGAACCATTTGGCCCATCTAGTCTGCATCTTCCTGATGGGAATTAGGATCAATATTGATCCTCATGCCTCTGAATACCAAGCCCTGCTGGACATAGATCTTTAAGCTTGTTATCTCCCATAAAGACCTGATATACTGTTTGTATGTTTTATTGAGCTCTTCGAAGCCTGTATTGATATCACACAGGTTAATTGGTAGGTTCTCCCTTGAGAAAACGTGCTCAGCCTCTGCCGTGAATGTACTAGGAGTGAGTTTATGAGATAGAAAGCCAGCCATTGGCCAATACACCCTGCACAAACTTAGTGGGTCCAAATATGGCGGGCGGATAAGCCCTATCTTATACTACTAAACAAAAATACAAGACCCTATCTGGGAAGGGTTTACTATTAACCAACAATTCAGGCCTATTTAGGCTATTAACCTCACTTGTCCCAGATATTAAAACGTAACTTTTATTAAGTCTACTAAGAGTTTCTGGATAAGAAGAAAGTGAGCTCAAAAGGAATTAAAACTTTCTGATGTCCTGTCAGTACTACAGCATTAGCATCCTAGCTGGAACGTGAGCCGGGGGTGCACACCCCGTTCGTTCACACACTTTATTGCGGTGTTAGCAGATCTATATCGCACCGTCCTGTCTATATCGCCATAGAGGATTCCATGTGCAAACACTAAAGAACCAGGACACGCTCTGCTATTACTACTGGTAGCTGGAACTGACACGGATTTCAGAGTCTAAAACATGAGACTGTCCCCCAACATGTTTCGCCAGCTAATCTGGCTTCATCAGGGGTGACAGACAGAAATGAATAAAGACGCTGTTTAAGGACCTTATAAAGGCTGTCTCCAACTTTGAGGCGGGCTTTAAGGGCCAATACACGTGGAGGATACTGGTAGGTAAGTATCAGGTAAGTACTAATAACCAATGAGCGGCCTGCAGGTTACTACTAACACTACACCACCGTCATCCAGGTGGGAGTGTTCGGGTGAGTCAGATGCGCCAGAACTTACCTCCCTGGAGCGCCACTGCAGGGAACTGCGGCTGCGCAGGAACTTAAATGTGGCTAGGGTGCCTCTCTCATAGTGCGCATGCGTGTACACTTAGGCTACAGACACATCGCTCTAACTTAGTGCGCCTGCTCGTTCCTGCGACTGCGCAGGAACTTAGAAACAGTCAAGGCGTCTCTGCTCTTGGTGCGCCTGCTCGTGCACTTGGTCTATAAGCGTATAACTCTATCTTACTGCGCCTGCGCATACACTTCTTAGATGCCAGAAGCATAGACCTTCGCTTGCACTTTGTCATCAGGCGCAACACTCCATCTCTCTGCGCCTGCGCGTACACTTAGTCTTTTGGGCGCATCACTCTATCTTACTGCACCTGTGTAAAAACTTAGAGTCCAGCAGCATAACACTGTGCGTACACTTAGTCTTCAGGCGCATCATTCTATTTTTCTGCGCCTGTGTATTTCCAACAAAATTATTCTGCCTCACTGCGCCTGTGTATGCACTTCATCTCACCATTCGTTTTTATTCGTCACTGAGGCTGCGCGCTGACTTAGTCTCTCAGCGCTGCAGGTTGACAGCTTTGATCGCCATTACTTCTGTATTTCAGCTACGGATAATACAGGGGAACTCCATAACTAGATTTATACTCATTGGGTAAAATTACGTTAAATAATAATACTTTACCATCGTGTCCTACCCAAAATGGTATCATACCTATAGTACAGTGGATAGATACTATGACCTCACCACATATACAATGTTTGTAATGGTAAGTATAATTCATCATAACAGCGTCTACTCCTGCTCACCAAAATGCCATATTAATCATGTTTGATTAGGACGTGCAGATGATTATTCTAAAAAACTGGAAAAAGTAAAGCCTTCATTGAGGCCTTTTGGGTTGAGACTATCAAGACGATAAATCCATCTTGTTTCTTCTTGGAGGAGAATTCTATCCAAATTTCCTCTGCGTGCGCCAAGTGTCTTTTTACACAGACCCCAAAATATTAGACAGCCAGGATCTCCCTTGCGGAAGGTCCTTACATGCCTAGATATTGTGGTGTCAGACTTGGTATTAGTGCTACTGATGTGTTGGCAAATCCACTGTCGAAACTCTTGTGATGTTTTACCAACATACAGTTTCAAGCAAGGACACTGGGCCACATACACTATATCCGTCGTTTGACAATTGATGAATTGCCTGATTTCATATTTTCTGTCATCTAGTGTCTAGGCACGGACAGAAACACAACAGAAACACTCTCTAGTGCTTCCGATCCGTGCTTACGTTCTGCATCTCCGTGATTGCGGACCCATTCAAAAAAATGGATCCACATCCATGATGCGGAGTGCACACGGGCCAGGGCCATTGCCCTTGTACTGCGGACCCGCTGTATGCGGGCCGCAATACGGCCACGGGCACACAACGACCATGTGCAAGAGGCCGTAGTGCTGTGTTCCCAGCACTGCCCATGCTTCCACTACTAATCCATCCAGGTGAGCTTGGCTATTTCACTTTAGTTTGACCTTTTCTACACTATTCTTTGCAGAGGCATCCAGTAAAATGTATACACTTCATTTTATTTTTTACTTGGGAGCCTATGGACAGCATATGCCACTGTATACCAATGCAGAAGCATTCATCAGGAAACCCTCAGCAGTGTGAGCACAAGCACTTCTTCTAGGGATCATGTATCTGACATCGGGTCCTCGACAGAGCATTGTACAGGTGTACTACATGTGCTGCCATACAGCCTCCGGCTCATAGCACTTGGAAGTGACAGTATATACGATACAATTGTCGAAGTGTATGACCAGCCTAGCACCAGCTGACTTTTCTATAGGCTAATTTCACACCAGCGTTTTTGGGCTAGAAAACATGCTCCAGCTGAATTTCCCAGACCAAACACTGCTCCTCCAACCTGAGTTCACAGCATCATAATGCTCTATGATACTGTGAGTTGGTGTCTGCAATCAGACAAACCACACTGCATCATTAGTCATTATAATGCCATGAGCTTTGGTTAGTGGAGCAGTGTTTGTCCCGGGAAATGTTTGTTCCATGGAGACGTGTTTCCCTAAAGTGAAATTAGCCATAGACTTGTGGGGTCCTGGGTTCGAATCTGACCAAGGACAACATCTGAGTTTGTATGTTCTCCCCGTTTTTGCGTGAGTTTCCTCTGGGTTTTTTGGTTTCCTCCCACACTCCAAAGACATACTGATAGGGAAATTAGAGTGTGAGCCCCACTAGGGACAGCTTCGTGCCAGTGTCTGTAAAGCGCTGCGGAATATAGCAGCGCTATATATGTGCATAAATTCAAATTACATTTTTTTAGACTGAACACGCTATGAGAAGCCCGAATTTGACTGTAGGTTCTGATGATTATAATATATTCATTGTGCTGGGAACCGTCTGACACATTGCCCTGAGGCTTTCAGGGGGAAAACATTGCATAGACCTTCCTCTAACACTTATTAATCACTGTAGGGTATTTACCTCCCCACCAAAGCATGAAAGTTGTTTTTGTAACATGGTTCATCTTGACAGTTTGTTGAAACTGCTAATGTATGTGAACCCCCTGTTTATCCTGTTTCCATGTCAGATCTGCACCTATAGAAGCGATAACCTTTAACCGGAACCTGAGCAGAACCTGCTTCTGTGCGCAGAACATCAGCCGCTCTATAAACACCGCAATTGTTATCTCTGAACAAGAGACAGACTGAAAGCCAAGCAGCTCCTGCCGAGATCCCAGACGCAGAATATCCTGGTATTATTTCGACATCAAAGAACACCAAATATTTTCATCTCTGACCACGTAGCATATGTTAGTGCAGCGACTTCAGGAAAATTCGGCTCCTCTTATATTTATAACCACCCATCCTGTGCTTATTTATTTATGCAGGTTCACCCCCTCCCGCTATGAGAGACATTACTGCAGCCCAACGGCCCCCTGTAGTGAGCACTTTATGACATGGCTATGAATAGGGGCTGCAGAATAACTTCACATCAAAGTTTTTAGGCAGCACAAATACGCTATAAATTCCTGTTTACAACAATCCAACAAAATTAATCAAGGGAGATTAAACCCAGGAATATGAAGACATTTACACTAGGTCACCACGGTTGTGCTGTTTACTCTGTGCCCAGTTTTTGGCAGTTCATGCGAAAGGGATTGTGTCACAAAACATATTCTACATTTTTCAAACCAGCACTTATATCTGAATACTGTTGTAATTGCATGTAATTAAACATTTTGGATTGCCAATGAGCTATTCAATAACATGTATCTGTATAGCGCCACCTGCTGTTTGTTCTTTTCCTTATTTCTCGTCCACCCTACTGAGCTGGTCTAGTGTGCCCAGTTGAAATCTTCAACCACCAGCCATATCTTCTGTTAGAACCTGCGGCAGAAAGGGCACGCCCCTTGAGCTTCCACTCTGAAGAGAATCTAGCAGAAGAATTGGAGCAATGAATGGGGAGATCTCTGGATCCATGTGAGGTACAGGTACAAGGTATTGTCATTGACTACATGAAGTCGGATTTTCATTTTTTACATCAATCATAGCATAACCCTTTTTAAATGAATCAGGGGGTGGAATTGGTTCCTCTGCCTTTCTATAACGCTGCTCCAATCCCACTTCTAGCACTTCCTGGCCCCAGGATCGACAGATAGGTAATGGCTTGGACTGCCTGTGACCGGTGATTGGCTGAAATGAGCTGAGCAAAGGAAAATGATGGTAGGTTTATAAGGCTCAAATCTGATGCGTAAAAAACTGTTGCAGTTTATTAGATTAATCTGCATTTTTTAGCAGAAATTCAGCCAAAAATGTGCAGATAAAAAGCTAGCTATTTTAGCCCTTCTCTACTGACTTCAATGGGAATTGCAGCTTAAAGGGGTTGTCCGGGTGCAGAGCTGAACCCGGAGATCCCTCCATTTTCACCCCGGCAGCCCCCCTGACATGAGCATCGGAGCAGTTCATGCTCCGATGCTCTCCTTTGCCCTGTGCTAAGTTGCGCAGGGCAAAGGCATTTTTTGGCGATCCGGTGACATACCGGGTGGGTCCATGGGGCCGCCAGGAACCCCGGTGACGTCACCGGCACTGATGGGCGGGATTAAGCTCGGCTAGGGCAGAGCTGAAGCCGCCCCTCAGAGCCGGTGACGTCACCGAACACACATCCGTATGCATTACGTATCCGTTCCGTTTTTTGCGGAACCATCTATTGAAAATTTTATGCCAGCCCAATTTGTTCTATGTAATTACTGTATACTGTATATGCCGAACTGAAAAACGGAACCGAAACACAACGGAAACAAAAAAAAAATGACCGCAAAACACTGAAATAGCACATTCATTGGCGATCGCATAGTTTATGCAACACGTAAAATCGCTGCTTCCTGGCTGCGCATCACCCTATGTACACAAGGATGTAGTGCGAGCAAACAATAAATCTGGATAGGGATGAATGACCTCAGTAGTGATTGTTCCTCCCCCGTAAAAAGGGCCCTTTAGAAATAATTTAAATTACCTAATTCATTGTGTTGTATGAAAGTTACAGTAGCTTATTTGCTCCTTATTAAAGAAAAAGATTTTGTACTATATCTCTCAGTTATCCTATTAGTTTACAGAAGGGCATTACGTTAGAGCCTGAGTAAAGATAAGGAACGGTGGGAATGGGATAAGACATTACAGTGTGAATATTTCCTTAGTGACTAACATGGTGACTCAGACTCACTGCAGAGATTGATGCCAGTCACAGGGGGAGCACAGAAGGTTCTAAAGGGCCCATTTTTGTTGAGTTTGTACATCGCATGACCCCCCTGAGGAGTCCTCCTCACTACATAGGAATGTTATTAAAAGGAAACGAGCCCCTTTTACACAAAGCAGTTATTGAACTCGTACTTGTACTGTACAAAGGAAACATATCTCTGAGATCTGGAGCTACAATGGCACATCACATGTTGCGAACCATTTTAAACCTGTAAAATATCATCTTTCTAACCCATACATTCAATAGTTCTCACAACATAACTGCTGTCTATCAGCACCAATCTTTCTATAATCATGAATGTGTAAAGGAGAGGTAGGGGTTAGTGGCTGCCAGGCACCACTCTGCTGCTTATCTGTGTGGACAGCAGTAGGAATTAGCTGGTGAAGTCAACCATTTCACACAATCTACTTTTGTCTATGGCTGTCTGGCAGCCTCATACACATGTGGCAGTCAGCAGTGAAGGATTTGCCTAAAGGATTGTGTATGGCGAATCTAATGGGCGGTTTCCTTTAAATGTGCAGTACATTTAGTATTGAGCTGCCCAAACCTATAATTGTTTGAATAGTCCTTCTGCTTTGCGCCTGATTCCTGAGGTGACATGTAAATCCAGACATGGATATATCCATAATTCTTACCAGGAAGGCTGATTTTTGGATGATTATCAATAATCAGTGCATATTATAGAAGTAGAAGATCAGTTCCAATCGTGGAATTACTCTGATCTCTCCTGCTTTAAAATTTTTCTCAGTTGCCATGGTCAATTGCAACCATGGCATCTGAGCAATCATTCACTAAATGGTCCCTCGCAATGAGATCGTGGAAACCATTTGGTTGCTATGACAGCCTGGAGCCTTCAGAACGCTCTTAGGCCTGCCATAGTTATGTTCATATTGAGCCCTGACTTATGCCAGGGATTAAAAAGAACACAGTTATGTTAAACATAAAAAAGTGATTTAAACAGCAGGTCAGTTTCTGATTAAACATTCCCTTTAAGGATTCAAAACTGAAACTCAGGATATTTGATTATGTTATCTGTACTTGATAGATTTCTTTTAACATCTTGAAAGCTTTTAAAATGGTTTCATTGAGAAGTGACCAACAATCAGTTCGTTTTGTGCCAGAGGCTTTACCTAAAGTGAAATCCATGACTAAAGTCATCAAAGTCAGCAGAACCGAAATGATTATTTATGATCGCATGAAAAATATCAACATCTTATGGAAGTACCTAAACAAAAAAGGAAGCAGAAGGAGAGGAGTTTTCTGCTCCCATCACTGTTCTTGATGAAACAAACAAAAAAAAACAATGGCTTTTGAATGGATATTGCAGAGAAAACAAGTGTTGCCAACCATGCATATCTCCCCGCAAGCATAAACTGGTGACCAGACTAGTGCAGAAGACTGAAGGCTAATCCTGTTATAGGCACTTTCCAAGTGCAATGGGTTGTAAGGACGATGGAGAGTACTGTTGGACGAAAAGAAGAATTGGGAAGGAAGCTCTGAATTATAAAATAGTCTAACTCAGGATTATTGCAAGGTTATGCAATAAATTTTCTCAGTTTTTTACTTCAATAAAAAGTGAACATATGATTTCATCTGGATCAACCCTATTAAACCAGGTATACTGCCAGGTTGGGTTGAACCTTCTGATTAGCACCAAAGATAAGCAACATCATCTCGGCACACTCGATCCATGGGGTAGATGGACGGGGAAGATGGGGAAGACAAAGGCAGCTCCTGGGGGCTTTCAAGCAACTTGGAGCAAAACTTTGATAGGACCCGGAATGCAGATGGCGCAGCAGCACAAACCGCTCCTGACTCACATCAGAGTTCGCCAACTTTACTATCACCGCGTGCCTACTCCCCTGAACCCGACCTAGCTCACCAACCATCCGGAGGACATCAGAGAGCTGCAGACGGGAAATAAACACAGACAAGGAAGCCGCAGCTGGACTCTGCAAACATGAAAAAGGTCAGTAACTCTGTTGAGCATTGTGCTCCATCATCAAAACTGTAAGAGTCTATTCTAGACTTCCCTACAACTGACAAGCCTGCCTCAGAGTACACCCTTTAAACTTATGTTGATGGCCCTGCAGTCTTCACCGCACGCAGATATGGCGCGGCTCCTTGCCCCTTTGTCCACCTCGATACAAGACATGGAGAATAGAGTGCAGCATATGGAGACCAAAATGGGAGAATATTCAGAATCACAAAATGCTGTCATTGACACGCATAATGATTTGGCGGAGGAAGTGGAGGCGATTAAAGCAAAAATGGAGGATATGGAGGACCGTTCCCGCCATAATAACATTAAATTCAGGGGTATCCCAGAATAAGTGGCCCCAATGAGCTAGAAGCCTACCTCCATAAGCTCTTTTCTACACTTATTCCAGAAATAACGCCTCAGGAAATGACTATAGATAGGGCACACA
Source organism: Bufo gargarizans (assembly GCF_014858855.1). Taxonomy (NCBI): domain Eukaryota; kingdom Metazoa; phylum Chordata; class Amphibia; order Anura; family Bufonidae; genus Bufo; species Bufo gargarizans. The sequence continues at coordinate 545,396,700 of NC_058080.1, read as the reverse complement.
GGGTGCCAAAACCACTGTTCTTGAACAAAGATGTTCCACGAGATGCATTGGCACGAGTTCACTTTTATTACATCAAAAAAGCCTTGATGGCGGCGGCGCATAAATGCAAAACCTTACCACCACCTTATCAGTCAGCCAAGCTGTTTACTGATCTCTCTGCAGCAACCCTCCGTCAACACAGGAGCCTCATCCCCATCACGACCGCTCTAAGGGGTCGCAATATTGCATATCATTGGGGGTTACCCGCTGAAATTGCTCATTTATGTGGAGGATGTCACTCATATTGTGAAATCTTTTGAAGAGGGAAAGAAACTCCTCACTGAATGGAATATCCCCATAGAGCAACAGAGGGACAAAGATATTGTGAATCTTCCTCCGTTGAATAAGGAATGGACCATGGTCTCCCACAGCAGAACACGCAAGAGATAACTGTCGACTACATCTCACAGGATGCCCGTTTGCCTTGAGTAGCCTATGTACCTAGCTCCTACATGGACCTACTCCCCTATGTTACCGTAAGTGGCATAACGCTGTATTGGTTTCCCTTTGCTGTTTTTTTTTTTGCTTGAAACTATTTTCTGTATTCAGCTTAATTGTTTTATGGTTCCCTCAGGTATCTTTAAGGTGCAACAGCGTTACCTATATAGGGTACATGGAGATTAAATTGATGTCTCTTAATGTCGAGGGCTCATGCTTGGAGGGAGGCGATAGCTGCTCACACAGACGTTTTCTGTGTGCAGGAATCTCACTTGTTGCAATCAGATGCCCACCGAATGCAGCATCGCCTTTACCCAACCATCATACATGCACACAATCAGAAAAAAAACTAAAGGAGTCTTTATAGCAGTAAGAAACACAATGGTTTGCCCTTTAATTACAAAACAGATAGATAGAGTTATTATTTTAGTCTGCTCCATAAATAATATAGTATACACCCTGGTTAACATATATGCGCCAAATGTACACCAATTGGCCTTCTTGAGACGGCTCATGAAAAAAGTCAATAGGATGAAGCAAGGGAAACTAATTCTGTGCGGTGATTTTAATATGGTAGTTGACCCTGCAGTAGACTCCACTAATAAAAGCCGACGTTTAGAATTAGGTATATCAACATTCCTATGCACGGAAGGGCTTATTGGTGTTTGGAGGGCCCAACATAGCGCTGAACGGGATTTCACTTATTTTTCTCCACCCTATTCTTCCTATTCTCAACTAGACATGTTTCTGGTGGATCGTACCACCCTATTCCACTCAACCTCCACTACGATAGATCTCATTAAATGGTCAGACTATGCCCCAATTACACTATCCCTCAAGGAACAATTCCAATCGCATAGAACACCAATGTGGAGAAATAACACCTTCATACTAGGACATAAGAAATATGCTCAGGAAATAACAGAGGCCTTAAAAGAATACTTCAAGATTAATGCAAACTCATTGTCTGACCCATACATTGTATGGCAGGCCCAAAAAGCATACGTACGGGGGTTGCTGATTAAGATTGGTCACCAGGAGAGGAAAGCTAGGGAGAAAAACATGGACACCGCAATAGCTAAGATAGCCACAATGGAACAGAGCAACAAACAAAAAACAACAATAGCCCTCTCGGCAGATATACTAGCTAAGAGAGATAGATTAACCTTTTACAGGTTAACTATGAGAAAGCTCTGTCACGGACTAAATCTAGGTATTATGCCCAAGGGAATAAAGCGGGTAAACTACTGTCCTCTACTAGATCCCAGATATCATATCGTACACCCCTAGACAAATGGGAAGCTCATAGAACCCAGAGACATAGCAGATCAATTTAGAGCTTATTATGAAAAACTATATAACCACAAAGATCAAATCCTACTACCGGACTCTTACACTGAATTAGTGCACAATTTTCTAACAAAAGCTTCCCTCCCTTCTCTATCTAGCGACCAACGAAATCAACTCAACGGCCCCATTTTAGAAGAGGAGATTGAAAAGGTGATTAAATCTCTTCCCATGGACAAGTCACTGGGCCCGGACGGTTTATCAGGTGAATATTATAAACAATTCACAAAACCATTGCACCCACACCTAACTTCTATATATGGTAGAGCTGCCACAGGCATACCTTTCCCAGCCGAAATGCAAACGGCACTGATAATTACTCTTCCTAAACCAGGTAAACCAGATAACATTCCACAAAACTTTAGGCCCATTGCAGGCTAAACACAGACATAAAAATCTTCTTCAAATTGATAGCAAACCGACTAGCCCTTATTTTGCCTTTGCTTATCAAAGCAGACCAAACAGGTTTTATCAAGGGACGCCAGGCAGCGGATAACACTAGAAATTTTTTAAACATTATTAACTATGCAGAGATTAGAAAGAGTCCTCCCCTTGCTGTGACCCTAGATGCTGAGAAGGCATTTGATAGACTTAGGTGGTCATATGCATTTTCTGCATTAGACAAAACTGGGATGCACGGCTTAATTAGGCAAGCCATCTCTAGCCTATACGCAAACCCATCCGCCCGGGTCTATACAAATGGAGTTACTTCTTGTAGCTTTAATATCACTAACGGATCACCCCAGGGATGTCCCCTCTCACAACAAATATTTATCCTAGCCCTATAGCCCCTAGCACAATATATTAGACATAGTGAAGATATAAAAGGAATCACCATCGGCAATTGTATTCACAAAATGACATTATACGTGGATGACTCACTGAACCAAGACTATCCCTGACCAGGCCTATGGAGGTCATATCCTCGTTTGGGGTTCTGTCATATTACAAAATGAATGAGGCTAAGTCACAAGCCTTGCCAATCCAGATACCCCCGGGAGAATTACAGGTTTTTAAATCTACGTTCCAGTTGGATTGGTAATCTACTAATATTACCTACTTGGGGGTGTATTTAACATATCCATGCTCACTTATCTATCAGCACAATTTTATAGCATTACTGAACACTCTAGAAAGTGACCCCTGTAGTTTTGCACTAAAAGAAGTGTCTTGGATGTCAGCCTTACAGATGATGACCCTGCCTAAACTAATATATATATTTCGAGCTCTGCCTATCTCTATACCAAATAAATTCTTTAAAAGAGCTCAGAACCTTTTAAATAGATACCTAGAATAGCAAACTCTATACTAGTCAAGCGGAAGAGAATGGGAGGTATAGGGCTGTCATCGATTAAAGACTACCACTGAGCTATAGGATTGTCATTCTTGAAAGAATGGTGGCTGGACGATCAGCAAAAACCATGGGTGCAGATAGAAAGCTATGTAATGGGCAGAGGCACCCTTAGGGATTTCTTGATTAGCGCCATCTGGAAGAAGGATAAACCACCTAACACTCTGCTCACAATTAACCATGCCATGATGCTCTGGAAACAAATACATACTTCAGGGGAAAACCTCAATACCTCCTTGAAGCAGTATATAACCATATCGGCTCTAGAAGTGGGAATTGGAGACATGGACCTTACTGCTTGGCATCAGACGGGGGTTAGGGATGCAAATCAACTGGTGGAAGACAATTCGATGAAATCCTTTGAATCTATCCAAAAGGCATTTCTGATCCCGCATAGGGAATTTTATAATTACCTGAGAATTAGACATTTCCTAAATCCGCTTCTTCTTTCACCTCTCAGATTTAACGCAGATATATTAGGATTTTTCAAAACCCCATCGCTGTATATCAAAACTACTAAACATATATATGGAATCTTAAGTGATGAAGACAATATGGGAAACTGATTTACAACAAAGCTTCTCTGATGAAGACTGGGTTAAAGCGATGACCTAGTTAGCCACTAATTTTAGATGCACAATGCACTATGAAGCAGGTATAAAGACCCTCCTTAGATGGTATTTAACACCAGATAGATTAAGTAGAATTTATCCAGGAGTTCCTGCATGTTGTTGGAGAGATTGTGGACAAACAGGAACCTTACTACACACTTTGTGGTGCTGCTCCAAATTGGCAAGAGATCTATGCATTAATTTCAGAAATATGGACCACAAACGTTACGCCAGTACCGTCTTTGGCATTACTGTTTTAGGTATACACCAATTTGCGTTCCCAATTAGACCACTCATAGGCCATATCCTTCTTAGCGCCAAGTTGGTTATAACACGTCATTGGAAAAAGCTACATTCCCCACAAATAGAGGAAGTGTACTGAACCCTAAATACAACATGCCGATATGAGAAAATGTTACCGAATACACTGATTAATACAGAGCGGGTGGAAAAATATGGACGCCATGGTTGAAACATGCTAAATACTCATCTTGATAACTCTTGACAGAGACTTATGAACACTCTAAACTAGTGAACTAGATGAGATATGAGGGAACCAGAGTTGCAATTAGTTTAATTCTGTTTATATGATGATTGACTTTTGATGTTGATAAACATAGAGGTGCTAGGTAGGCAGCATCCAAGCGGATACCCTAGTGCCTATACTTAATATATAACGTATATTCACATTTGAATATACCTACTTTAATGTGGTTGATCCTGCTGACAGGTGCTCTTTAAGTCATTAAATGTATTTTAATACAATCCCCGGAATAATCAGCTCTAAATATTAAAACATTGTTTTTGTCATACCAGTTAAAAAATTACCCAGAGCATAAAGCCACATTTACAAAGAGTATATACAGCCCATATACACAAGTCTAACTGTGATGCAATTAGAAGAATGCTACATAAACAGTCTACAGAGCCTGTGAAAGTTTGACATGGCCCCAGCCACTTACAGCACATTCCTGCCACACATAATTTGCTTGAGTTTTCTTTGGGGTCCTCTTACCCAGTCTTGCAGCAGAAATATAAACAGGCCTGTCTATAGTTGTCAGAGTGAATTTTTTCTGGCTCAGTGGCAGGTGTCTGCCAAATTCCCCTGGGCCTGCTGCGAAATGTCCAGTCAAATGAAAGGAAATTCCCGTCAAATAGGCAGTGGACCTATGTGCCAGCACCACATGGATTAGGGCTGGAAACTCCCAGGTGCTAGATCAGGCTTCTTCTTGTAACTCTAGTGGGACAGTCGGCCAGAACAGGAGACAGCAACATTATTTCTAAGGCCACCGGTAATCTGAATGCAGATTCTCAAAATGTGGTTCAGGTCAATGTATTAAGGCCCATTTGACAAAGAAGATCTCCTGCGTTGTGTTCAGGTGCCTTCACACAGGTTTTGTGGCAGACATTTCTGCAAATTAATATCAGTTCCATTCATATGAATGAGGTTGTTTTTGGATCAAGCTGATGGATTTCTGCAAGCCCCATTCATGTGAATGGAAGTGATTTTCAGGTGCAGAAATTTCTGCCACATGTAAAAGCACCCTAACTTATATCTAAAGTTGCACAAACGTCACAAGTTCATTCCAGCAGGAAGGTGGCATAAAACTGGAGTAACATCTCTAACTTTACTAAATTTGGTCCAAATAATGGCAATTGCAACGAACTGCAATAATTCTCCTGGTGATAAATTCCCTTCCCTTGACCAAATTGAGAAAACTCCACTAGCAAAAAAAAAAAAAAAAAGCAAAAGCATCTTTATCTTGCAATTCCCATAAACTTTCAGCTAACATATGTTGCTGGTGCTCCCCCACGCAAAGTAAAAACTCAAAAAGACGCATTGCACAAAAAATGCAGTCAGGAAAAACACAAAAATAATGTGTGAATTGAGCCAAAAGGAGACATTGTACAAGGGAAATTCACACAAGTCTGTGGATTTTGTCACAGTTTTTTAAAATTCCGATTTCACTGTGGCCATCACTGATTGTGAAACCTGCTGGAAATCTAGAACATAACTGCTGCAGAATAAAACATGTAAAATTCACATGTCACAGCTGTCACGGCTGAGGATGGGGAAAACCCTCAGCCGTGCGGTATCAGCAGATGGAGTCGCTGCAAGGCCAGGACAGAGAATTAGGGAGCTGGTCACCTCCTACACATCCCTAATTCTGACCCTGTCTCCTGTCCGTATGAGCCAACCCTGAAGGTAGGAGGGCTCATACTCCGGAACCTGATATTCCTGCTCGCCCTCAGGGTGGCCCTGGACTAGGAGCAGGGTAAGATGACCCGTTCCTCCTAGACACGGAGGAACAGGAGTCTCACTGGCCAAGCTACATAGAAGGGGGAAACATAAACAGACATATGGCATTGACAGGTAAGTGAGACTAGTACCACACTTACCTGCCACAGACACACAACCTGGAACCCACGTGCAAGTGCTGTTATCCACAACCAACACCAAGGACACAGCACACAACAGACATCACACGGGAACCCAGTAAACCATATGCTGTAATAACACATAAACCATAAACTAACACCAGACACAAAGTTTATGACCACCAGGGTGGCCCTCACTGGCAGATGGTAAATAATATGTCTCCAGCAAGCATGGCTGAAGCACCCTCTCTGACTACTGCCTTCCACTGAGGCTTTATAGGGCCAAGTAGCCACACCCACAGTCAGACACACCCAGTGCACACACACACTAGGAAGGAAGTTAACCCTTCCAACACCAGGGAAGGGAAGACATCAACTTAAAGGGGAAGTGCACACAACACATAAACACCCCGTGCACACCGAATAAAAGGCACACCTATAGGAGAGGTTGCCAGGTGCAACCGCATGCCTATTGCAGCAAGCTGCCTAACACTGCTCAGGCTGCACTGCTGCCACATACCCAATGTTGCCAGCGCCAATCACAGGTGAGGCAACATACTATAGCCCTTACCTGTGATTGACAACAACACCAAGACCGCAGGCAACAGCATGCGGCCACAAGAGTCACGACCATAACCATGGGTCGTGACAACAGCTGAGACAATAACCCGTCAAAGGGTCAATATGCTAATGTTAGTACCCTAATTTAAAATGTAGCCTTTAATATAAATGCTAAAAATACCCAAATAAGTAAATTAATATAATAATCAATACTCCAAATTACAGAATAGGGGAGTGCTGTAGGCACAGGTGTAGGTGATCAGATGGGGAACTTTCCCTAATTCTCACCCTGTACTTTTAGCCCTGCCTACAAAACGGAATAGCAGCCAGATAGGGGCGATCCCGCAGTCAGGAACCTCCTATAAGCCCTCGAATGGCCCTGAAAGGGGGTTATAGAGGCAAACCTTGGTAAGGTGGCCTGAAACAGGTCTATTCAATGGCCTATTGTAAATTCAGAAAATAATAAATAATGAATACATGAAGATAAATAGTATACTCCATTTCTGCAGTGTCAGATTATATATTTGACTAATCATGCTGGGGAAGATAACCAGCCAGTCTAGTTACAGTCAGGTGGCATAAACGGGCCGCTGCAGCGTATTATCTGCGTGACATGGTCAATGTCTCTGGTGGAGTGGGCAGATAATATACAATGTCACATGACATTGGCTATGTCACGCAGATAATACGCTGCAGCGGCCCATTTATGCCATCTGACTGTAACTAGACTGGCTGGTTATCTTCCCCAGCATCACTGGTCAAATATGTGGGGCATGCAAGTATCTTGTGTTAACTGTTTGCCTTGGCAGTAATTGATCTAGCACTACCCATTTTTTATCGAATGTGAGGGGGTGTACTATCTATTTGTACTAAGTGTGATGGGGCCATCAGGCCCACTGGCCCAATCTTAGTATTATTGTTTTACCTGTTTAACCAGCAATTCATTAACGCGTATATCTGACCAGTAATTACTGGTGCTGTAATAAGCTACAAGATACTGGGTCGGATTGCCTATGTTAACAACTATATGGATATTAATTGCATACTGTATTTGTGTCCCCTGATGAGCCCACTGAATATATTGGGCGAAACGCGTTGGAACTAAGGGACCTATACTTTTAACCCCTTAAGGACACGGACATATTTCACCTTAAGGACCAGACCATTTTTTGAAAATCTGACCAGTGTCACTTTATGTGGTCATAACTTTAAAACGCTTTGACTTATCCGGGCAATTCTGAGATAGTTTTTTCGTCACATATTGTACTTAAATGGAGTAAAAAAAAATGCATTTTTATTTATAAAATACTTCATGTTTGGATCACTTTGGGAATTACATTTTATTTTTGGGGGATGTTATAAGGCTTAGAAGTTTAGAAGCAAATCTAGAAATTTTTCAGAAATTTTCAAAAACCCACTTTTTAAGGACCAGTTCAAGTCTGAAGTCACTTTGTGATTCTTACATAATAGAAACCACCCAAAACCACCCCATTCTATAAATTACACCCCTCAAGGTATTCAAAACTGATTTTACAAACGTCGTTAACCCTTTTGGTGTTCCACAAGAGTTAATGGCAAATGGAGATAAAATTTCTGAATATAGATTTTTAGGCAAATTTTCCATTTTAATCCATTTTTTCCAGTTACAAAGCAAGGGTTACCAGCCAAACAAAACATTATATTTATTGCCCTGATTCTGTAGTTTGCAGAAACACCCCATATGTGGCCGTAAACTACTGTACGGGCACATGGTAGGGCGTAGAGGGAAAGGTGCGTGTGGTTTTTGGAAGGCAGATTTTGCTGTTCCATTTGAAGCCCCCCCGATACACCCCTAGAGTAGAAACTCCATAAAAGTTACCCCATTTTGGAAACTACGGAATAAGGTGGCAGTTTTGTTGGGACTATTTTTAGGGTACATATGATTTTTGGTTGCTCTATATTACATTTTTGTGAGGCAAGGTTACCAAAAATAGAAATTCTGAAATTTCATCTCCATTTGCCATAAACTGTTGAGGAACACCTATAGGGTTAATAAAGTTTGTCAAATCAGTTTTGAATACCTTGAGGGGTGTAGTTTCTTAGATGGGATCGCTTTTATGGAGTTTCTACTCTAGGGTTGCATCAGGGAGGGCTTCAAATGGGAAATGGTGCCCCCCAAAAAAGGCCATCAAAATCTGCCTTCCAGAAACCATACAGCATTCCTTTCCTTCTGCGCCCTGCCGTTTGGTTATACAGCAGTTTACAACCACATATGGGGTGTTTCTGTAAACTGCAGAATCAGGGTAATAAATATTAAGTTTTGTTTGGCTGTTAACCCTTGCTTTATTACTTTGTTAAAATGGAGAATTTTCCCAAAAATTGCTGATTTGGCACCGTTTTTATTTGACTGTGTTCATCTGAGGGGTTAGGTCATGGGGTATTCTTATAGAGCAGATTCTTACGGACGTGGCGATACCTAATATGTCTACTTTTTTTAATGTATTTATGTTTTACACTATATTATTTTTCTATAAACAAAAAAACATTTTAGTATCTCCATAGTCTGAGTCAGTTTTTTTTTAGTTTTTAGCCGATTATCTTAGGTAGGGGCTCATTTTTTGCGGGATGAGAGGATGGTTTTATTGGCACTATTTTGGGGGGAATATGACTTTTGATCGCTTGCTATTACAATTTTTGTGATGTTAGGTGACAAAAAAATACCTTTTTTGCACCGTTTTTATTTTATTTTTTTGACCATGTTCATCTGAGGGGTTAGGTCATGGGGTATTTTTATAGAGAAGATTCTTACGGACTTGGCGATACCTAATATGTCTACTTTTTTTATTTATTTTTGTTTTATAATATAATATTTTTGAAAAACTTTTTTTTTAGTTTTAGTGTCTCGTCTGAGAACCATAGTTTTTTTTTCCAATTGTCAGTGGCTAAAATTGGGGAAGGGGATTATAAATGTAGTACTCCATGGAAGTACTAAAGCAACCGTCAATGCAGAGGCCCGGATGATCGGGGCACGTGTCACACTGAGTGGTGGTGTCCTTCCGTATCCCCCTCCTGTGACACATTCTGCACTTTTTTGGGGTCCGTCCCTTCTTTCAAGTATGGGGGACCACACCTGGAAAGTGTTGGCCAGGGACGATCCGGGCGCCTCCAGTTCCTGAGGTACTCCAGCCTGCTCTTTCCTGGTCAGAAAAGATCAGGGCCTTGAGGACTGCCTCATAGAACTGAAGGAATTTCCCTGTGTTGCCAGCGCTCCGGGACAGCACAAAAGAGTTGTACAAGGCAACCTGTACCAAGTAGACCGCAACTTTTTTGTACCATGCCCGGGTTTTGTGCATGGCATTATATGGTTTGAGGACCTGATCAGAGAGATCAACTCCTCCCATATACCGATTGTGGTCGACGATACAATCGGCCTTGAGGACCGTTACCGCGGTACCTCGCACAGGGACAGGGGTGATGCCTGTTGTGGAAATTTTATTAGGATGTGTTTCTAATACATTGTGTATTATCATCATGTCTCTCAGTGTCAGGGTAAACCATTGGAGTGGATATCTTCCTGTGTATGTCCTGTCACAGCGGCTGGGCGCAGAGGTCTCCGTCGGCGAATGGTCCATGTGCTAAGCACTGGGCTGTGAGCCGGGGGAGACTGATGTGTTCAGCAGAGCAGTGTTTTGTTGGCTGATGTATGGATGCCGGCTAGGGCCCCCGCGCAAGACGCGGATTTATTGGCTTGGCGTGGATGCATTTGTTAAGAGAACAATATATGAAAGGAACGTGTGTTTGTTGTCTCTAGTGCGCCTGATCAGCCGCTGGGGATGATGACGCTGTACTGTAAATAAACATACATGAGGATCATAGTAACTTTATCTGGCATTGATCACTGAGCAATGCTGGATAAAGTTAACTCCAGTGGTTATAGGATACATGTGTTTGTTAGCTGGCTATGTTATTCTAAAATCTAAATGATGGTGTCTTGTCTTCCTATGTCATCACTTCCTGCATCCTTGTTACATGAAGTAAGTGGTCGGGTGATGGGCCAGCCCCTTTTCTATTGTTACTGTGACTAAATAAAAGGTGAGCAGACTGTGGAGGAGGGGGAGTGCTCAGCAAGAATTCAAGATGGTAACACCTTTGTCTGACTGCGGTTGAGAGATTTGCCTGTCCTTACACAAAGTTTGATGAGAGCGGATTTCAACTATTCATATTTCTACAATATGCAGTTACTGTGAATTGTGGACAGTACAAGGACATCCTTCTTGTCCTTGTATCTGACCAGCAACAGGTTTCGACTGGTAAGGGCGTGGGTCGCACCCCTGGGGATAGGTACCTGGAGGGGGTGGGTAGGGAGGCTGCGTTGATTTTTCCGCACGGTCCCACAAGCGGACGTGGATCTGGCGGCGAGGGACTGGAACAAGGGGATACTAGTATAAAATGTATCCACATACAGGTGGTAACATTTATCTAGCAGTGGGTGCATAAGGTCCCACACAAGTTTCCCGCTAACACCCAGAGTGGGGGGACATTGTGGGGGTTCAATACAGGAATCTCTCCCCTCGTACACACGAAACTTGTAAGTGTACCCTGAGGTACTCTCACAAAGTTTGTACAGCTTCACGCCATACATCGCCCGCTTAGAGGGAACATACTGGCGGAAAATGAGTCTCCCCTTGAAAGCAATGAGAGACTCATCAACCGTGACCTCCCTTCCAGGTACATAGGACTCCAACAATTTGGCCCCAAAGTAATCGATGACCGGCCTGATTTTGTACAGGCGGTCATAGGCAGGATCACCTTGGGGGGGGGGGGGGGGTTTGACTAGACCCATGTGCAGCACAAGGCCCCAAAACGTGGCACTGACCGGAGTCCAGCCATCGGCCCTAGCCAAAAAGGAGCCCGGGTGTTGAGCAATAAACTGTTGGGCGAACAGGTTCGTTTGCTCCATCATCAGATTTACAAAATGGTCAGTGAAAAAAAGACTAAAATAGTCATATTCAGTGAAGCCCACTGTGGGAATCTGGATTCCTGCTTGGTCAACAAAATCAGGAATTGCAGGCTCAAAATGCTCTGGGGTACACTATGCAAGTTCACCGGTAGGGGGCTCCGGTGGACTTAACTGGTGGGCTAGAAAACTAGTACGAGCCCCAGTGCTTCTCGTACTAGTGTGGGCCACAGGGTACCTAGCATGGCGGTCCCCTTGCTTTGCCTGGCGGCGTCTTCGCTAGATGATGAGGAGGACGCGGATGACAAAAGGAAAGTGGGTTCCTTAAATACCTTTTAGTGCCAGATGGCACTGTGGAGGGTCAGAAGGGGGTGCTGGGCACATTTGGGGGTGCTGGCTCTGGAGATCGATGCAGCAATAATTTGAAGCGCCGCGCCTGCCCGCCCCTGCAGCCAATCAGTGCCGAACCTGAGAGGTGATGTCACAATCACCTCTCAGGATCGCAGGATGGTGATTGGTGGTGTATTATCACACCACCGATCACCATCCTGTCACGGGTTATCGGGTCCCCAGAGACCTGAATAACCCGGAATTGACCTGCGGTTTGCTGTGATCGCCGACACGGGAGGGTCACAGGACCCCCCGGCGCATTGTCCCAGGGTGCCTGCTTAATGATTTGAGCAGGCACCCAGCGCAGCGGTGATCGGAAATACACAGCACGTACAGGTACGCCCCTGTGTCCTTAAGTACCAGGACATCAGGGCGTATCTGTACGCCCTGTGTCCGTAAGAGGTTAATCCAATGACTTTGTGAACTTTTGTCACCAATTGGCAATTAAGAAGGTGTCTTTCCGAGAATACTGATATAATCCGACACTACAGAAATGGAGTATACTATTTATCTTTATGTATTCATTATTTATTATTTTCTGAATTTACAATAGGTCATTGAATAGACCCGTTTCAGGTCACCTTACTAAGGTTTGCCTCTATAACCCCCTTTCAGGGCCATCCGAGGGCTTATAGGAGGCTCCTGAATGAGGGATCGCCCCTATCAGGGCGGCTATTCCATTTTGTAGGCAGGGCTAAAAGTACAGTGTGAGAATTAGGGAAAGTTCCCCATCTGATCACCTACAGCTGTGTCTACAGCACTGCCCTATCCTGTAATTTGGAGTACCGATTATTATATTAATTTACTTATTTAAAATAAATTAGCACTTATATTAAAGGCTACGTTTTAGATTAGGGAGGTAGTCTGTGAATTATTTAGAATTCACAGCATGTTCTTGAATCCACATGGAATTTTTCTGCTGATGAATGTGAATGGAGCTTTAAAAGCTCATTCATAGGCATTTTACAGTATTTTTGCTGACCAATCAGTCTGCCACCATCCAAACTAAACAACAAATTATGCCATGTGTGAATATGGCTTTATTGCATCTACTTAAAGCTTCACCCTACTGTCCTATACAAATCTAAAATTTATGAAACTGATATAGAACTGTAGGGTATTTTGGGTGCCACTCCATGGTTCTGCAATGGGCATGATATTTTATTTTAGATTTTAAGGACTTCTTCCAGTTACACCAAGACAGGTGATTATGTGACCCTACTATATATATTCACAATCTCTTTGTATAAAATGTATAATTACTGTACTTTACAGTGGCTAGGAGAACTTTCTTCACGGCTTAGCTTGATGAATAAGCAAGACTAATCCCCATTCTATTAGCTGTTAGCTCCAGGCACCAGGCTTGTTCTGTGCCAAATACAGGCACTTTAAGCCATTCATGCAACTTAATTAGTTGATTTAGGTTCTACAACCCACATCTCACATTCCAAATAGAGATGAGCGAATTTCATATTTTGAAATTCGTTCACACTTTGTTTGTTGGTAAAAGGTGAATTGCGTTATGGATTCCATTACCATGGACCATAACGCAATTCTATGACGGAATGCATAAAGGAATGGCTTTAGAGGCATTCCGTCATAATAGAAGACTATGGGCTGCATAACGGATCCGGCCCATGGAAATGGGACGGATCTGTTTTGCAGCCCATAGACTTCTATTATGACGGAATGAATAACGGAATGCTTCTAAAGGCATTCCGTCATAGAATTGCGTTACGGAATCCATAATGCAATTCACCTTTTACCAACAAATGATTTGTGAACGAATTTCATAAGCGGAAAGTCACTCATCTCTAATTTCAAACAGTAGTCAACTACAGCTCCATCCCAGACTTTTTTTTTAGACATAATAACAACCGATTAACTTTTTGGGAGATGGGAAAAAAGCATGACTTTTGTCAGTGTTCTTTTGCGCCATTCACACTGCAGCATAAATAATTTGCAACCTTTATTTTGCATTTCAGTACCTTGTACATGAATACTAGTAAAGGTTTTTAGCTAGAGAAAATCTTTGTATTGACAATAGTGGGTTGTGTAGTACACTGGTAAGGTGTCTGTCTCCAATACAAAAGGTCTTGGGTTCAAGACCCTGCAGAGACAATCTAGAAAAAAGAGGAATACATTTTTTTAAATACACAGGGGTGTCCACCACTATTAGAATGCTGAAAGCCCATCCCTAGCTATATGGGGTAGAGAATGATTTTTATTATAACCCCTTCCTGACTTCCACAATAGATGTACAGTGGAAATTGGGACTTTACACATGGCGTTAAGAAGCTAAGCAGGCACCATAGGTGCCGGGTGCATGCTGTATTACACGGCAGACACAAAGGTATTGTCTTGTGATAGATGATAACGGCAGTCATGGACATTTAACCTCTCAGATGCTGTGGTCAATTTTGGCATATGAGACGTCTGTCCTCGGGAACTCTGTGCTCCTGAGACCCAAATGGCTCCCCTGTGCTGGAATCGAGGGAGCCTTTCAATTGCTTCTGAAGGCTCCAAGACCTGCCACAGCAATGCTCTATGGCCACCTGCCTAGGTTTTTAACAACATAAAAAATAGGAAATATCAAAAAATTTAAATCACCCTCATTTCCTCATATTAACCCTTTCGAGACCCTCGGCTAATTACCGCGATCGGCATTATTGCTGAAGAGGCTGAGGGCATTGAAGCTGCAATGCTGCAATTCTTATTTTGTCCACCAAGTAGCAGGCCAACGTAAGCATTGAGCAATCCAGAGCAATTACTGGATTTTAAAAATCCATGATTGAATAAAAATATTTTTTTATTTTTTATTTTGTATGCTCAAATACAAGCTTCAAAATCATTACAAAAAATAAAAAAAAACTGTTAAATATATAAAAAATTAAAACAATATAAAAGTTTAAATCACCCCCCTTTCCATATAATAAAAAAATAAATACATAAATAACTAAAAATATAAACATCATGGGTATCACCGCAACCGAAAATGCCCATACTATTAAAATCCAAAAATATTTTTGCAATTTTTTTCGTTGCTTCTCTTACCCACAAAAAATTAATAAAATGTGATCTAAAAGTCAAAACACACTCCAAAAGGGTATCAATAAAAACTACAGATTGTCCTGGATAAAATGACCCCCCATACAGCTCAGTAGATATAACTATATAAAAGTTATGGGGGTCAGAACATGGTGATGAAAGAATATTTTGTTATTTTTTTTTTTTCAAAGTTTAAATTTATTTTTACACTATTAGACATAAAAAAAACTATACATATGGGGTATCATTGTAATAGTACTGACCTCTTTTTCTTGCAGACAATTGAACCTCAACCCCGCTTCCGTGCATTCAAGCTGGACAAGATTGAAGCAGCAGAGGCCAACCTATTTATGTCACCAGAGGACAAGGCCATGTTCAGATGGTTTTCATTTCTCAACTAAAAAAACGTTCACAAGACACCAACTTGAAGACAGAAGAGCAAGCTGTGTACCTGAGCCTCGAGAAGACCAGAAGATGTCCAGCATTGACCAGGGACCACCTGGTCAATGCTGGACATGTGAAATGTGAAGACACCTGTCTGGGAAGAAACACCAAAAGGAGACAGTAGGGGAATCAGGCTTAGCCACCCAGCAGGTGGCAAGTAAGCGCTGTAACACCTGGACTATATATCATAGGCATTGGCAATACATTTTATACGTACAGGTAAATGGATTGATTTCACCAAGTTCATTATAGCACCAACTTATAGTGCTATCTTGAGCATGGGGGAAATACAACAATGTGCAATGGCTGGCTATTAAGGGATAGAGGAGGCCCGAATTTTTTTTTTTAGACATAACATCTAAGCACATGCCTATGATAATTTTACATTTACCAGTAATTAGATTTCCTCATCCAGTTCTGACATGGGTGAAAAGGTGTATAATGCCTGGCTAGTAAGAGATAAGGAGGAGGCCGGATTTTATTATTATTATTTTTTTTTTTTTAGACACCAGGTCAACAATGTCATCAGAGCAAGTGGTGTACCTGAGCCTCTAGAAGACAATCAAGAGAAGAAGAGACACCAGCAGATCCACCCAGTTCCTGGTGCTAAGAGTTGCAATATCTGTGCTATATGTCAACAGCATGTGTAACACATATTGTACTTACCTACATTCTAACTGAATTACACTAAGATCATGATAGCACTAGCTAATACTGTAGTGCTGACCTGGGCATGGAGGAAACACCAGTGTGTGCGGTGGCGAGCTATTAAGTTTCGTTAAAGGCTGGATTTTTTCCTTTTTTTTAAATAAATTTGGGAAAGCGCAAAGAGAAAGTGCGCTGGAGTATAACAATGGCTGGGTACGGCCGCTATACTTGTCTACGTACGTAGTCCTGTGGGATTTTAGTGAACATAAGCTTATCCACGTTGGCTGTGGACAGGCAGCTGCGCTTGTCTGTGATCACCCCCCCTGCTGTGCTAAACACTCGTTCAATACACTGGCCGCAGGGCAAGCCAGCACCTCCAAGGTGTAAAGCTCAGGTTATGTGCCCAATTTGGAGACCCAGAAGTTGAATAGGGTAGACCCATCAGTCAGTACGTGTACTGTTCCACCATGTTGCTGAAATGCTGCCTCCTGCTAAGACATTCTGTATCAGCTGGTGGTGCTGGTTGTTGTGGTGTGCTGACAAAGCTTTTCCACATTTAGGCCATGCTAACCCTCCCATCTGAGGTGCTGGCAGTGCCCCAGCTGCGTTGACTACTTCTTCCTCCTCCTCTGCCTTCGCCTTGTGCTTCCACTGAGCCCCCGCTGTCAGGTGGGAATGCCATCAGCAGCGTGTCTACCAGCGTGCGCTTGTACACGCGCAACTTCCGATCACGCTCCAGTGACGGAATTTAAGACAACACATTGTCCTTGTAGCGGGGATCCAGCAGGGTGGCCATCCAGTTATCAGCACTGGTTAGAATGTGGGCAACTCGGCGGTCGTTGCACAAGCACTGCAGCATGTAGTCACTCATGTGTGCCAGGCTGCCCAGAGGCAATGACAAGCTGTCCTCTGTATCCCCCCAGCCACGTTCTAAAGATGCCGATGAGCTGCTATAGGTGCCACCCTGCTGTGAACACGGTTCCTCCTCCTCATCACCATGATCCTCCATACAGTTACGTACCTGGCCTCTGTTGGTGCAGGAACCCACTCTCAGAGCCACTTGTGACTGGCCTGATAACCGTGGAAATGATCCCTCTTCCTCCGATGCCACATCCTCTTCCATCATTGCCCGAAGCGTTTTTTCAAAGAGACCTAGTGGGATAGTAACGTTGATGACGGCGTCATCGTCACTGGCCATGTTGGTGAAGTACTCGAATAAGGGCAACAAGGCACACACGTCCCGCATGGAGGCCCACTCTTTGGTGGTGAAGTGGTGTTGTTCAGCAGAGCGTGGTGCGTGCTGCAGCTGAAACTCCACTATCGCCTGCTGATGCTCGCACAGTCTCTCCAGCATGTGCTCGGTGGAGTTCCACCTTATGGGTACGTCACTTGTGAGGAGGTGAGCAGGAAGGTCGAAGTTATGTTGGAGCGATGACAGGCGAGCAGCAGCAGGGTGAGAACGCCGAAAGTGCGCACAGACAGCCCACACTTTCTGCAGCAGCTCTGACATATCGGGGTAGTTTTTCAGGAACCTCTGCACCACCAAATTCAGCACATGCGCCAGGCAAGGAATGTGCGTCAAACGGCAAGGCCCAGAGCTGCTATGAGATTTCGCCTGTTATTGCACACCACCATGCCGGGCTTTAGGCTCAGCAGCACTAACCACTCATCAGGTCTGTTGTTCCATGACCGTCCACAGCTCCTGCGTGGTGTGTTTTTTTCCCCCCTAAACTGATGAGTTTCAGAACAGCCTGCTGTCGTTTCCCCCTGGCTGTGCTGAAGTTGGTGGTGCAGGTGTTACACTGAACGGATGAGGAGGAAGCGGAGTAGGATGCAACAAGAAATGTCCTGCAATCCCCAGTGGCGGTAGAACATGCGCCAAACTGCTATCCGCCTCATGCCCAGCTGCCACTGTATTTACCCAGTGTGCTTACTGGTCCACGTATTTGTGGTAATGTGGACCTTGCTACAGATGGCTCTGTGCAGTGCACACCTGATTTTGTCCACCACTTAGTTGTGCAAGGCAGGGATGGCTCACCTAGAAAAGTAGAGGCGACTGGGAACCACATACTGTGGGACAGCCACCGCCATAAGGTTTTTAAAAGTCTCAGTCTCCACCAAACAGAATGACAGCATTTCAAAGGTCAGGAATTTTGAAATGCTTGCAGTCAGAGCCAGGGATCGCGGGAGGTGGGGGTACTTTCTCTCCAGGATTTGGGGAATGGACAGCTGAACGCTTCCATGGGACAGTGTGGATATGCTTGGTGGTGGTGTTGTGCCACATCCTCTATTTGCGGGGTGGCAGGTGCCACCATCACTCCAGAGGGGAAAGGAAGAGGCTGATACTGCAGCAGAAGAGGGATCAGGGGGAGCCTGAGATCTTTCATAGTTTTTCAGTTGTGTACTCCACTGCAGCTCGTGCTTTGCATTTAGATGCCTGTTCATGCAGGTGGTGCTCAGGATTAAAACATGTATGCCTCGCTTCAGGCTCTGAATGCACAGCGTGCAAAACACTCACGTCTTGTCATCGGCACATTGTCTGAAGAACTGCTACGCCAGGCAACTCCTTGGAGCTGGCTTTGGTGAGCTCAGTCCCTAGGTGCAGTGGGCAGCAGCAGGCGTACTGGCTAGGGGACGGCCACTCTGTTTTTGCACCCTTCTCCCTCTTTTGCTGTGCGGCTGGCACTGTGTGACCACCACCTCTTCCTCTGAGCTGCACAAGTCACTCGCATGACCTTGATTCCATGTGGGGTCTAGGAAAACATCCACTCTTCACCCCTGCCCTCCTTGCCAGTCTGCACACTGCAGAAAGCCACAACAGTTGGCACCTGTGTTTCGTCGTCATCAGAGATGTGCTGTGGTGGTCCTCCCCTGTCCACATCCTGAAACATAAGTGGTTGAACATCAGTACACTCAACCTCTTCCACTTCTGTGGTAGGGCTAGGTGGATGGCCTATGGAAACCCCGCCAGCAGAGTCATCAAAAAGCATAAGAAACTGCTGCATGACTTGGGGCTCAGACTGCTTGGCTGATTTGGAAGGGGGTGAAGTGAAAGACAGATGTCCATGGGCTGCAGGTGCCAATGTGAAGGAACTGGAGGCACTGTCAACCATCCAATCTACTACCGCCTCTACTTGTTCTGGCATCAAGATTTGTATACCGGTATTCGGGCCTACAAAATGACGCTGAACATCCTGTCGCCCAGTGGCGTAACTAGAGTGTTATGGGCCCCAGTGCAAACTTTGGATCGGGGCCCCCCCCCCCCCATTTATACAAAGAAGCGGCAGAATTTCTTACTAAGGGCTCTTTCCCGTGCGGCTAGTCCGCTGCGTGAATGAGAGCCAAGCCCCATTCCGGACAGCAGAGACAGCTCCGTGCCTCTCTGTGACCTTTTTACTACAAAATCACAATGAGATAAAGTTGTCACCGTGATTTTGTAGCAAAACGATCACAGAGAGGCAAAGAGCATTATCAGTCATGTTACTGCTCCGTGTCTCTGCTGTCCGGAGCGGGGCTTGGCTTTCTTTCACACAGCAGTTTAGCCACACGGGATCCGCTCGTGTTAAAGAGCCCTAAGCCCAATGCATGGCTACACTCACCCAGTCCTAATAAAATCTGGTCCTACCTCATCCAGGGTGTCTCTGGCGTCGGCGTGATGTCCGCTGGATCCAGAACAAGGTTCCTGTGGTGATAGAGAAAAAAAGAATAATCACATAAGGAAGGGATGGTGACTGCCCCTATGAAACTACCAGCAGGGGGCGCTGTGCTGGCCTGGTAGACTGAGCTATGCCAATGTATAGCAGGGTAATTTAGGACATTTCCCCTAAGTGCAACCACACAGTACTAATGTCTACATTGTGGCCCCTCACAGTACTAATGCCCACCTTGTGGCCTTTCACAGTAATTAAGCCCACCTTGTGGTCCCTTCACAAAAGTTATGTCCTTCTTGTGGCCCCTCACAGCAGTTATGCCTACCTTTGTTCCTGTCACAGTAGTTATGCCCAGATATGTGTCCCTCACAGTAGTTATGCCAAATATGTGCCCCCTCACAGTAGTTATGCCAAATATGTGCCCCCTCATGGTATTTATGCCAGATATGTGCCCCCTCAAAGTAGTTATGCCCAGATAAGTTCCCCCTCACAGTGGATATGCCCAGATATGTGCCCGCTCACAGGGGTTTGCCCAGATATGTGCCCGCTCACAGTGGTTATGCCCAGATATGTGCCCCTCACAGTGGATATGGCCAGATATGTTACCCCTCACAGTAGTTATGCCAGATTATGTGCCCCTCACAGTAGTTATGACCAGATATGTGCCCCCCTACAGTGGTTATGCCAGATTATGTGCCCCTCACATTAAATATGCCCACATATGTGCCCCTCACAGTGGTTATGCTAGATTATGTGCCCCCCTCACAGTAGTTGATATATGTGCCCCCTCATAGTTATGCCTTTATATGTGCCCCCCTCACAGTAGTTATGACATATTAGGTGCCCCCTCAGTAGAGATGCCCACTTTTGTGCCCCCTCACTCTAGTTGTGCCCATCAACCCCCTTCCCCTTTGCCCCCAGTCTGCAGTGTTAGGAAAAGAAAATAAAAAAACACATACTTACCCTCTTCCCTGGTGTTGCGCTGCCACACTCACATGGCACTGCTGGCTGTGCTGAAGGCAGTTTCCCGGGCCTTCAGAGCTCCTCCCACAGCCAGCAGCGCCTGCTTCACTGATGATCTGGATACAGCCTGGCAGTGACAAGAAATGCCGGGCGGACTGTATGTGAGTGAGTGAGTGCGCGCGTCCCCCCTCTTCCTCCTCCCCCCCCCTCTGCGCAAACCTCCCCCACCTTGCTTCATATTAAACATGCATAGGCGTGCGCAGCCTATTGCATTAGGGTGTGCACCATAAAGTACAAACACACACGCCCGTGCATATATATATATATATATATATATATATATATATATATATACATACACACACAGGCCAGGCCTCAGCCTAGCGTTGCTGTGACTCGCCTCTGCGCAGTGGCGACTCTAGGAACAATATATAGGGGGCACAGTCAAAACTGGGGGGGGGGCACTAATAATTTTCACCACTTAATCATACCACTGAAAAAAACAAAATAAGTATATATAAATAAGATTACAAAATACGAGTATTGCTGTACGCAGAGATACCTTTTTATTGTACCAACCTAATACTTAAAAGACAAGCTTTCAAGAGTTTTCCTTTCTTCCTCGGTATTGCTTCAGACCTGAGAAAGAGAGAAACGCTCTCCAAAACTTTTCTTTATAGTTTAAAGCAGTTTCAGCACTATAATAAAATAATTTACTTACAAAAAAAGCTATTCAGTCGTCTGCTGCGCCGTCCTCTGCTTCCTTCCGCGGATCTTCCCCTCCTTTCAGTCTCTCCTCAGTGCGCAGGTGCACTGTTATGGGGGGATCTGTGGATGACGCACTGTTATGGGAGGATCTGTGGATGACGCACTGTTATGGGAGGATCTGTGGATGACGCACTGTTATGGGAGGATCTGTGGATGACGCACTGTTATGGGAGGATCTGTGGATGACGCACTGTTATGGGAGGATCTGTGGATGACGCACTGTTATGGGGGGATCTGTGGATGACGCACTGTTATGGGGGGATCTGTGGATGACGCACTGTTATGGGGGGATCTGTGGATGACGCACTGTTATGGGGGGATCTGTGGATGACGCACTGTTATGGGGGGATCTGTGGATGACGCACTGTTATGGGGGATCTGTGGATGGCACACTGTTATGGGGGATCTGTGGATGGCACACTGTTATGGGGGATCTGTGGATGGCACACTGTTATGGGGGATCTGTGGATGGCACACTGTTATGGGGGATCTGTGGATGGCACACTGTTATGGGGGATCTGTGGATGGCACACTGTTATGGGGGATCTGTGGATGACACACTGTTATGGAGGACCTGTTGATGATATATGACTGAGAAGGGCTATCAGGGGACATTATACAGGTGGTAATATAACTGAGGGGTATCAGGGTAAATAATACAGGGGGTAATATAACTAAGGGTTATCAGGGTACATTATACAGGGGTAATATAACTGAGGAGGGCTATCAAGGAGATTATACACAGGTATAATGTCCCGATAGCCCTCCTCAGTTATATTACCCGTGTATAATAATATCCCCTGATACCCCTTAGTTATATTACCCCCTGTATTATTTACCCTGATACCCCTCAGTTATATTACCCCCTGTATAATGTCCCCTGATAGCCCTTAGTTATATTCCCCCTGTATAATAATGTATAATTTAACCTGATACCCCTCAGTTATATTATATAACTGAGGGGTATCATGGTACATTATACTGGGGTAATATAACTGAGGGGTAGCTATCAGGGTACATTATACAGTGGTAATATAACTGAGGAGGGCTATCAAGACATAATACAGGGGTGAGGGGTAAGATAAGTTATATTACCCCTGTATAATGCCTGATAGTAGCCTAGCCCTCCTCAGTTATATTACCCCTCATGTTACCCTGATAACCCTAGTTATATTGCCCCCTGTATAATTTACCCTGATACCACTCAGATATATTATATAACTGAGGGGTATCAGGGTAATACAGGGGACAATAGAGAAGGCATAGCACTGTGGGACAGGGGGGTACAATGGAACATACTTATTTTTTATATGCCCTCACCTCACCAGCTAGCAGGCGCGCGAGGCTCAGGCACACAGATGCAGCGTGACGTGACGTCAACTCCTCCTGCGCCGCACAGCATGACCCGTACTGCTCCCTCTCTGCGTCAGCTGGGTCCAGGACTCCGCCCCCCTATGTGAATACTAGCCGCCGCCCGCCGGCAGCTCACAG
This sequence comes from Bufo gargarizans, assembly GCF_014858855.1. Classification (NCBI taxonomy): domain Eukaryota; kingdom Metazoa; phylum Chordata; class Amphibia; order Anura; family Bufonidae; genus Bufo; species Bufo gargarizans. The sequence goes on along the minus strand of NC_058080.1, from coordinate 545,373,636 downwards.
CCAGGTATTGTAGATTAATTTATGTGCGGTGGGCGGCGGCAGCCAGCATAACAGACAGGGGACTAGGGCAGTGAGCACGGAGGTGACGAACCTATGCGCACGCCTATGTAAACATGTAATGGAGCGCCCTGATGGGGGCCCGGCATTGTCACTGTACTTCATGCTGGGCCCCGTCACAGCGCTTCATTACATGTTAGTACAGCGGGCCCCTCCCCCCGCCGGGCCCGGTCGCAGTCGCACTCCCTGCGACCGCGATCGTTACGCCCCTGCTGTCGCCTAAGTGCACCTGAGGAAGGTGTTTCATTTGGGCGTGTAGCTGGCACAGATCAACCATGTCCTTTCCCTGCAACAGGATCTCCACCAACACCAGCAGCACCACTACCAGGGCCACGTCCTTTATTTGATGCTCTCCTCATTCTTTGAGGTCACCCACCGAACTAAGGGTACTTTCACACTTGCGGCAGGACGGATCCGGCAGGCTGCTCACCCTGTCGGATCCGTCCTTCCGCTGTTTCGCCGTGCCGACGCTCTGTCCCCATTGACTATAACTGCGAACTACGGCAGTTCGCAGTCAGAGGCCGCAGGACTAAAAAGTCAGACATGCAGGACTTTTAGTCCGGCGGCCTTTTGCCGTGTACTGCCGTACTGCGCCGGAGCTCCGCCCCCATCCCCATTATAGTCAATGGGGACGGAGCGGCTGAAAGGATGGATCCGACAGGGTGAACAGCCTGCCGGATCCGTCCTGCCGCAAGTGTGAAAGTACCCTAAACAGACAGATAACCTACATTAAAATGGGTATATGTCACCCACCGAACTAACAGACAGATTAACTATTATATTTTTGTATCAGGGGTGCAAAGATGGTGCATTGCACCCACAAAGAAAATCGCTATAGGTCACCCACAGAATCAACAGCCAGATTAATTATTATATTTCTGTGTCAGGGGTGCAAAGCTGATATATTGCACCGACAGAATAAATAGCCAGATGAAATTCCTAACACTGTCTCTAACTTCAGCTGTCTGTCCCTGCACTACTCAGAGCTGATGGGCGGTGCTACACATGATCAGGCTTGTATAGAGGCTGGTTCACATGATGCACCAGCCAATCACAGCCATGCCATCACTAGGCTTCAAAGCTCGTTAATTGGCTGCTCTGCAGCCTTTCAACAAGTTTTATTAACTACCCGAACACCGAACTTTTGCTGCAAACTTCGGGTTTGGGTACCCGAACTTGCAAAGTTTGGTACGGATCCGAACTTTGCAGTTCGGGTTCGCTCAACACTACTTCCCACTCCTCAATGTACAGTTACGTTGTGGGAATGGTGTGGGCTCCTGCTGAAACCCGTGAGGTGCCAATGGTTGCTACGGAAGCCAAAGACCTAAAGACGGCCTCCATATCTGCCCAAGTACGGGAAGTCTATTAGGACCTGACCTAATAAGCTGCTTAAAAAACAAAAAAACACAGGTCAACTTAAATCTTATGCACCCCAAAACTGCAAAAATACAAACCACACACAGCCTTGTCATTTGAAAAATAGTTATGCTATTAGAACAGGGCGACAAAAGATTTAATTTTTTTTTGTAAAACAGTGGTAGCATGACTACTAAATTTTCATATCTTGTTAATCATATCAAAATTTACACTGCATGTAAGCACTGTAAATTAAAATAAGAATTCTAAGGCTACATGCACATGACCGTATGTGTTTTGCGGTCATCAAAAACAACGGATGACATTTCGTATAGCATCTGTTTTTCTTTGCGGATCCATTGTAATGCCTATCCTTGTACACAAACTAGAAAAAAATAAAAATAGGACATGCCCTTTTTTTGGCCGGGCAATGGAATGACATACTGATGTGGACAGCACACGGTGTGCTGTCCGCGTTTTTTTGCGGACCTATTGAAATGAATGGGTCTGCATCCTATCCTCAAAAAAATTACGGAACGGACACTGAAACAAACTACATTCGTGTGCATGTAGCTTAACACTGCTGTGTGGGCGACCCTCTGCAGAAAAATAAAATAAAAAAAAAATAAAATAAAAAATTCCTAAGTGCTTCACACAGCTCAGTCAAGCAAAAAAATAAAAAGTTAAAGTCTCATAATATATCGACATAACATAGTATTTGTTTTCTTTGCACAATAGTGAGGGGGGGGGGGTGATGGTGTGTCTTCTAGGCTGAATAAAGGGAGGAAAAAACAAAACAAAAAAAACACCTTTTTGCATGTGGCCGGCACATCGCAGGCTGTACTGCATAAGGTCAGCAGCCTACCAGCCTACGTCTTCCCATGTGACTGCTGCAGTGTACATGTGGCCTGTACAGTAGTAGTAATCTCTACAAAAGTGTCTATAATGTCTCTACAGTGAAAGGACCTCTTATTAAAGTGCCCCCCCCATAAGTGTGTCACTGGATACCCCCCAATAAGTGTCAGCCATCTCATAACAGTGTGGCAGCAGCAGATCCCCCAATAACTTTGCGTCAGAGCATGGAAACAGGGTAGCTGAGATCGCCTCCAAGCGAAAAAAAGTAAAGTATTCATGAATAGAGGAAACAAGAGGATGAGCTGCAAATAGACAATAAAAGTAAACATACTCATAGGTGTGCGGCAAAATGGCTGCAGATAGACGTGGAAATGAAAGTAGATCACGTGTCACAGGAACAATGGCTTTTCAGTCTCTACCAAAATGATCATTTATGAAGCCAAGCATCTTGCTGCAGAGAAAGGCATTGACTACTTTACTGGATCACCATCATGGTGCTACAGATTCATAAAGAGATGTGGCATTGCTATGCGCACTAAGACTAGAATTGCACAAAAGATGCCTAAGGAATAAGAATCCAAAATTGTGTCATTTCACAAATTTGTACTTGATGCAAGGAAGAAAAATGGCTATGAAATGGGTCTGATTGGGAACATGAAGTCCCGTTAACATTTGATGTTCCATCGAACAGGACTGTTGACGTCAGAGGTGCAAAAATCGTAACTGTGAAAACCTCAGGACTCAGGACTTGAGAAAACCCATGACAATGTTGTGCTATCCTGCTGCTCAGATGGCACCAAGCTGAGAATTAGGGAAAGTTCCCCATCTGATCACCTACAGCTGTGTCTACAGCACTGCCCTATCCTGTAATTTGGAGTACCGATTATTATATTAATTTACTTATTTAAAATAAATTAGCACTTATATTAAAGGCTACGTTTTAGATTAGGGAGGTAGTCTGTGAATTATTTAGAATTCACAGCATGTTCTTGAATCCACATGGAATTTTTCTGCTGATGAATGTGAATGGAGCTTTAAAAGCTCATTCATAGGCATTTTACAGTATTTTTGCTGACCAATCAGTCTGCCACCATCCAAACTAAACAACAAATTATGCCATGTGTGAATATGGCTTTATTGCATCTACTTAAAGCTTCACCCTACTGTCCTATACAAATCTAAAATTTATGAAACTGATATAGAACTGTAGGGTATTTTGGGTGCCACTCCATGGTTCTGCAATGGGCATGATATTTTATTTTAGATTTTAAGGACTTCTTCCAGTTACACCAAGACAGGTGATTATGTGACCCTACTATATATATTCACAATCTCTTTGTATAAAATGTATAATTACTGTACTTTACAGTGGCTAGGAGAACTTTCTTCACGGCTTAGCTTGATGAATAAGCAAGACTAATCCCCATTCTATTAGCTGTTAGCTCCAGGCACCAGGCTTGTTCTGTGCCAAATACAGGCACTTTAAGCCATTCATGCAACTTAATTAGTTGATTTAGGTTCTACAACCCACATCTCACATTCCAAATAGAGATGAGCGAATTTCATATTTTGAAATTCGTTCACACTTTGTTTGTTGGTAAAAGGTGAATTGCGTTATGGATTCCATTACCATGGACCATAACGCAATTCTATGACGGAATGCATAAAGGAATGGCTTTAGAGGCATTCCGTCATAATAGAAGACTATGGGCTGCATAACGGATCCGGCCCATGGAAATGACGGAATGAATAACGGAATGCTTCTAAAGGCATTCCGTCATAGAATTGCGTTACGGAATCCATAATGCAATTCACCTTTTACCAACAAATGATTTGTGAACGAATTTCATAAGCGGAAAGTCACTCATCTCTAATTTCAAACAGTAGTCAACTACAGCTCCATCCCAGACTTTTTTTTTAGACATAATAACAACCGATTAACTTTTTGGGAGATGGGAAAAAAGCATGACTTTTGTCAGTGTTCTTTTGCGCCATTCACACTGCAGCATAAATAATTTGCAACCTTTATTTTGCATTTCAGTACCTTGTACATGAATACTAGTAAAGGTTTTTAGCTAGAGAAAATCTTTGTATTGACAATAGTGGGTTGTGTAGTACACTGGTAAGGTGTCTGTCTCCAATACAAAAGGTCTTGGGTTCAAGACCCTGCAGAGACAATCTAGAAAAAAGAGGAATACATTTTTTTTAAATACACAGGGGTGTCCACCACTATTAGAATGCTGAAAGCCCATCCCTAGCTATATGGGGTAGAGAATGATTTTTATTATAACCCCTTCCTGACTTCCACAATAGATGTACAGTGGAAATTGGGACTTTACACATGGCGTTAAGAAGCTAAGCAGGCACCATAGGTGCCGGGTGCATGCTGTATTACACGGCAGACACAAAGGTATTGTCTTGTGATAGATGATAACGGCAGTCATGGACATTTAACCTCTCAGATGCTGTGGTCAATTTTGGCATATGAGACGTCTGTCCTCGGGAACTCTGTGCTCCTGAGACCCAAATGGCTCCCCTGTGCTGGAATCGAGGGAGCCTTTCAATTGCTTCTGAAGGCTCCAAGACCTGCCACAGCAATGCTCTATGGCCACCTGCCTAGGTTTTTAACAACATAAAAAATAGGAAATATCAAAAAATTTAAATCACCCTCATTTCCTCATATTAACCCTTTCGAGACCCTCGGCTAATTACCGCGATCGGCATTATTGCTGAAGAGGCTGAGGGCATTGAAGCTGCAATGCTGCAATTCTTATTTTGTCCACCAAGTAGCAGGCCAACGTAAGCATTGAGCAATCCAGAGCAATTACTGGATTTTAAAAATCCATGATTGAATAAAAATATTTTTTTATTTTTTATTTTGTATGCTCAAATACAAGCTTCAAAATCATTACAAAAAATAAAAAAAAACTGTTAAATATATAAAAAATTAAAACAATATAAAAGTTTAAATCACCCCCCTTTCCATATAATAAAAAAATAAATACATAAATAACTAAAAATATAAACATCATGGGTATCACCGCAACCGAAAATGCCCATACTATTAAAATCCAAAAATATTTTTGCAATTTTTTTCGTTGCTTCTCTTACCCACAAAAAATTAATAAAATGTGATCTAAAAGTCAAAACACACTCCAAAAGGGTATCAATAAAAACTACAGATTGTCCTGGATAAAATGACCCCCCATACAGCTCAGTAGATATAACTATATAAAAGTTATGGGGGTCAGAACATGGTGATGAAAGAATATTTTGTTATTTTTTTTTTTTCAAAGTTTAAATTTATTTTTACACTATTAGACATAAAAAAAACTATACATATGGGGTATCATTGTAATAGTACTGACCTCTTTTTCTTGCAGACAATTGAACCTCAACCCCGCTTCCGTGCATTCAAGCTGGACAAGATTGAAGCAGCAGAGGCCAACCTATTTATGTCACCAGAGGACAAGGCCATGTTCAGATGGTTTTCATTTCTCAACTAAAAAAACGTTCACAAGACACCAACTTGAAGACAGAAGAGCAAGCTGTGTACCTGAGCCTCGAGAAGACCAGAAGATGTCCAGCATTGACCAGGGACCACCTGGTCAATGCTGGACATGTGAAATGTGAAGACACCTGTCTGGGAAGAAACACCAAAAGGAGACAGTAGGGGAATCAGGCTTAGCCACCCAGCAGGTGGCAAGTAAGCGCTGTAACACCTGGACTATATATCATAGGCATTGGCAATACATTTTATACGTACAGGTAAATGGATTGATTTCACCAAGTTCATTATAGCACCAACTTATAGTGCTATCTTGAGCATGGGGGAAATACAACAATGTGCAATGGCTGGCTATTAAGGGATAGAGGAGGCCCGAATTTTTTTTTTTAGACATAACATCTAAGCACATGCCTATGATAATTTTACATTTACCAGTAATTAGATTTCCTCATCCAGTTCTGACATGGGTGAAAAGGTGTATAATGCCTGGCTAGTAAGAGATAAGGAGGAGGCCGGATTTTATTATTATTATTTTTTTTTTTTTAGACACCAGGTCAACAATGTCATCAGAGCAAGTGGTGTACCTGAGCCTCTAGAAGACAATCAAGAGAAGAAGAGACACCAGCAGATCCACCCAGTTCCTGGTGCTAAGAGTTGCAATATCTGTGCTATATGTCAACAGCATGTGTAACACATATTGTACTTACCTACATTCTAACTGAATTACACTAAGATCATGATAGCACTAGCTAATACTGTAGTGCTGACCTGGGCATGGAGGAAACACCAGTGTGTGCGGTGGCGAGCTATTAAGTTTCGTTAAAGGCTGGATTTTTTCCTTTTTTTTAAATAAATTTGGGAAAGCGCAAAGAGAAAGTGCGCTGGAGTATAACAATGGCTGGGTACGGCCGCTATACTTGTCTACGTACGTAGTCCTGTGGGATTTTAGTGAACATAAGCTTATCCACGTTGGCTGTGGACAGGCAGCTGCGCTTGTCTGTGATCACCCCCCCTGCTGTGCTAAACACTCGTTCAATACACTGGCCGCAGGGCAAGCCAGCACCTCCAAGGTGTAAAGCTCAGGTTATGTGCCCAATTTGGAGACCCAGAAGTTGAATAGGGTAGACCCATCAGTCAGTACGTGTACTGTTCCACCATGTTGCTGAAATGCTGCCTCCTGCTAAGACATTCTGTATCAGCTGGTGGTGCTGGTTGTTGTGGTGTGCTGACAAAGCTTTTCCACATTTAGGCCATGCTAACCCTCCCATCTGAGGTGCTGGCAGTGCCCCAGCTGCGTTGACTACTTCTTCCTCCTCCTCTGCCTTCGCCTTGTGCTTCCACTGAGCCCCCGCTGTCAGGTGGGAATGCCATCAGCAGCGTGTCTACCAGCGTGCGCTTGTACACGCGCAACTTCCGATCACGCTCCAGTGACGGAATTTAAGACAACACATTGTCCTTGTAGCGGGGATCCAGCAGGGTGGCCATCCAGTTATCAGCACTGGTTAGAATGTGGGCAACTCGGCGGTCGTTGCACAAGCACTGCAGCATGTAGTCACTCATGTGTGCCAGGCTGCCCAGAGGCAATGACAAGCTGTCCTCTGTATCCCCCCAGCCACGTTCTAAAGATGCCGATGAGCTGCTATAGGTGCCACCCTGCTGTGAACACGGTTCCTCCTCCTCATCACCATGATCCTCCATACAGTTACGTACCTGGCCTCTGTTGGTGCAGGAACCCACTCTCAGAGCCACTTGTGACTGGCCTGATAACCGTGGAAATGATCCCTCTTCCTCCGATGCCACATCCTCTTCCATCATTGCCCGAAGCGTTTTTTCAAAGAGACCTAGTGGGATAGTAACGTTGATGACGGCGTCATCGTCACTGGCCATGTTGGTGAAGTACTCGAATAAGGGCAACAAGGCACACACGTCCCGCATGGAGGCCCACTCTTTGGTGGTGAAGTGGTGTTGTTCAGCAGAGCGTGGTGCGTGCTGCAGCTGAAACTCCACTATCGCCTGCTGATGCTCGCACAGTCTCTCCAGCATGTGCTCGGTGGAGTTCCACCTTATGGGTACGTCACTTGTGAGGAGGTGAGCAGGAAGGTCGAAGTTATGTTGGAGCGATGACAGGCGAGCAGCAGCAGGGTGAGAACGCCGAAAGTGCGCACAGACAGCCCACACTTTCTGCAGCAGCTCTGACATATCGGGGTAGTTTTTCAGGAACCTCTGCACCACCAAATTCAGCACATGCGCCAGGCAAGGAATGTGCGTCAAACGGCAAGGCCCAGAGCTGCTATGAGATTTCGCCTGTTATTGCACACCACCATGCCGGGCTTTAGGCTCAGCAGCACTAACCACTCATCAGGTCTGTTGTTCCATGACCGTCCACAGCTCCTGCGTGGTGTGTTTTTTTCCCCCCTAAACTGATGAGTTTCAGAACAGCCTGCTGTCGTTTCCCCCTGGCTGTGCTGAAGTTGGTGGTGCAGGTGTTACACTGAACGGATGAGGAGGAAGCGGAGTAGGATGCAACAAGAAATGTCCTGCAATCCCCAGTGGCGGTAGAACATGCGCCAAACTGCTATCCGCCTCATGCCCAGCTGCCACTGTATTTACCCAGTGTGCTTACTGGTCCACGTATTTGTGGTAATGTGGACCTTGCTACAGATGGCTCTGTGCAGTGCACACCTGATTTTGTCCACCACTTAGTTGTGCAAGGCAGGGATGGCTCACCTAGAAAAGTAGAGGCGACTGGGAACCACATACTGTGGGACAGCCACCGCCATAAGGTTTTTAAAAGTCTCAGTCTCCACCAAACAGAATGACAGCATTTCAAAGGTCAGGAATTTTGAAATGCTTGCAGTCAGAGCCAGGGATCGCGGGAGGTGGGGGTACTTTCTCTCCAGGATTTGGGGAATGGACAGCTGAACGCTTCCATGGGACAGTGTGGATATGCTTGGTGGTGGTGTTGTGCCACATCCTCTATTTGCGGGGTGGCAGGTGCCACCATCACTCCAGAGGGGAAAGGAAGAGGCTGATACTGCAGCAGAAGAGGGATCAGGGGGAGCCTGAGATCTTTCATAGTTTTTCAGTTGTGTACTCCACTGCAGCTCGTGCTTTGCATTTAGATGCCTGTTCATGCAGGTGGTGCTCAGGATTAAAACATGTATGCCTCGCTTCAGGCTCTGAATGCACAGCGTGCAAAACACTCACGTCTTGTCATCGGCACATTGTCTGAAGAACTGCTACGCCAGGCAACTCCTTGGAGCTGGCTTTGGTGAGCTCAGTCCCTAGGTGCAGTGGGCAGCAGCAGGCGTACTGGCTAGGGGACGGCCACTCTGTTTTTGCACCCTTCTCCCTCTTTTGCTGTGCGGCTGGCACTGTGTGACCACCACCTCTTCCTCTGAGCTGCACAAGTCACTCGCATGACCTTGATTCCATGTGGGGTCTAGGAAAACATCCACTCTTCACCCCTGCCCTCCTTGCCAGTCTGCACACTGCAGAAAGCCACAACAGTTGGCACCTGTGTTTCGTCGTCATCAGAGATGTGCTGTGGTGGTCCTCCCCTGTCCACATCCTGAAACATAAGTGGTTGAACATCAGTACACTCAACCTCTTCCACTTCTGTGGTAGGGCTAGGTGGATGGCCTATGGAAACCCCGCCAGCAGAGTCATCAAAAAGCATAAGAAACTGCTGCATGACTTGGGGCTCAGACTGCTTGGCTGATTTGGAAGGGGGTGAAGTGAAAGACAGATGTCCATGGGCTGCAGGTGCCAATGTGAAGGAACTGGAGGCACTGTCAACCATCCAATCTACTACCGCCTCTACTTGTTCTGGCATCAAGATTTGTATACCGGTATTCGGGCCTACAAAATGACGCTGAACATCCTGTCGCCTAAGTGCACCTGAGGAAGGTGTTTCATTTGGGCGTGTAGCTGGCACAGATCAACCATGTCCTTTCCCTGCAACAGGATCTCCACCAACACCAGCAGCACCACTACCAGGGCCACGTCCTTTATTTGATGCTCTCCTCATTCTTTGAGGTCACCCACCGAACTAAGGGTACTTTCACACTTGCGGCAGGACGGATCCGGCAGGCTGCTCACCCTGTCGGATCCGTCCTTCCGCTGTTTCGCCGTGCCGACGCTCTGTCCCCATTGACTATAACTGCGAACTACGGCAGTTCGCAGTCAGAGGCCGCAGGACTAAAAAGTCAGACATGCAGGACTTTTAGTCCGGCGGCCTTTTGCCGTGTACTGCCGTACTGCGCCGGAGCTCCGCCCCCATCCCCATTATAGTCAATGGGGACGGAGCGGCTGAAAGGATGGATCCGACAGGGTGAACAGCCTGCCGGATCCGTCCTGCCGCAAGTGTGAAAGTACCCTAAACAGACAGATAACCTACATTAAAATGGGTATATGTCACCCACCGAACTAACAGACAGATTAACTATTATATTTTTGTATCAGGGGTGCAAAGATGGTGCATTGCACCCACAAAGAAAATCGCTATAGGTCACCCACAGAATCAACAGCCAGATTAATTATTATATTTCTGTGTCAGGGGTGCAAAGCTGATATATTGCACCGACAGAATAAATAGCCAGATGAAATTCCTAACACTGTCTCTAACTTCAGCTGTCTGTCCCTGCACTACTCAGAGCTGATGGGCGGTGCTACACATGATCAGGCTTGTATAGAGGCTGGTTCACATGATGCACCAGCCAATCACAGCCATGCCATCACTAGGCTTCAAAGCTCGTTAATTGGCTGCTCTGCAGCCTTTCAACAAGTTTTATTAACTACCCGAACACCGAACTTTTGCTGCAAACTTCGGGTTTGGGTACCCGAACTTGCAAAGTTTGGTACGGATCCGAACTTTGCAGTTCGGGTTCGCTCAACACTACTTCCCACTCCTCAATGTACAGTTACGTTGTGGGAATGGTGTGGGCTCCTGCTGAAACCCGTGAGGTGCCAATGGTTGCTACGGAAGCCAAAGACCTAAAGACGGCCTCCATATCTGCCCAAGTACGGGAAGTCTATTAGGACCTGACCTAATAAGCTGCTTAAAAAACAAAAAAACACAGGTCAACTTAAATCTTATGCACCCCAAAACTGCAAAAATACAAACCACACACAGCCTTGTCATTTGAAAAATAGTTATGCTATTAGAACAGGGCGACAAAAGATTTAATTTTTTTTTGTAAAACAGTGGTAGCATGACTACTAAATTTTCATATCTTGTTAATCATATCAAAATTTACACTGCATGTAAGCACTGTAAATTAAAATAAGAATTCTAAGGCTACATGCACATGACCGTATGTGTTTTGCGGTCATCAAAAACAACGGATGACATTTCGTATAGCATCTGTTTTTCTTTGCGGATCCATTGTAATGCCTATCCTTGTACACAAACTAGAAAAAAATAAAAATAGGACATGCCCTTTTTTTGGCCGGGCAATGGAATGACATACTGATGTGGACAGCACACGGTGTGCTGTCCGCGTTTTTTTGCGGACCTATTGAAATGAATGGGTCTGCATCCTATCCTCAAAAAAATTACGGAACGGACACTGAAACAAACTACATTCGTGTGCATGTAGCTTAACACTGCTGTGTGGGCGACCCTCTGCAGAAAAATAAAATAAAAAAAAAAAAAAAAAAAATTCCTAAGTGCTTCACACAGCTCAGTCAAGCAAAAAAATAAAAAGTTAAAGTCTCATAATATATCGACATAACATAGTATTTGTTTTCTTTGCACAATAGTGAGGGGGGGGGGGGGGTGATGGTGTGTCTTCTAGGCTGAATAAAGGGAGGAAAAAAAACAAAAAAAACACCTTTTTGCATGTGGCCGGCACATCGCAGGCTGTACTGCATAAGGTCAGCAGCCTACCAGCCTACGTCTTCCCATGTGACTGCTGCAGTGTACATGTGGCCTGTACAGTAGTAGTAATCTCTACAAAAGTGTCTATAATGTCTCTACAGTGAAAGGACCTCTTATTAAAGTGCCCCCCCCATAAGTGTGTCACTGGATACCCCCCAATAAGTGTCAGCCATCTCATAACAGTGTGGCAGCAGCAGATCCCCCAATAACTTTGCGTCAGAGCATGGAAACAGGGTAGCTGAGATCGCCTCCAAGCGAATTCATGAATAGAGGAAACAAGAGGATGAGCTGCAAATAGACAATAAAAGTAAACATACTCATAGGTGTGCGGCAAAATGGCTGCAGATAGACGTGGAAATGAAAGTAGATCACGTGTCACAGGAACAATGGCTTTTCAGTCTCTACCAAAATGATCATTTATGAAGCCAAGCATCTTGCTGCAGAGAAAGGCATTGACTACTTTACTGGATCACCATCATGGTGCTACAGATTCATAAAGAGATGTGGCATTGCTATGCGCACTAAGACTAGAATTGCACAAAAGATGCCTAAGGAATAAGAATCCAAAATTGTGTCATTTCACAAATTTGTACTTGATGCAAGGAAGAAAAATGGCTATGAAATGGGTCTGATTGGGAACATGAAGTCCCGTTAACATTTGATGTTCCATCGAACAGGACTGTTGACGTCAGAGGTGCAAAAATCGTAACTGTGAAAACCTCAGGACTCAGGACTTGAGAAAACCCATGACAATGTTGTGCTATCCTGCTGCTCAGATGGCACCAAGCTGCCACCAATGCTGATCTTCAAAAGGAAGAGCATGCCAAAAGGATTTCTTATATTAGCTTGCACTATTCAATTATAGGGAAAAAAAAATATTAAACAGCAGTTAATCTATAAAAGTGATGCTGGTGACAGCAGCTGAGCAACCGAACAATATTAGTAACTTCACCGATTTGCCTTTTTCCCCTGCTTTTCTATTTTATTTTCCAATAGAATGACATTCTGGAGGAGATTTACTAAGCATGCTGCACCTGAATTATGGCATAAAATGCACCAAATATATCAATGGTTTTCTCCAGAATTTTCACCATAAATAATGCATGATGCCAGAAATAAGTTATAAATGTCAAAGTGGGCGTGGCTATGAAACTGGTGGGTGGCTCAGTGGTTAGCACTGGTGCCTTGCAGCGCTGAGGTCCTAGGTTCGAATCCTACCAAGGGTAACATCTGCATGGAGTTTGCATGTTCTCCCCGTGTTTGCGTGGTTTTCCCCAGGGTACGCTGGTTTTCTCCCACACTCCAAAGACATACTGATAGAGACTTTAGATTGTGAGCCCCATTGGGGACAGTTGTCTTGATGCTAATGTCTGTAAAGTGCTGTGTACTATATAGTAGCGCTATATAAGTGCATTAAATTAAATAAATATTACACCTCATTTATCATCCTCTTATGGGCAGAAATGGCTCAAATTGTTGGACAATTAGGCCAGCTTATGTGTTGGTGGATCTACTGCATAAAGATGCAACTTTGTCAAAAAGTCACATTTGTGAAAAGGGAAACCAACTGGTTGTGGGAGAAAGTGATAGACAAGTATTAAAACAGGATGCAATTATTATTTTCTAATATGAGCTAAACAGGTTTTTGTCAGTAAACTGACATCCAACAAAAATGTCCCAAGTGTGAAACAAAAGTCGCAATTATGCTTTAAAAAAGTCTCAAGTGTAGTCTGGCAGGGGGGTGGCTAAAATGGCACATTTTGGTTTAAAAAGATGCATTTTAGTGCTGTTGGTGTTAAAATGTCGCAAATCAAGAGAAATAGGCGGTTAATTAAGTTGACATTTTAAAAAATGTCACATTTTACAAGTGGTATGCGCAAAACACTGGTTTTGATTTGTAAATTTAGTATATTTTTTTGGGAGCAAATTACACCATTATTGATAAATGTCCTCCTCCGAGTAATAAATAGCTCTACCAAAGACCCTCGCACTTAAAGCTTCTACCAGTCAATATGACAGCTCCATAGGTACTGCATTATGTCACTGTGTAACATCTATAGTATGACATGTTGATATGCCTTTATTTTGTTTCTCATGGATTTTTATGTACAGTCGTGGCCAAAAGTTTTGAGAATGACACAAATATTAGTTTTCACAAAGTTTGCTGCTAAACTGCTTTTAGATCTTTGTTTCAGCTGTTTCTGTGATGTAGTGAAATATAATTACACGCACTTCATACGTTTCAAAGGCTTTTATCGACAATTACATGACATTTATGCAAAGAGTCAGTATTTGCAGTGTTGGCCCTTCTTTTTCAGGACCTCTGCAATTCGACTGGGCATGCTCTCAATCAACTTGCTGACTGATAGCAACCCATTCTTTCATAATCACTTCTTGGAGTTTCTCAGAATTAGGCCTCATGCACACGACTGTTGTGTGCATCCGTGGCCGTTGTGCCGTTTTCAGTTTTGTTTTCGCGGACCCATTGACTTTCAATGGGTCCGTTGAAAAATCGGAAAATGCACCGTTTGGCAGCCGCATCTGTGATCCGTGTTTCCTGGCCGTGAAAAACATAGGACCTGTCCTATTTTTTTCACGGCCAACGGTTCATGGACCCATTCAAGTCAATGGGTCCGTGAAAAATCACAGATGCACACAAGATTGTCATCCGCGTCCGTGATCCGTGTCCGTTTTTTCTTATCATTTCAATGGCAAACTTGACTTAGATTTTTTTTTCATTTTTCATGTCCGTGGAGCCTCCAAAAATCAAGGAAGACCCACGGACGAAAAAACGGTCACGGACCTACGGACCCCGTTTTTGCGGACCTTAAAAAAAAAAACGGTTGTGTGCATGAGGCCTTAGTGGGTTTTTGTTTGTCCATCCGCCTCTTGAGGATTGACCACAAGTTCTCAATGGGATTAAGATCTGGGGAGTTTCCAGGCCATGGACCCAAAATGTCAACTTTTGGTCCCCGAGCCACTTAGTTATCACTTTTGCCTTATGGCACAGTGCTCCATCGTGCTGGAAAATGCATTGTTCTTCACCAAACTGTTGTTGGATTGTTGGAAGAAGTTGCTGTTGGAGGGTGTTTTGGTACCATTCTTCATTCATGGCTGTGTTTTTGGGCAAAATTGTGAGTGAGCCCACTCCCTTGGATGAGAAGCAACCCCACACATGAATGGTCTCAGGATGCTTTACTGTTGGCATGACACAGGACTGATGGTAGCGCTCACCTTTTCTTCTCCGGACAAGCCTTTTTCCTGATGCCCCAAACAATCGCAAAGAGGCTTCATCAGAGAATATGACTTTGCCCCAGTCCTCAGCAGTCCATTCACCATATTTTCTGCAGAAGATCAATCTGTCCCTGATGTTTTTTTTGGAGAAGTGGCTTTTTTGCTGCCCTTCTTGACACCAGGCCATCTTCCAAAAGTCTTCGCCTCACTGTGCGTGCAGATGCGCTCACACCTGCCTGCTGACATTCCTGAGCAAGCTCTGCACTGGTGGCACTCCGATCCCGCAGCTGAATCCTCTTTAGGAGACTATCCTGGCGCTTGCTGCACTTTCTTGGATGCCCTGAAGCCTTCTTAACAAGAACTGAACCTCTTTCCTTAAAGTTCTTGATGATCCTATAAATTGTTGATTGAGGTGCAATCTTAGTAGCCACAATATCCTTGCCTGTGAAGCCATTTTTATGCAACGCAATGATGGCTGCACGCGTTTCTTTGCAGGTCACCATGGTTAACAATGGAAGAACAATGATTTCAAGCATCACCCTCCTTTTAACAGGTCAAGTCTGCCATTTTAACCCAATCAGCCTGACATAATGAAATCCAGCCTTGTGCTAGTCAACATTCTCACCTGAGTTAACAAGACTATTACTGAAATGATCTCAGCAGGTCCTTTAATGACAGCAATGAAATGCAGTGGAAAGTTTTTTTTGGGATTAAGTAAATTTTCATGGCAAAGAAGGACTATGCAATTCATCTGATCACTCTTCATAACATTCTGGAGTATATGCAAATTGCTATTATAAAAACTTAAGCAGCAACTTTTCCAATATTTATGTAATTCTCAAAACTTTTGGCCACGACTGTACATCCCAGTACACTGAAGTACAGGAGGGGTCTAACAATGGGCACCATATTTAGGCTATGTCCAGAATAAGGATCAAGCTCAGATTTTTCCAACAGGAAGACGGGCATGTAGTCCATAACTGAAAACCAGATGTTTGTTAGAAATAGATTGCCGCAATCAGATATGCAATATCTCTTGTGATTCAAATATTAAGTGTGGCAATCGATTTCTGAGAAAAGTCTTCTTTGATATGCTAAATAACCCCTTCCCATTGAAAAAAAATGTGCCCTTAATACAATATGGCAGCTTTCAAGATGGAGGTCATGTTCTGGACATAGCCTAAAAGATGGGCTACTCACCCATTACTTGCTGGGGTATTCAGATATTACATTTTCCTTTTCGCCTCTGGAATAAAAATGTGTCTTGAGACTTGACTCACCCTGTATTGTGATTGCCCATATTGCTAGCTTGATATTTTTCATCATATTATACACTGATAGTTTCCAGGGTTTACAACCACCCTGCCATCCAGCAGCGGCTGTGCTTGTACAACTACAGGAAAAAGCGCTAGTGGCCAGGATCATGGACTGCACATTGGACGATGCTTTTTCCTAGTGTGCAAGCACAGCAACTGCCGACGGATTGCAGGGTGGTCATATCCCCCAGAAACAAGCAATGTATAATGTAATTGAAAATGAATCCAGCCAGCAAAGGAAGCAATATGGACAATCACTATACATTAGTAAGTACCGTGTATTAACTTTATCTACAGGATAAATGCCATTTCCTGAAGTGAGACAACCCCTTTAACCACCTCTCGACCGCCTAACGCACCGATGCGTCCGGGAGGTGGTTGATTTGTTCCTCCTGGACGCATCGGCGCGTCATCTCGCGAGACGCAAGATTACGTCACAGCCGGCCCGCGCATCGCGGGCCGGCATTTCGCAGCAAAATATTTCGTCAGCAACCTGCCGGCCATGATCATTGGCTGGCAGGTTGCTGATTTTTAAAAAATCCAATCAGCAGCCATTTAACCCATCATATTAGTAAATATGATGGGGTTATATGGCTGCTGTGCTCCTCTGCTCCTTCTTTTGGTCGGTTGGTTCCAGCAGAGGAGCACACATCACTGTGAGTACCCACTACACCACACTTAGCCCCCAGATCACCCCTATTAACCCTTTGATCGCCCCTGTCAATCACTAGTGAAAGGAAAAAAGTGATCAGTGCAAACTGTCACTTTTTTTTCACTGGTATTGACCGTTAGGTTTTAGGTATAGTTTAGGCCCCTTGGTTAGGTAGTTTAGGAATCAGTTAGCGCCCAGCCCACCGCACCGCAGTCCGTTATTCGCTGATTAGCGTATCGCTAATCAGCATTTGTACTTTTATAGTATCTGGAAGTGATCAAAACTGATCACGGTCAGATCTATAATTGTATAAGTGTCACTTTAGTTCGCCCTCCACCCAAAACGCAGTGTTTGCCCGATCAGGCCTGATCGGTCGCCCACACGTGCGTTCGCCCACGCCCGCTCCACCGCAGTGACCAAAAAAAATTTTTTTTTTTGATCGCTGCACATTCACTTTACACGCACTGCGGCGATAAAAAAATCAGTTTTGATATTTTTTTTTATCAACCGCAGCGGCCTCCGGTACTTCGCTAGCCTCCCATTTGTAAGACAGGCTTGCTTTTTTTTTCTTGGGTAGTCTCAGGGAATACCCCTAAATTTAGTTGCCCACATGTCAAACAGGGGGTATTCCTCTGAAGAGGCCTACAGGCTTCTGACCCAGTCGGGTGAGGAGTGGGAACCCTCATCTGATGAATCTAGCGGGTCAGAATACGAACCTGTAGAAAGCAGTGGCTCTCTGACCCAAAGTTCGGACGAGGAGGCTGAGGTCCCTGATCGCAGCAGGCGTACCCGACCCCGTGTCGCTAGACCGCAGGTTGCGCTTCAAGAGCAGCAGAGTGGGGCTGGTGCTGTCGGATTACGTGGTGAGGCATACACCAGCAGCCCAGCCCTTCCTGGACCTAGTACCAGCACTGCCGTAGAACATGGTGAAGTAGCGAGCACCAGAAGGGCAGTTGAAGCTGGTACGGTGGCACGTGCAGTAGTGACCCCGTCGCAGCCACCGCAAAGACGTGCCCGTAGAGCCCCTAGAATCCCTGAGGTGCTGGCAAACCCCGATTGGCAGTCCCCAACTTCAGCCGCACCTGTAGTTCCCCCTTTCACCGCCCAGTCTGGAGTTCGGGTTGAGACAGCTCAGATCGGTTCGTCCCTGGGATTTTTTGAGCTGTTCTTGACTGCGGAGCTCTTAGACTTAGTTGTGGCAGAGACAAACCGGTATGCCACACAATTTATAACCGCTAACCCGGGAAGCTTTTATGCCCAGCCTTTCCGGTGGAAACCAGTCCAAGTTTCCGAAATTAAAACTTTTTTGGGCCTCCTCCTCAACATGGGTCTAACTAAAAAGCATGAATTGCGGTCATATTGGTCCACGAACCCAATTCATCACATGCCCATGTTCTCTGCTGCTATGTCTAGGACACGACTTGAGACCATCCTGCATTTCCTGCACTTTAGTGATAACAGCACCTCCCGTCCCAGAGGCCACCCTGCTTTTGACCGGCTCCACAAAATTCGGCCCCTCATAGCAACCTGAAATTTGCAGATATGTATACCCCAGAGCAAAACATCTGCGTAGACGAGTCCCTTATACATTTTACCGGGCGCCTTGGCTTCAAACAATACATCCCAAGCAAGCGCGCCCGGTATGGGGTCAAATTGTATAAGCTCTGTGAAAGGGCCACAGGCTATACACACAAATTTCGTGTCTATGAGGGAAAAGATCAGACCCTGGAGCCGGTCGGTTGCCCTGACTACCTGGGGAGCAGTGGGAAGACAGTTTGGGACTTGGTGTCACCCTTATTCGGCAAGGGGTACCATCTTTATGTGGACAATTTTTACACAAGTGTGGCCCTCTTTAGGCATTTGTTTCTAGAATGGATTGGCGTCTGTGGTACCGCGCGAACTAGTCGCGCGGGCTTCCCCCAACGGCTCGTTAGCACCCGTCTTGCAAGGGGGCAGAGGGCCGCACTGTGTAACGAAGAACTGCTCGCGGTGAAATGGAGAGACAAGCGTGACGTTTACATGCTCTCCTCAATTCACGCAGACACGACAATACAAATTGAGCGAGCAACCCGTGTCATTGAAAAGCCCCTCTCAGTCCACGACTATAACCTTCACATGGGAGGGGTGGACTTCAATGACCAGATGTTGTCTCCGTATTTAGTTTCCCGCAGAACCAGACGCTGGTATAAGAAGGTGTCTGTATATTTAATTCAATTGGCTCTGTATAATAGTTTTGTTCTCTACAGTAAGGCTGGGAGAACTGGATCCTTCCTCAAATTTCAGGAAGAGATCATCGAGAACCTCCTGTATCCAGGAGGTTCCGTGGCCCCATCCACCAGTGTAGTTAGCCATCTACACGAGCGACATTTCCCCAATGTCGTTGCTGGTACCTCAACCCACCCGTCACCCCGAAAAAGATGTTGTGTCTGTAGCAGGAGTGGAATAAGGCGTGACACCCGCTATTTCTGTCCTGACCACCCTGCCCTATGCGTAGGGGAGTGTTTCTGAAAGTACCACACACAGGTACACCTAGCATAGGGATCATCTCACCAGGACAGGCACACAGGGCTATTAGGGCCCATTCACTCACTGCTGCTGCAAACGTCTCCTTTCACCTGGGACAAAGTGCATAACGCACTTCGCCACATCTTTGGGCGATTTGCACTTTGCACATTGACCCATGGGGAAGGAGAGGTTTGTTCTATAAAAGGTAAAAAAAAACAAAAAAAAACACACCAGTAAGCAAACACGTTAATGTTTAGTTAAAAAAGTTAAAGTTTACATGTTCTGTTCCAAAGTTAATAAAATTATTGCGTTGCGGCCTGGTTTTTTCTTTTTTTTACCTTCCAGGTGGACCAACCGATCTACTAGCTGCAGCACTGATGTGCATTCTGACAGAAGCATTGCGCTGCTGTCAGATTACACGCAAGTCGGTGTATGCGGCGCTGCAAGACGAGATTTTCTCCTCTGCAGTAACAGATACGTTTGCCGAGGCATACGAGCTGAGGAGGAGGCGGCGTTCCTATGCTTTGGCGAAATAAATAATATATATATATATATATATATATATATATATATATATATATATATACACATACATACACACACACACACACACTATATAAAAAAAAAAAAATCCCGGCAATGATTTATTCATCCACATCGATTGATGTGAATGGAGAAATCTGGTTTGCCAGGGCATACGAGCTAAGTGGGTATGGATGTTGGGCGGAGCTCCTTTTTTTTTGGCAGAGATTTTTTCATCCACATTGATCGATGCGAATGAAGAAATCTGTGCCGTTCATTTTTTTCTTTCAGTCCAGAGGCTGAACAGAAAAAAAAAAATCTCATTACCTGTATGCTCAATATAAGCAGGATAGCAGGAACTCCTAATGCTGGCCATACATGTAATGATTGCGGAGACCCTCAAATGCCAGGGCAGTACAAACACCCCACAACTGACCCCATTTTGGAAAGAAGACACCCCAAGGTATTTGCTGAGGGGCATATTGAGTCCATGAAAGATTTAAATTTTTGTCCTAAGTTAGCGGAAAGTGAGACTTTGTGAGAAAAAAAAAAAAAAAAAAAAAAATTCCGCTAACTTATGCGAAAAAAAAAAAATTCTATGAACTTGCCAGGCCCCTCATTGGATACCTTGGGGTGTCTTTCCAAAGTGGGGTCACATGTGGGGTATTTTTACAGCCCTGGCTTTTTAGGGGCCCTAAAGCGTGAGAAGTCTGGGATCCAAATGTCTAAAAATGCCCTCCTAAAAGGAATTTGGGCACCTTTGCGCATCTAGGCAAAAAGGTGTCACACATCTGGTATCGCCGTACTCAGGAGAAGTTGGGGAATGTGTTTTGGGGTGTCATTTTACATATACCCATGCTGGGTGAGAAAAATATCTTGGTCAAATGCCAACTTTGTATAAAAAAAAAAAAAAAAAAAAAAGGGAAAAGTTGTCTTTTGCCAAGATATTTCTCTCACCCAGCATGGGTATATGTAAAATGACACCCCAAAACACATTCCCCAACTTCTCCTGAGTACGGCGATACCAGATGTGTGACACTTTTTTGCTGCCAAGGTGGGCAAAGGGGCACATATTCCAAAGTGCACCTTTCGGATTTCACCGGTCATTTTTTTACACATTTTGATTGCAAAGTACTTCTCACACATATGGGCCCCTAAATTGCCAGGGCAGTATAACTACGCCACAAGTGACCCCATTTTGGAAAGAAGACACCCCAAGGTATTCTGTGAGGGGCATGGTGAGTTCCTAGAATTTTTTATTTTTTGTCTATGAACTCACTATGCCCATCAGCGAATACCTTAGGGTGTCTACTTTCCGAAATGGGGTCATTTGTGGGGTTTTTCTACTGTTTGGGCATTGTAGAACCTCAGGAATCATGACAGGTGCTCAGAAAGTCAGAGCTGTTTCAAAAAGCGGAAATTCACATTTTTGTACCATAGTGTGTAAACGCTATAACTTTTACCCAAACCATTTTTTTTTTTGCCCAAACTTTTTTTTTATCAAAGACATGTAGAACAATAAATTTGGCGAAAAATGTATATATGGATGTTGTTGTTTTTGCAAAATTTTACAGCTGAAAGTGAAAAATGACATTTTTTTGCAAAAAAATCGTTACATTTTGATTAACAACAAAAAAAGTTAAAATGTCAGCAGCAATAAAATACCACCAAATGAAAGCTCTATTAGTGAGAAGAAAAGGAGGTAAAATTCATTTGGGTGGTAAGTTGCATGACCGAGCGATAAACGGTGAAAGGAGTGTAGTGCCGAAGTGTAAAAAACGAGATTTTTGTATTACTTACCAGTAAAATCTCTTTCTCGCTCTTTCCTTGGGGGACACAGAAGACCTTGGGTATAGCTCATCTCCATAGGAGGCGTGACACTAAGTGAAGACTGTTAAGCCCCTCCTCCACAGCTATACCCTCAGCCTGGAGAGAGAGGCTGCCAGTTGCGTGTCCAAGCAGTGAGAAAAGGCAAAGTCCAACAAGGAACCAACAAGCCAACAACCCGACGGGTAACAAAAAACTCGGAAACCGTACAGAGAAAAAACAATGAATGGGTGGGTGCTGTGTCCCCCAAGGAAAGAGCGAGAAAGAGATTTTACTGGTAAGTAATACAAAAATCTCGTTTTCTCGCCCAGTTTCCTTGGGGGACACAGAAGACCTTGGGACGTTCAAAAGCAGTCCAAAAGGGGGAGGGACCACAGCCCAAGGTGAAGCACCCGAAAGGCATCAATGAACCGCCGCCCGCAACCCCAGGCGGGGCAAGGCAGCATCCGCCAAAGTCAGAGTATGCACCCTGTAGAACACGGCAAGGCGCAAGGTAGACCCGTGGCCGCCTTGCCCAAATGCATGGCCGAAGCCCAATGCCTCCGGCCCAGGAGGCCCCAACCGCTCTGGCGAAATGAACGGTGACACCAAAGACAGAAACCTGCCCTCGGTGCGGTAACCTCAGCAATAGCCAAACTGATCAAGCGGAGGAAAACCACCCTGGAGTCAGTCAACCCTATGCACAGACCTCCTGGAAACCCAAGAGGCCGAACGGCTACAAGAGTCGGAGATCCCCAAATAAAAGCGGCAAGGCCCAAACAGGTGAGGTGTTGAAGCGAAAGGCAAACACCACCTTCAGAAGGAAGGAAGGAAGGAAGAAACTGAACGTAGAACAGCCCTGCCCTGGAAAGGACAGAAGGCTTGGAACAAAAAAAGGACCATTCCGGCACCCGTCAGAGACACGACTGATACGGAACACAACCGAACAGGACAGAAGGGGTAGAGAGAACTTCTGTAACGGCTCCAAGGACAAGATTGGAGCACCGAGAGCTCAGTATAAAGTCCCCAGGGCGGTACCGAAGGACAGCACAGAGGAACCAAAGAGCCACTCCGAGGAAGAAGGTCTTGGCAGGCCCAGGGGGCCGAGAACGCTGGAAGAGGAAGACAGCGCCGACACTTGACACCTCAAGTAAAAGACCGAACCATGGGGAGAGAAATTCAGAGTGGGGAATGCACAGCTTCCCACAGAACCCCAGACAAAAAAACCTAAGCCCTACGACAGATCCTGGACGAAACACTGCCAGGAGTGGACAGTAGCGAACCCGCTAGAGTCGCCTGGCAAGCGGGCGAAAACCCAATGTGATCAGGCGCAGACCAGCAGCACAGGCAGAAGGGTCGACAAAAATAGCCCCATCGGCCCTCGAACAACGTTATCCCGTATCCACCCGAATGGGGAAGCAGAAGGACAGATGGAAAGAACCCAAACGATCCGCCAGATGCCAGGAGAAGACAGGCTAAAATCCATGCTGACGTAACCACGTCGGACCGTCCCGGTGTGGGAGATCAGGAGAATCTGGAATGAAAAGGTAGTCCCCCCAAGTTATCGAGAAGGTAAGTCTACAGCAGGACCATCGTCTTAGAATGGGCCACGCAATCTGCACTCAGCGGGAGAACAGAACGCGGTAGACTCGGTAAATAGGCACACAGCTAATACAGCCAGTGTGAACAAGGGAGACAGTACGAGGCCAAAAGGAACACCGGAACCACCCACATGAACAACCATGCTCTCCCCAGAAGGGAGGACAACGAAGAACAGCCTCTGAAGTCAGGCGGGAAGCCACATTGGAGCGATCTGTACCGAGCGGGAGCCAAACAAGGCCGGCGAGATAAGGCAGTCGAGACAGAGGCCGGCATAACACCCTCCCACCGAAAGGAGGAGGAGTGGGCAACAGGGAAGCCATAGGACAGCTCAAGCAGAACCCACTATACTGTGAGACGCCCGGTCCACCGCCTCGCAGAAGGCGAATACCGTGAAGAACCCAAGGCGAAGGTCCTCCGGACCCGGGTAATCGAGCACCCAAGAGAAGTCGGGTGACCTTCCCGAGAAGAGCAGCCCGAACCTGGTAGCAGATCAGACAGAAGCGTAAAGGCGCCAAGAGGAAGGACTCATACCACACTGCATCCGAAGAGGAGGGAATTGCAGCAGGCAAGGGAACCGCAGTCCTGCCAGAGCCAACGAAGAATTCGAGAGGCGCTGCAGACAACAGCACTCTCGACCATGTGACCACCAGCGCAGGGAAGCAATGCCGCAGAAGGACGAATGGGCATGCATCTAGGACCCACGAACACTCCCTGGAATGAAAAGCCCACGAAATGAATGAGCACCACCCAGCTCGGTGCAGCAGAGAGCAATAGAACCTGTTCGGTCAGGAGGACAGAATGAACTCCTTAGGGACGAGTGCAAGGCTTGCGGCAAGCAACGCATCCAAGAAACAAAGATATGCCGCAGGAAGCAGGTGAGGCATACGTACGAGCAGCCCCGTAAGCAGCGGGAAGGCCAACCCACCTAGAAAAAGGGGGGCCCGCCCCAGAGTGCCACAGCATGTACGGAATTGCAAGTGCAACCTGAAAGGGAGTTATGCACAAACCTAGCATAGAATGCGATGGAACGCAACCAGTCCACCCCGAAAGGGGGAAATGTACCAGGTCAACAGCAGTCGGTAAGAGTGCAAAGGCCCGTCCCAAAAGGAAGTGATGCCTAAGGCCGTACCTACTTCAGAGAAGCAGGACATACCCTATAAACCAGCCGGAACGCAGGAGGTCCACCTAGCGAAAGGGGAACAAGCACAGGGTATCCCAGCATTAAGTGAGTGTGCCACAATGCACCCAACACTGAACTCAGCGAGAGTGCAACTACTCTGCTAACGAAGGGGGACATGTACAAGTCCAGCACAGCCATATAAGGACAGCCGTGAATCTCATGAGCGTGTCAAATTCTGCCCTTGAAATGAGAGGTGGTCACGCACAAGGCCAGCACCGTATCCAATGGAAGTGCAAGCGTTCCACCCCTGTTAGAGGGCCATTCACATGGCCAGCAATGTATCCGGTGAGAGTGTAGCATGCCGCCCAGAAAAAAAGGGGGGTAAAGCACATGGCCAGCATCTCATCCAGGGAGAGTGCGAGCACACCGCCATGCATGGGAGTCATACACATGGCCAGCAACGTACTGGCGAGATACAAACACAGTCACTAAGAATGCGTGCATGTCGCCTGAGGAAGGAAGGCAAGCCCCTGGCTGGCAGCGAATCCAGCAAGAGTGGGTACACCGCCACGGAAGAGGGGTCATGCATATGGCCGACAGCGGATCCAGCGAGAGTGAAAGCACCCTGCCATGTATTGGGCACACGCACATGGTCAGTGACGTACCTGCGAGGAAACAACCACAGACAGGGGGATGTATGTACGCTGCCTGAGGGAAGGAGGCATACCCAAGGCCGGCAGGGAATCCAATAAAAGTGCAGCATACCGCCTAAGAAAAGGCCGGCAGCGAAACCAGTGAGAGTGCAGCATAATAACACAGCACCTAAGTACAACATAGCACATCATGCAGCCTTCCGCCTATAGAAGGGGGTCGTGCACATAGCCAGTACCGTATCCGGTGAGAGTGCAGTATTCCGCCTAAAAAAGGGGGTCATGCACATGATCGGCAACAGATCCAGTGAGAGTGCTGCGTTCCGCCCAGGAAGGGGGGTCACGCACATGGCCGGCTCACGCACACGGCCGGCAGCGAATCCAGTGAGTGCTGCGTTCCGCCCACGGAAGGGGGTCACGCACATGGCCGGCAGCAAAACCAGAGAGTGCAGCGTTCCGCTTATGGAAGGGGGTCGTGCACATGGCCAGCACCGTATCCGGCGAAGATGCAGTATTCCGCCTAAGAAGGGGGTCATGCACATGGCCAGCCAGGGAGAGTGCAGTAGCCCGCCTAGGAGGGGGGGGGGGGATGCACATGGCAGGCACCATAACTGGAGAGACGATGAATGCTGCCTACAGAAGGGCCGAACGCACTTGGCCAGCGCCGTACCTGGAAGAGGCAAGAAAACCGCCTAAAAGGGGAAAATGCCCTAGCAGCGACGCAGGCTGGGAGCGCAACACCATGCCGCCCGTGGAAAGAGGTCATGCCGACATGCAGCATTACTGATGAGGCTGCAGCGTCCTGCGCAGTCTAATAGAAATCATGATCTATTATTTAATTCATATATATTCTTCTTTTTTTTTTTAAATTTATTTATTGAAACACAGCCTCTGAGGCTAAAGGGGAGCCACCATATAGGGGCACCTGAGAGGCAGGAGAAAAAAGGGGGGCCCACTAAACAGACCCATTTTTTGGGGGCCGGCCTGTACCCAAAGGGTTAACAGGAATCCGGCCTGGAGGGCGGCGTGCGATCCCCTGGGGGCGGAGGAACCTCCAGGCGGGAAAAATTCGCGCCCGGAGAAGTTCCCGCCCCCTCCACCAGAGACCGGAATATTGCGGCCTAGTAGGCCGCGAAGCCGGGGGCTAAATTGCGGCGCCCGGCCCGTTATACCGCCGGGACCTGAGGCGGAATGCTGCAGCGACCTGCCGCGGGAGCCCACCCCGCGGGCCGGTCAGAAATGCGCCCAGCAGGCCGCGAAGCATGCGACCAAATTTGCGGAGCCCCGCCGACCGGCACCCGCTGGGGCATAGTCAAGCCCAATGCCGGCCGCGGGAGCCCACGCCGGCCGGAAGAGACAGGGACCCGGAATGGCGGTTTGCCGGCCGCGGGAGCCCACCCCGCCGCCGGACGAGACAGGGACCTGGAATGGCGTTTTCCGGCCGCGGGAGCCCACCCCGCCGCCGGACGAGACCGGGACCCGGAATGGCGTTTTCCGGCCGCGGGAGCCCACCCCGCCGCCGGACGAGACAGGGGCCGGAATGACGTTTGCCGGCCGCGGGAGCCCACCCCGCCGCCGGACGAGACAGGGGCCGGAATGGCGGCTTGCTGGCCGCGGAGCCTAATTTTCGCGGCGCCCGGCCGCACCGGAATATCAGTGCTGGCCGGAGGCGAGGCCTTACTCCACTGCAGCGTCCTGCACACTCCGGTAAGGCCCAATAGGCGAGATGGCCGTGAGGAGAAGGCAGGCGACGGCCGACAGCCACTAGCTGCATCGCCGTATCCTGGTCCTATGAAGGCCAGGAAAAAAAGGCAGGGAGCAGATTGCCGCACTGCGGCACCCCAGGGGCCAGCTTAGGTCCAGCAGGGGAAGGGTCCAGAGGCCCAGTATGGGGGGTCCAGAGGCCCAGTATGGGGGGGGGGGGGGTCCAGAGGCCCAGTATGGGGGGGGGTCCAGAGGCCCAGTATGGGGGGGGCCCACCCCTCAGGCGCGCAGAAGACCATTGGGTGGGGGGTGGGGGACGTAGGGCTGGAGAAGCCACTCTCTTACCACAGCCGTCTTCACCCTCGGTCCACTCCAGCAGGGTCGCCCCTTCAGCTACTGGCACCGTAGTGGCAGGACGCTGGAAGAGGGACTTGGCGTGCGGGCGACCCTTGCGCTGGCGGGATGTAGGGGAGCTGGGCTGCCCTGATCCACCTTGCCTTCTGTGGGGGAGGCAGCAGTGCGGATGACCGGCACTGGTGCAGCTCAACCCCGGGAGAAACAGAGAGGTCTAGTGCGTCTCTGTTGTCCCTGATGTTCTGGAACAAAAAGAAAAGAAAAAAGTAAAAATCAAAAATTTAAACAAGGAGAAAAGAGCCCTGCAGAGCAGGGAGTGTCTTGCCTCCTTGGACACTAAGCAAAAACTGGCAGCCTCTCTCTCCAGGCTGAGGGTATAGCTGTGGAGGAGGGGCTTAACAGTCTTCACTTAGTGTCACGCCTCCTATGGAGATGAGCTATACCCAAGGTCTTCTGTGTCCCCCAAGGAAACTGGGCGAGAAAGTGCTCTGGTCATGAAGGGGGTTTCAGCTAGCGGGGCTGAAGTGGTTAAGATTGTCAAAGCCATGTGTAGAAATTTTAAGGAAAAATAAAAATAAAAAATACCCCAAAGAAAGACTCTGGGTCACTATTTCCAGAGATCATGCCTTCACCAGACTAGAAATCACCTGGTATTACGTAAAGCTGTCATAAATGCCAGTCTTGTCACAGACCAGTATGGATACCTTATTTATACATGACTGTGCTGCTCCTTACCCCCTGCTTTTAAAAGAGTCACCACAAAATTCAGGGCGATCAGCAGGCAGCATGTTATAGAGGAGGAACTGAGCAGATTCATATATAGTTTGGGAAAAGATTTGGCTAAACCTCTCAATTTATACACTTAAATCTCTGCTCTTTTAAACAGAGAGCTTCAGTTTCTACACTCTTGTGTAGGGGCACAAAACAGTCTTCTTGATAGCTTCAACATCAAGATCTACTGGTCTCAGCTGTGAGGTCAACTGGTAAGCATGAATATAACACTAGGCAGCCTTAGAGGCACCAAACTTGTTAAAATGGCAAAAACACTGAATGAGAAATTTACAGCATTTTTAGTGATTTGAAACTACCTATTATCGGTCACGCCTCCTATGGAGATGAGCTATACCCAAGGTCTTCTGTGTCCCCCAAGGAAACTGGGCGAGAAAGTGCTCTGGTCATGAAGGGGGTTTCAGCTAGCGGGGCTGAAGTGGTTAAGATTGTCAAAGCCATGTGTAGAAATTTTAAGGAAAAATAAAAATAAAAAATACCCCAAAGAAAGACTCTGGGTCACTATTTCCAGAGATCATGCCTTCACCAGACTAGAAATCACCTGGTATTACGTAAAGCTGTCATAAATGCCAGTCTTGTCACAGACCAGTATGGATACCTTATTTATACATGACTGTGCTGCTCCTTACCCCCTGCTTTTAAAAGAGTCACCACAAAATTCAGGGCGATCAGCAGGCAGCATGTTAGAGGAGGAACTGAGCAGATTCATATATAGTTTGGGAAAAGATTTGGCTAAACCTCTCAATTTATACACTTAAATCTCTGCTCTTTTAAACAGAGAGCTTCAGTTTCTACACTCTTGTGTAGGGGCACAAAACAGTCTTCTTGATAGCTTCAACATCAAGATCTACTGGTCTCAGCTGTGAGGTCAACTGGTAAGCATGAATATAACACTAGGCAGCCTTAGAGGCACCAAACTTGTTAAAATGGCAAAAACACTGAATGAGAAATTTACAGCATTTTTAGTGATTTGAAACTACCTATTATCGGTTGACATACTTGTCTAAAAGTCATGAATGTGGGACAAAGTATGTACGCCACATTTTGGCAGTAACAGACAGAATTTCCCCAGTGCAGAAATTAGTGGTTGCCAAATAGAAAACTGTAGTTAGAGGTCTATATACTATATGCATATCTCACAGACCAGCACACAGTGTACACAGTCTGAAAACAGCAGCACTGATTGAATAGAGTGAGTTTGTGCAGGTACCCCACACACACACACAAACTACTTACTACACCTCTGTACCCTTACTGCAGACTGCTAGCAATTTACTCATAACTTCTAGTAGAAATTATAAAGGAATGGCACAACATAGAGCCATAAGAATAGATGCTCCAGAACGGTTATTATATGGGGAATGCATGAATCTATTAAAACAGGCATGTCAGGAGTGGGGACAGGTTCTCTTTAAAGCTAGAGAGTTCAAACACCGTGAATTATGTCAGTCTGCCCTAGGTTCCCTTTAAAAATAAAATAAAGGTTAGAAGATAGAAAGCCACCGCCCAATTACATAATTTAAAAAGATACAAAAACAGTGTCTGTCAAGTAAGTTGAAACATTAAAGCCACAATAAAAATGAAAGGAAAACCAGAATTCTTGAAGGCTTCAAAGTTTTATTTACATTATTAGGGACTAGTAAAGACGCTAAAATATTATTGCTGAAAAGTCTCAGCCATAATTTAAAGTTTGCACATAAAAAACACGTTAAATATAGATAAAACAGCACATTTACATGGGGACAAGTGTGATATGACATCATGGTCCACTTGAAAAGCACAAATTTCTGGAAAGAAAGAAAAATGTTACAATTTATTTTTCGCAGATTAAACGATTGTATGCATATGTAGCGCATTAAATAAAAACTTTTGAAATACTGATGATTACAAACATCCTACCATTTTGCATATACAGCGCCTATGCATTCTGTTTTATTTTATATGTATTTGTGCAATAACAAAATGAAAACTTAATATGAACTCACTATTTCCAATCACATGTACAACTTATCATAAAAAAAGTTATACTAAAAATTAAGATAAAGATATGACTCGTTACTGATTATTAAGTTTTTAATTTATGACATACCTTATGAGAGGAGGGAAATGAGAGCATCTAGGAATTTGCTGCGGTCTTCGGTCCGAAGTTCAATTACTAAAAGCAAATTGGACAAAAATTTTCCATCAATTTTAAGCATTTTCATGTTCTACTGGAAAAGGATTTTGAGAATACATTAGTCAAGAGGAGCTGTATATTCTAAGAATGGTGAAGTGCCTCTTCTAAACAAAAAGCAACCCCCCTCCTTTCCTCTCTGCAGTGTAGCTGGTACAATTCCAACCACTAAAGACATGTTAAGAGGGACATGGGTCAACCTGAACCTCCAGCCTGACCTCATTAAAGCCAATGCAGCGGCTTCTGTGCAGCCAACCAAGTTCAAAAACAAATCTGAAAAGCCCAACTTCCATCATCTTGCTGCAGATTTTAACTCAGATATACATAATGGTTGTCACTTACTAGACATATCAAATTGATTATGAAGTGTCCGAGAACTAGTACTCTCTGCAGCTTTCTCAAAGGCGCGACCAAAGAAACTATGTAAAAAAAAAAAAAGTTACAAATAAAAAAAAAATACAATTGTGCACAAGTATACTAATACATAGGAGATTATGGCATTATGCATATATAAATTACACCAATGTTTTTTTTTTTTAACTCATGCCTGCCCTTTAAAGGGGTTGCCCATTACAACTACTTATGCCCTTGGCCAAAGGAAGAACATAATACAACAATCAGGTATCTTTGACAGCCCCATAGAGTTGAATGGAGTGGCATGCTCATACACGTCTGCAGCCCTATTTATACAGGAGGAAATGATCCCCTGTTCAAATAATAAGGGCTCATGCACACAAACGTATTTTCTTTCCCTGTCTGTTCCGTTTCTTTGCGGACCATTTACTTCAATGGGTCCGCAAAAAAGAAAAAATACAACGGCAGTTACTCAGTTTGCATTCCGTTTCCGTATTTCTGTTGCGGACAATAATAGGACATGTTCTATTTTTTTGCGCATTACAGACAATGATCGTACACAGTTCTATGAAGGGCCAGCTGTTCCGTTAAGCGAAACACAGAATGCACACTTATATCAGCTGTATTTTTTGCGGATCTGTTTTTTGCGAACCACAAAATACATGCGGTCATGTGCATGAGCCCTAACCTCGAGTGTGTGCTGCTCATGGAAGAAGGGGTTAAACTTTCCTGAAGAATCTAGTGGGATGGGGGAACCCAGGGCGGACAGCTAAGCCAGCAGATCGGGTAGTGCAAGGGGCATGGCTTGTCACTACAGCAAGTATAAATCGGGAAATCTGTACCCCAATAGCTTACTTCTTTTTGTCAGAACTCTCCACTTCTGGAGGAATTCCCACCATAATCACCGTCCCCTTCTCAACATCCAGTGGAGCAGCCAGTATCAGGGGGAGCAGCTTACAGCGCTTGTTTTTAGTCTTTAAAAAAGACACAAAATAGAATTAGTTATTCCATACTCCAGTGTCATCATATTCAATGTCAGCATCCTCCATTTAGAAACACAAAGGGCGATATAACCACAAAAAAACTAATTTGGGAAACCATTCACCAAAACTGAACTGCAGTTCAAGATCCAGGATGTGAAGACTCAAACATTGTATATCACCCTAACAGAACTTTTGAACCCTTATCATGTACAGATGACAGGAGGATATCCCTTAAGACTGGAGGAAATATGATTTTCCAGCCAACGGAAAGAAGGCTTCACTGTAGAGACAGGCAAGGAAAAACTAAACAATTAAAGGAGAGAGCAGCGCATTTCTTCAAAGTTGTACAGTTTGAGAAAAATGAAATTTGTAAAGCTGGAGGAGCAGCAATAAATCACAGAGTCCGGAAAAACCTCATCCTCTTTCTGACAAAACCAGTAATTGTCCTCCAAGTTTACTATGACTTAAAATCTCATAGGGATAAAACTTTGCTACTGCAGCACACAATTTTGTAGATAAGAAGCTCTGCCCTTAAATTCAAGGGGTTATGTGGATTTTTAAAATTTGACCATGCTCAAAGAAAAATATTTGATCACCACGGGTACCTGGTGATCAGTTCTCTTCACTAACTGTGGCAGTGCAGTGGCCGTATCTGGCTCCTGTTCACTGTAACCTTTTGCCAACTCCATTACACACTTCACCCTGCAT
Organism: Bufo gargarizans; assembly: GCF_014858855.1. Classification (NCBI taxonomy): domain Eukaryota; kingdom Metazoa; phylum Chordata; class Amphibia; order Anura; family Bufonidae; genus Bufo; species Bufo gargarizans. The sequence continues at coordinate 545,341,507 of NC_058080.1, read as the reverse complement.
TGTGTATACATTTTTCTTTATGTACCATCCCCATAATGACCATTTTTCTGTGCAATTTTTTATGGTTTACTGAATTGGGTTTAACTGTATTAAAAAGAGCAGAAATATTAACTAAGGGTACGTTCACACTAGCTTTTTTATATTCCGGCAGGCAGTTCCGGCAATCCGTGTAAAAACTGAAAGCTTGTTTTTCCAGATCAGTTAGACGAATCCTGTGAAACACTGGATCCATATCACCCACAATAACTGACCCGGTATTTAAAGATCAAAAGCGAAAATAGCTCCTCCTATGTCCCGATGCAGGCGCAGACTGGAAAACAGTTTCCAGCATTTTCTTGAACACTTGGTACAGAACCCGGCATTAATATATCTCTATGGAAGTTAATGCCGGATCCGGCAAGTGCGGTACTCTGAGATTTTGTCCGGAAAAAATACTGCAGCATGCTGTGGTATTTCGTCCAGTCAAATACCATACAAGGGACAGAACGGAAGACATCCTGATGCATACTGAACGGATTGCTTTCCATTCAGAATACATTAGGACAAAACTGAAGTGTTTTTTTCCCCCAGTATTGAGACCCTTTACCGGATTTAAATACCGGAAAAGAATAACGCTAGTGTGAAAGTACCCCGACTTCTACTATTGGCTAATGTAGGTGATGTGATGGATAGGAACAGTACGTGCTAGAGAGCTATGACCGACAAGATTTCTTTCCAGGAATGTGTTGAAAATCAATGGTTGCGTTTTTGAGTGATCATGGAAAAAAATAAAAAAATTTATATATATATATATATATATATATATATATATATATATATATATATATATATATATATATATATATATATATATATATATATATATATACACACACACACACACACACGTCCTTCTAAAAAAAAACATATTGTGATAAAGTTCATTATTTTCTGTAATGTACTGATAAACATTAGACTTTCATATATTTTAGATTCATTACACACCAACTGAAGTAGTTCAAGCCTTTTATTGTTTTAATATTGATGATTTTGGCATACAGCTCATGAAACCCCAAATTCCTATCTAAAAAAATTAGCATATTTCATCCGATAAATAAAAGAAAAAGTGTTTTTAATACAAAAAAAGTCAACCTTTAAATAATTATGTTCAGTTATGCACTCATTACTTGGTCGGGAATCCTTTTGCAGAAATGACTGCTTCAATGCGGCGTGGCAGGGAGGCAATCAGCCTGTGGCACTGCTGAGGTGTTATGGAGGCCCAGGATGCTTCGATAGCGGCCTTAAGCTCGTCCAGAGTGTTGGGTCTTGCGTCTCAACTTTCTCTTCCCAATATCCCACAGATTCTCTATGGGGTTCAGGTCAGGAGAGTTGGCAGGCCAATTGAGCACAGTAATACCATGGTCAGTAAACCATTTACCAGTGGTTTTGGCACTGTGAGCAGGTGCCAGGTCGTGCTGAAAAATGAAATCTTCATCTCCATAAAGCTTTTCAGCAGATGGAAGCATGAAGTGCTCCAAAATCTCCTGATAGCTAGCTGCATTGACCCTGCCCTTAATCAAACACAGTGGACCAACACCAGCAGCTGACATGGCACCCCAGACCATCACTGACTGTGGGTACTTGACACTGGACTTCAGGCATTTTGGCATTTCCCTCTCCCCAGTCTTCCTCCAGACTCTGGCACCTTGATTTCCGAATGACATGCAAAATTTGCTTTCATCTGAAACAGTCCAGTGCTGCTTCTCTGTAGCCCAGGTCAGGCGCTTCTGCCGCTGTTTCTGGTTCAAAAGTGGCTTGACCTGGGGAATGCGGCACCTGTAGCCCATTTCCTGCACACGCCTGTACACGGTGGCTCTGGATGTTTCTACTCCAGACTCAGTCCACTGCTTCCACAGGTCCCCCAAGGTCTGGAATCGGTCCTTCTCCACAATCTTCCTCAGGGTCCGGTCACCTCTTCTCGTTGTGCAGCGTTTTCTGCCACACTTTTTCCTTCCCACTGAGGTGCCTTGATACAGCACTCTGGGAACAGCCTATTCGTTCAGAAATTTCTTTCTGTGTCTTACCCTCTTGCTTGAGGGTGTCAATGATGGCCTTCTGGACAGCAGTCAGGTCGGCAGTCTGACCCATGATTGCGGTTTTGAGTAATGAACCAGGCTGGGAGTTTAAAAGCCTCGGGAATCTTTTGCAGGTGTTTAGAGTTAATTAGTTGATTCAGATGATTAGGTTAATAGCTCGTTTAGAGAACCTTTTCATGATATGCTAATTTTTTTAGATCGGCATTTGGGGTTTTCATGAGCTGTATGCCAAAATCATCAATATTAAAACAATAAAAGGCTTGAACTACTTCAGTTGTGTGTAATGAATCTAAAAATATATGAAAGTCGAAAGTTTATCAGTACATTACAGAAAATAATGAACTTTATCACAATATGCTAATTTTTTTAGAAGGACCTGTATATATCTATCTATCTTAGGACTAATGTGTGTTTCTGAGCCTTTCGTTGAAGGTATATGCTTTCAACATATAGCTCCGATGGATGGCTCTGAGGTGGGGCATATCTCCCATTAAAAAAACTAAGGCCATAGTTTTGTTATGGCTCTGTATAGAAAGTACAACGTACAGTTTTCTTTTCTATATAAAAAGAAGAAAAAAAAGGTATGCCAACACATATCGAACATGAGTAAGCCAAAAAGGACACTTTTGGCTTCCATTCGGTGAACGGATCTTTCCGTATACATTTAACATATATGCTGGAAGCTTTTGCCAGTTAATGCTTGAAACACAAGGCTCAGATGTGTGGTGCATCGTACCAGAGTAATATTTTTTTTTTAATATAATATCAGCGATATACTCACAGAACTGACAAAGGATTTTAATAAGTATTTACAGAGCAGACTCAAGGACACGGGCTTAGAAAACATCTTGACATCTGGAGTTCCCTAGAGATAAAATAAAGAAGCAATCTTAGGTTAAAGAGTAACGCATCCTACACCACAACCTCACATTAAGGCCTCATTCAGACGGCCTCAAATTGCGGAACGCACACGGCCGCAACCATAATAGAAAATGCCTATTCTTGTCCACGGACAAGAATAGGACATGCCCTATCCGTTCTGCAGAGCCGCGCAACTAAACCACACATGCGTACAGCATAATGTGTGCTGTCCGCATCTTTTGCTGCCCCATTGAATTGAGTGGGGTCGCACCTGTTCATACGGCTGTCTGAATGGGCCCTTAAACTAAACTAATGCTTAAACTGCACCTAGCAGGAGAGTGGGGGTGCTGGAATGGTCACTGCTGACTCTGGGTGTGCATATACACATTTATAGTGTTCATATACTAAAAGGAGGGACACAGTATGCATGACTGACAGTACGTGTGATTCTTTGTCAATTTTGATGTAATTTGTCACTGTCTACTGTGGCCATCTCTATTTGTTTGCTATAGTTCATTTGTTGAATCTTAAAATGCAAAAAGACTTCACACTAGGGGTGGGCGGTATAGGTGATATGCAATATAAATTTGTGCCACGATATGGATTTTGTGCATATCGCCGGACTGCGCCACACAGACCTATGAGAAGAAGCGCCCGGCGGCCACGAGCTATAAGCATTAGCAATGCACCGCACGGACAGAAGGAGCGCCCGGCAGCCACGGTGCACGTGAGCTATAAGCATTAGCAATGCGCCGCACAGACAGAAGGAGCGCCCGGTGGCCACGGCGCACGTGACTATAATGCTGCTCACTGACATACCATGGCAGCCAGGACTTCAGTAGCGTCTTGGCTGCCATGGTAACCGATCGGAGCCCCAGCATTACACTCCTGGGACTCCGATCGGAACTGATGCTGCCACCAATGATCAATACTGGGGAGGGAGGGGGGGCAGATCAGAGGCTGGGGGGTGGATCAGAGGCTGGCTGCTATGGTCAGCTCCCTGCTGTTGTGTGCACAAAGCACAGGGCAGCAGGGAGAGTGTAAAGTCCTATTCACCCTAATAGAGCTCTATTAGGGTGAATATGACAAGGGTTCTAGCCCTTAAGGGGGCTAATAGTTATTAACCACTTAAGGACCACAGGTTTATACCCCCCTAGTGACCAGGCCCTTTACAAATCGGCACTCCACAACTTTAGCGGTTTATTGCTCGGTCATGCAACTTACCACCCAAATGAATTTTACCTCCTTTTCTTCTCACTAATAGCTTTCATTTGGTGGTATTTCATTGCTGCTGACATTTTTACTTTTGTTATTAATCGAAATTTAACGATTTTTTTTCACTTTCAGTTGTAAAATTTTGCAAAAAAAAACGACATCCATATATAAATTTTTCGCTAAATTTATTGTTCAACATGTCTTTGATTAAAAAAAAAAAAAAAGTTTGGGTAAAAGTTATAGCGTTTACAAACTATGGTACAAAAATGTGAATTTCCGCTTTTTGAAGCAGCTCTGACTTTCTGAGCACCTGTCATGATTCCTGAGGTTCTACAATGCCCAGACAGTAGAAACCCCCCACAAATGACCCCATTTCGGAAAGTAGAAACCCTAAGGTATTCGCTGATGGGCATAGTGAGTTCATAGAACTTTTTATTTTTTGTCACAAGCTAGCGGAAAATGATTTATTTATATATTTATTTTCTTACAAAGTCTCATATTCCACTAACTTGTGACAAAAAACAAAAACTTCCATGAACTCACTATGCCCATCACAAAATACCTTGGGGTGTCTTCTTTCCAAAATGGGGTCACTTGTGGGGTAGTTATACTGCCCTGGCATTCTAGGGGCCCAAATGTGTGGTAAGTAGTTTGAAATCAAAATCTGTAAAAAATGACCGGTGAAATCCGAAAGGTGCTCTTTGGAATGTGGGCCCCTTTGCCCACCTAGGCTGCAAAAAAGTGTCACACATCTGGTATCGCCATACTCAGGAGAAGTTGGGGAATGTGTTTTAGGGTGTCATTTTACATATACCCATGCTGAGTGAGAGAAATATCTCTGCAAAAGACAACTTTTCCCATTTTTTTATACAAAGTTGGCATTTGACCAAGATATTTATCTCACCCAGCATGGGTATATGTAAAATGACACCCCAAAACACATTCCCCAACTTCTCCTGAGTACGGCGATACCACATGTGTGACACTTTTTTGCAGCCTAGATGCGCAAAGTGGCCCAAATTCCTTTTAGGAGGGCATTTTTTGACATTTGGATCCCAGACTTCTCACACTTTCGGGCCCCTAAAAAGCCAGGGCAGTATAAATACCCCACATGTGACCCCATTTTGGAAAGAAGACACCCCAAGGTATTCAATGAGGGGCATGGCGAGTTCATAGGAAAAAAAAAAAAAATTGGGCATAAGTTAGCGGAATTTTTTTTTTTCTCACAAAGTCTCCCTTTCCGCTAACTTGGGACAAAAATGTCAATCTTTCATGGACTCAATATGCCCCTCACGGAATACCTTGGGGTGTCTTCTTTCTGAAATGGGGTCACATGTGGGGTATTTATACTGCCCTGGCATTTTAGGGGCCCTAAAGCGTGAGAAGAAGTCTGGAATATAAATGTCTAAAAAAATTTACGCATTTGGATCCCGTGAGGGGTATGGCGAGTTCATGTGAGATTTTATTTTTTGACACAAGTTAGTGGCATATGAGACTTTGTAAGAAAAAAAATATATATATATATTTCCGCTAACTTGGGCCCAAAAAATGTCTGAATGGAGCCTTACAGGGGGGTGATCAATGACATGGGGGTGATCAGGGAGTGTATATGGGGTGATCACCCCCCTGTAAGGCTCCATTCAGACGTCCGTATGTGTTTTGCGGATCCGTAAAACACATACAGACGTCTGAATGGAGCATGACAGGGAAGTGATCAATGACAGGGAAGTGATCAATGACAGGGAAGTGATCAATGACAGGGAAGTGATCAATGACAGGGAAGTGATCAATGACAGGGAAGTGATCAATGACAGGGAAGTGATCAATGACAGGGAAGTGATCAGGGAGTCTATATGGGCTGATAAACCCCCCCCCCCCCCGTCACTGATCACCCCCCCCCTGTAAGGCTCCATTCAGACGTCCGTATGCGTTTTGCGGATCCGAGCCGTGGATCCGTAAAACACATACGGACATCTGAATGGAGCCTTACAGGGGGGTGATCAATGACAGGGGGGTGATCAGGGAGTCTATATGGGGTGATCAGGGAGTCTATATGGGGTGATCAGGGGTTCATAAGGGGTTAATAAGTAACAGAGGGGGGGGGGGGGGGGTGTAGTGTAGTGGTGTTTGGTGCTACTTTACACAGCTACCTGTGTCCTCTGGTGGTCGATCCAAACAAAAGGGACCACCAGAGGACCAGGTAGCAGGTATATTAGACGCCGTTATCAAAACAGCGTCTAATATACCTGTTAGGGGTTAAAAAAATTAACATCTCCAGCCTGCCAGCGAATGATCGCCGCTGGCAGGCTGGAGATCCACTCGCTTACCTTCCGTTCCTGTGAACGCGCGCGCATGTGTGCGCGCGTTCACAGGGAATCTCGGCTCACGCGAGATGACGCCAATCGGCGTCGGTGTAGCCTGGGAGAGCCGCCGCAATGATGCCTTTCCCCCAAATATAGAAAACAATATCGCGATATACATCGCATATCGCAAATGCTTAAAATTATATCGCAATATAGATTTTAGGCCAAAAAAAAAGGGGGGAAAATTTAAATACATGCAGACTGAGCGTCACATGCAGAAAACCCATGCACTTAATGCCTTGGCATGCTATTAATGAGGTTATTAATGATTGTCTGAGTAATGTTCTGCCATGCAAATAAAGATCCAAAGCTGGCAGCTCAGTTTGCAACTGACAACTGTGAAAGAAATGAAGTGGTTAATTATTAAGCACTGTCCATTTTTAAGTCTTTGTGCTTAAATAATCTGCTTATGAGTTATGCAAAGCGTACAATTTTTACAAACTTCAAGGTTTCTGTATTGTGCAAGTGAGGAAACTGCTGACATAGGCAGATCATTAAATTTCGAAAGGGGCTTTTTGCAAGAACATTAATCACATGCACAGATGATGTTGCTGACGTAATTATAACATTCGTATGTTGCTATACAACTTTTTCCATTTTGATATACATCCACGATTGATCATTTTGGTCCTTTGTCTGAAAAGGGGTGTACCCCCAGGCTTTATGGCAAATAAAAAAGGTATTTGTGTCATCTTTGTTGCTCCCTCTGGTGACAGGGGTCTCCCTCCATCACTAGGGGAAAATACCAGCTAGTGAAACTAAAAAGCTTTACAGACCACAAACCAAAAACATTCCAGATGTGCTCAATGGGAGACCAGTCTGGAGATGCTGCAGGCAATGATAATGAAGGCTGCTCACAGTAGCACAAGCAACCTGGAGTTTCCCTGCTAAAAAATGGTTCCTGGGACACTCTGGAAATGGAAAGATTTAACAACCAAATCAATGTAATGTCAAGCTGTTAGTGTACCTAAAATGAAGACTAGAGGGGTCCAGCTACTGTACATTATGCCACCACACCACAATCCCAGGGTAGGACTTGTGTGACGTTCCCTTGTAAAGGCCTCTCTTCACGGTGTTGTCCACATTGAGTCCAAAACAATCTCCAGCTGTCATTGAGGACAGACCTCCATTACAGCCTCCACTGCCATCTTGCTGTGCACCATGATAACCTTCCGTGGAGGGATGACAATGAAACACCTGTAGCGGAACATCTGGCTCGTAACCCAATGTCGTGCAAACACCTGTTTGCCGCCCTAGGTTTGGGATGTCAATTTCACTTGCCGTACAGAATGGATCACTAAGCACCATTCTTCTAATCAGACGACCTGTCCCTGCAGAGGTTTGCCTCTGTGCACCTCTTGCTGTAATTTCAGCTAGTCATTCTTTTAACCACCATGACACACAAGGTTGAACAATGCTGACATATCGGCTTAGACACAGCCATCTTCTGGAACGATAAAGCATGGTCTCTCACTTCAAGGATTCTTTTTGACGTTTCATATGGCTAAACAAAACTTTGCTTTCGATCCTCAATCTTGACAATCTAATCATCTGCAGATCTTAGCAACACCAACTACTTGCCTTATATAACCTTATAGCTTGTCCTTTTTGGTTTTGTAATTTCAATGTTAAGTGTAAATTCTTATTGGTTTAACACAAATTTAGTTTAAATGGGTGCTTATGAGCTGTTAGCAAAGAAATAAAAATAAGGGCTACAGATACACCCAAGCCGTCAGAGCAACTCTAAGGCTCCATTCACCCGTCCGCAAAAATTTACTCTCTATGGGCACGGACATGAAGCAGAGAGCACACTATGAGCTATCCACTTACACATTTGCAGAGCGCGGCCCTGAACTTCCGGTCCGCAGCTACGCAAAAGATAGAACATGTCCTATTCTTGTCAGCAGTTGCGGACAAGAATAGGCATTTCTATAGGGGGGGCCCGACCAGGTGTGTTGCGGATCTGCAATTTGGGGGTCCGCAACACACCACGGACGTGTGAATGGACCCTAAGACTGTTTTCACTGAGAAAGAACAGTCTGCAGATGCAGTGAACTAAATGCTGTTAAGTGCGAAAACCCTCATGTTGTCCCACTTATATCGACATAGGACTTCTCATTACAATCTACTTACCCGCAGCATTAGTCAGTGCCCACCGAACACCACTTCCTCCCATTTCACCACCCCCCCCCCCCCCCTTAAAATTCTCATTGCTCAGACTAAGTTGGGCGAGTCTATTAACCTGGAATAAGATTAAGATCTTCATACATATACATACATACATACATACTATATATATATATATATATATATATATATATATATATATATATATATATATATATAATCTTCTGACTGGCAAAAATCCTGATATTTTCCTACATGATGTACTAAATGTGACCCTTCTCTTCATTTGGTCCAGTGTATTTGTGTATATATATTATATGTTAATTGGAGGGGGGGACATTTCCACTGTAACTAGGGTTACCAAGTAAGCCCCTGTTACAGGAGAAAAATCAATAGTGGGGAAAAAAAATATATATAATAATTAAAAAGTGTAAAATCCAAAATTTAAAAAAAAAATATTTAAAAAAGTGTTTTGAAAAAATAAAAAAAAAATAATTCCCCCCCTTCAAATCAGTTATTTAAAAAATGTTCAGATATATTTGTTATCGCCACCTCTGCAACAACCGGCTCTATAATATATGATCTACCCCAGGGATGCTCAACCTGCGGTCATATGTACCCCAAAATGGTAGCAATAAAAACCTCACCTGATCCCGCAAAAAATGAGCCCCCAGACGAGACCTTAGCCAGAAAAATAAAAAAAATATGGCTCTATAAAAATTGCAACACAAAAACATGTTTTTTCTGATATGCTCTTGTGTAAAATGTAAAAAAAATAATAATGATATTCGTATTGCCGCATCAGTTACAATTGGCTCTACAAAAATATATCTACCCCACAAGTCAATGGTGTAAAAAAATAAATTAAAATAAAGCCAAAACTTTTGTCACCTCACAAAAAAAATATCAATTAAAAAGTCATGTACCCCAAGGCTCTAAGAAAATGGCAAAACAAAAACATGAATTCTTCTTCATTGTGTAAAACTAGACCTATTTGGTATTGTTGCGTCTAATGACCAGATCTATAAAAATATCACATGATCTACCCCAAATGAACAGTGTAAAAAAAAAAAAAAAAAACACACCAAATAGCTTTTTGTTACTTCACCTCCCAAAAATTAGATAAAAAGCAACCAGAAAGCCAAATGTACCCCAAAATGGTGGCAATAAAAACTACAGCTCGTCTCACAAAATAAGCCCTCACGCTGCTCATTCAACAAGAAAAAAAAGTTACTGCGCTTAAAAACCATGACAGAAAATTCCATGTTAAATAATCCAGATGCCACTCCTTCCCTTCTAAGCCCTGGCATATCCCCAAATAACAGTTTACGACCACAATTGGGGTAATACTGTATTCAGGAGAAAGTGGGTAGCAAATTGGGGGGCCATTCTCTTGTTATCTTTTGTGAAAAAGAAAGTTTGGGCCTAAAGCACCATTTTCTTAGAAAAAAAAAGTTATTTTTCATTTTCACACCCAAGTATTACAAATTCTATGAAACAGCTGTTGAGTGAAGTGCTCGATACATCCCTTAGGGCTGTTTCACACGAGCAGATGCCGTGCGTGACATCCGCTGCGTGAATGACAGCCAAGACCTGATGCGGACAGCAGAAGCACGGAGCATTAACATGATTCATAATACTCCGTGCCTCTCTGATCTCTTTACTAGGAAATCACAGTGAGACAAAGTTGTCACTGATTTCATAGTAAAGAGATCACAGAGGCACGGAGCATTATCAATATCATGCGTGCTTCTGCTGTCCGCATCGGGTCTTGGCTGTCAGGCACGGCATCCGCTCGTGTGAAACAGCCCTTAAAGATTCCTTGGGTGGTGTAGTTTACAAAATGTGCAGAATCAAGGTAATAAATATTGAAGTTTGTTTTGTTGCTAACACTTGATGTGGAATACCTAAAGGGTTAACAACATTTCTAAAACCAGTTTTGAATAGTTTGAGGGGTGTCATTTCTAAAATGGGGTCATTTTTGGGTTGGTTCTATTATGTAAGCCCCACAAAGCGACTTCAGAACTGAACCTTAAGAAGTGGGTTTTGGAAATAGTCTTAATTTTAAGAATTGCTTCTAAAATTCTAAGCCTTCTAACGTCCTAAAAAATAAAAATAAAATGACATTTCCAAAATGATGCCAACATAAAGTAGACATATGAGGAATGTTAATAAATATTTTATGAGATATCACTTTCTGTTTTAAAGGGCAGAGAAATTGAAATTTTGAAGATTTGGGATTTTTGCCATAAATAAAGGCGAAATATATTGACTCAAATGTATGACTATCATGAAGTACAATGTGTCACGAGAAAATCTCAGAATGGCTTGGATAAGTAAAAGCGTTCCAAAGTTATTACCACAAAGTGAAACATGTCAGATTTGCAAAATTAGGCCTGGTCAGTAAAGGGGTAAATGGCCTGGTCTGGAAGTGGCTAAACACAATTGCCACAAAAGGAGTCCAAATCCTTTAAATAGGTATTCCAGTTAAACAATGGATGAAGTTGTGTATTAGTAGTGACAGAGCTACTTCCGATCAGCAGGGATGCCAGGTACCCACCGTTCTGATATTGATTACTATCCTGAGGATAGGCCATCGATATCAAAATACTTGAAAACCCTTTTAAGAAATAGTCTAGAAAATTATGGACTTACATTAAAAGACTAATCATGCTGGAAACCCCATACCAACCTCCATAAGATAACAGTAGAGGAAAGGGCCCTGGGATAGAATAAGATTAGTGCATATGCAACTGGCTACAGTCTGTTGAATGGCACGCAATAGCTTCTTAGAGAGATCCAGGCCATGGTGCAGTTTAGCAAGGTTGCTCCTGTAAATTAAAGAGAAGGATATCTTAATGTTACAAATGGTAATTGCTATATGTTGCTAATACACAAATCTTTATTAAAGGGTGTTTCCAGGCTCCTCAGGATAAGTCATCAATATCCGGAGCCTGGAAAACCCCTATAGTGTGAAGAAGCCTTAAAGGGGTTGTCCGAGTTATGGAAAAAAAAAAAAAAAAAAAATATAGCACTGAAAATCTGATATAACCGAGCTAAGCAAGTTTTATGCAAATTTATATTTATATATATATATATATATATATATATATATATATATATATATATATATATATACACACACATATATATATATATATATATATATATATATATATATATATATATATATATATATATATACTATATATATATATATACATATACACACACACACACACTCATTTCCCTGGTTCTTTTCTGGCCCTTTGTTTACATGCAATAAAAACAATCTCTGCCCCTTCCCCTGCTCTGCTAAGGGAGTGAATACAAGTGCTGCCCTGAGTGACATGTCTGCCTGCTGGGAGAGACTGCAGCATGTTGTATGTGTAGGACTACAAGTCCTACCTGTATAATGACACTGCTAATACACACAGGATCTTCCCCCTACCTTCTTGTGCAATTCTCTCTAGTATGTATTGTCTCCTCACTGCCTGCAGAGCTGTGCAGCTGAAGGGGTTAAGAATCCTAGCAGAGAGTAGACGACACAGCACAGTGACGTCTCGTTTACAGGCTTGTAAACGACCTTTAGCAGCAGCATGTGAACCTCAGTGAAATCTGAGAAACCAGCCACTGGAGATAGTGAATTGGAAAGCTGTTACATTTGCTTAGTTAGGGACATAGAAAGAACAAAAAAATAAACTCGGATAAACCCTTTAAAAACACAATTTATTATGACCATTACCAATTGACGAACTATTAAAAAGGTAGAGCACAACTATTACATTTTTGGACATACCATAAATATTACCATGGGAATTCAGTGTTAGGGAATAGAAACAGAGTGGTGGTAAATAAAACACTAACAAAAGGAGTGGGTTACAAATGAATACCTTTTGGATCAACATTTGACCCAAACCTGGTTAACATTCTTTGGCGGCATCTTTCTTTTCAATTATCTTTTTTATGGGTTTTACATTGTGAAAAGATAAACAGGCGATACAAATATTGAATGGTACAATACACAGTAATGGTCAGGATGAAAGCTTGCAGAGCCCGAAAACAGACTCGTTATACATTTAGTTGCCTAAATACAGTTTGACCACTGATATTATGATACTTTGGTTGAAATTCCTTCATTGTATACTTTAACCACTGTGATAACGTGGGGGCTGTCAGCTGATTCCAATGCTGTGGAATCAAGGATTTTGCAGCTGAGGTCAAATGTAGTACAGGTTTGTTTGGCGTGGGGCATCTCATGCAATCTGATGTTCAGTAATACTGAGAGAGGGGAGAGGGGTTTACGTAAGGAACACATTTGTTTGATCAACCTTAAAACCTCTGACCAAAAAGTCTGTAGTGTTGGGCAAGTCCACCACATGTGGAAGTAGGTGCCCTGGGAATTGAGCGCACTTCCAGCATACATCGGCGCTGAGGCACTTCATTTGTTTGAGACATACCGGGGCAAGAAACCATCTAGTGAGTATTTTATAGGAATTCTCTTGTAGTCGTGTGCATCTAGAAATGCCATGTGATAGTCGGTACATATGTTAGATACAAACTGGACAATATCGAATATCCAAGTCCCTGCTTCACTCCTGAGTGTAGCCTCTGTCGAGAGGGTATTTTAACTGTTGGAGGAGGTTGTATGTGTGTGAGAGCAGGTGTTTTGGGGGATGTTTGGTTGCCATTAGTTTTTCAACTTTAGGTAGGAACATAGGTAAGATCAGATATGTGCTTTCTGTAGTGAGCGTAGGGAAGTAGTCTAATGGGTTTGCATTCTCTTCCATGACTAGACAGGAAGTCATAGGAACTTGTTTTAAGTCTGCTACCTTTAGTGGTGTATTTGCAAATTTTGAAATGGTACAAATCTGGTATGTCTACAATTGACATTAGTGGAGAGAAATTTGACCTAAATTTTCATTTTTAAGGTGCGGGCGATAATCCGCCCTCCCTCCCTCTCAGGATGGCCGAGCGGTTAGAGTGTCAGCACATTGCTAACACACTGCTTGAAACGGCTGACATCTGTGCTCAGATGTCAGCCATTTAACCCCTTCCATGCTGCGGTCCATAGGGATCGCTGTATGGAAAGGGTTAACAGGGAGGGAGCTCCCTCACTCTCCCATCGGGGGTTGCTGTGCCATTTCAGCCACCGATTCTTGACGGGAGCACAGAGGGAGGGGCCCCCCTCCCTCCCCATCACCTGCTGCTCTGTTGTGGCAGCAAGTAATGTTACCATGGCAACCAGATGCCTTCACAGGCTTCCCATGGTGCTGATCAGACTTCTGCTAAAGGCAGAAGACTGAGTGTAAAGTGAAAATACAGTACAATACACTATCGTGTACTGTACTGTATTATACAGACATCAGACACACTGAATCTTCAAGACCCAAGTGGGTCTGGGTCAAAGGGAGGGAAAAAAAAAAAAAAAAAAAAAAAAAAAAAAAAAAGTTACACATTTATCACTGAAACTGCTCTATAAAAATATCACATAACCTAACCCCTCAGGTAAATACTGTGTAAAAAAAATAAAAATAAAATAAAAGTTAAAAAAAGCAAGTGATCAACAAATCATGCGCACCCCAAAATAGTGCCAAACAGTCATCTCATCCCGCAAAAATCATACCCTACCCAAAAGAAATCGCCCAAAAACTGAAAAAAAAAAAACTATGGCTCTCGGACTATGGGGAGACAAACAATATTTTTTCATTTAAAAATGAAATAGTGTAAAACTTACATAAATAAAATAGAAAAAAAGTAGACATTAGGTACCGCCGTGTCCGTAATAACCTGCTCTATAAAAATACCACATGATCTAACCCTTGATTTGGAACTAGAAAAAGAAAAGAAAAAAAAAAAAAGAAAATCTGCCAAAAAAGTGAATTTTAATTGTATTCTTGTGGAACACCTAAAGGGTTAACAAAAGTTTGTAAAATCAGTTTTTAACATTGAGGGGTGTAGTTTTTAAAATGGGGTCATTTTGGGGTGGTTTCTATTATGTAAGCCTCACAAAGCAACTTCAGACCTGAACTGGTCCTGACAAAGTGGGTTTTAGAAATTTTCTGAAACATTTCAAGATTTGCTTCTAAACTTCTAAGCCTTGTAACATCCCCCAAAAATAAAATGGCATTCCCAAAATGATCCAAAACATCAAGTAGACATATGGGGAATGTAAAGTAATAACTATTTTTGGAGGCATTACTATGTATTATAGAAGTAGAGAAATTGAAACTTGGAAATTAGCAAATTTGTACACATTTTTGGCAAATTTTGAAAAAAAATTTACTCCATTTTACCAGTGTCATGGGAAAAAAAAATATAATAAAAAAAAATCTCAGAATGGTCTGGATAAGTAAAAGCATTTTAAAATAAAAGTATTTACACATGAGACACTGGTCAGATTTGCAAAAAAATGCCTGGTCCTTAAGGTGAAAATGAGCCCAATCCATAAGGGGTTAAGCATGGATCTGGTGAGCAGATTTTGTGCGTTTAGGATAGTTTGTGGAATCTCTTCCCCAGACTAGTAAGAGCGATGGAATGTTTGTTAGGTGTTCTTCTGATGTTAACCATAGTTTAATGCCATTCCTTCTCACTTAATGTATTAGTCTCATGAGGTGTACTGCTTCGTAATAAAGCTGCCAATCTGGGAGGGCCATACCACCGAGTGATTTATGCTTGGAGAGGAGTGTGCGGCTGAGGCAAGGCCTTTTGCCTTTCTATAGGTACTTGTGTGTTATTTTCCTGATAAAGGAGAAGAAAGAGTGGGAGGAGAATAGGGAGAGTTTGGAACAGGTAGAGAAGCTTTAGTAGAAGTACTGCTTTAATTAGGTTTTTCCTACCCATCCTGGAGAGAAATGGTAGAGACCACAAATCTAGTGTGGACTCGAATAAGCTAGGTAAGGGAGCATAATTGAGTGTATATAGATCCTTCCAAGATGAGCTTAATTTAAGACCCAAGTAGGCGATACAAGAAGGGGGCCACTGGAAAGGGTAGTTTGCCTGTAAGAGCTCTTGTTCTTTTTCACTAATGCTCATTCCCAGGGTTTCTGATTTGGAGGCATTAATTTTGAAGTTGGATATATGTCCATATTCCTTTAGTATGGACTGTAGCGCTGGGAAGGCTGTCAGAGGATTTGTTATTATCAGGATGTCATCTGCCGCTACTCTGTAAATTTTCCGCTTGTGTAGCCTACTATTTCCAGATGTTCCCTTATGTTTTGCATCAAAAGGTTCAAGGGAGAGTACAAATAGTATTAGAGAAAGAGGGGCAGCCCTGTCTGGTACAGTTACGAATTTGAAATGGGGACGTTAAAGAATGGTTGATGCGTAGTCTAGCAGTTGGAGACGTGTACATAGCGAAGATTGCCTCTATGAAAGGAGAGGGGAACTTGTAGTGATATAGTACTTGCCGCATATTTGTCCAGTCCACCCTGTTGAAGGCCTTCTCTGCATCTGTCCCCAGTAATACCAAGGGTTTTTTCTTTTGAGAAGCCCTCTGTAACAAGGACAGAATTCTCGTATTATCTTTTCCTTCGCTGCCCGCCACAAACCAGACTTGTTCATTAGAGATTAGATTTGGCACTAGAGGTCCCAGTCTACCAGCCAGCAGATTCGCATATAGCTTCAAATCTGTTGCTCAGCTCGGAGATTGGTCTGTAACTACCACAATTTGCAGGGTCTTTCCCTTCCTTTTGATCAATGTGATATATGCTTCTAACAATTGCTTGTGTATAGGGACTCCAGATAGGTAAGCATTGAATGTTTCATTCAATTGGGCGAGAAGGGCGGAGGTGGTTTTATAGGTACATGGGAAACCATCTGGGCCAGGTGCTTTGCCTTTCGGGCACTGCGACAGGGTGGATCAAATCTCCTCTATAGAGAACGGTTTGTATCTGGTGGCTTAATCTGATAAAAGGATGTGTAAAACTTTATGAATTCTTGTTCTTTCTGCTGGATTTGTTGCCAGGGAGCCTTCATTTGTCCGTATTTCAGAGATGTGTACAGGGTTTTTATCTCTTGATTAGGGACATCAATTTTGATGCCTTCTCAGTTAGCATAAAAGGAATGTTTCACAGGCATGAACAGTTTAGCGAGATTTTTATTTATGTCGCGTAACTGTAGACATGCCGTAGTGAGCTGCTGGAGGTGAGATGTAGCTAGGGAAGTTTTTGCAACTTGCCAATCTCCTGTTGAAGGTGTTGTATTTGAGTCTGTTTTCTGATATGTGCCCATTGATATGAACGCTACTCCAATAGTGTGGGAAGCACACAAGACCACAATAAGAGGAGAGACTTAAGCATTTGTGTTGAAAGTAATGGTCTAAGGATTTTAGAACTTTGGCGTGTATGTTTGGTATAGATAGAGTTTTGTTGAGGCGCCATGGTGATCTGGAGGGTCTGTGTTCAGATAGTTCTAGTACCAGTTCTACCAGGAAATGATCTGATTGAACACTAGATCCTATGTAATTTGACTGTACTTTATTCAGTGATGTGGAAGAAAAAATAAAAAATAGTCCTGTGTGTGGTATGAGTTGAGTGGGATGGAGTGAAGAGTAAAGTCTCTATAGGAGGGATGTGAAAAACCCCAGGCAATCTTTAAGGCCGAATGCACACGGCCGTGAGTGGTCCCTGGAACCGCGGCCTGGATTCCTGCTGAGGGCAGGAGCACACGGCGTCATTGGTTGCTATGACGCCGTGCCCTCCCTGCTGCCGCCACAGTACAGTAATACACTGGTATGATCTATACCAGTGTATTACTGTGCATTCGGCCTAAGGGATAGAAGTTGTAGGGATTTATGTACTTGAGTGCCTTGTATGAGAGGGAGGATTTCCCAGAGGAAGTGTCTATTAGAGGGTTCAATGCCATGTTAAGGTCGCCTCAGACAATTAATTCCCCCTTTCTTAAACTATCTATTAAAGTTATTGTGGACTGGATCCAGGACAGCTGTTGAGTGTTTGGGGGCAGATAAGTTGGCTAACGTGATCAGAGCGCCAGTTTTCCAGTTATCGCCTAGGTCCGAATACACATCTGACTGCTCGAATGACAGATGTTTGGCAATGGCGAGTTTTTGGTGTTTGGGTGCGAGTGATACCACTGATTAAAGTAATGTAAGGAGGGGGTTTTTGGTTCTTGGACATGTGTTTCTTGTAGTAAAAGAATGTCAACTCTGTCCTTTTTAAAGAGGTGTAGAATTTGACTTTTTATAGCAGGAGTTAAGGCCTTTCACGTTATAGGAGATAAATTTATAGTTGGCAATGGTTGGTCTTAGGCCTATTGCACACGAACGTATGGCTTTTTCAGTGTTTTGCAGTCAATTTTTTATGGATCCGTTGTTTTCCTTATGGCATATACAGTAATTACATAGAAGAAAATGGGCTGGGCATAACATTTTCAATAGATGGTTCCGCAAAAACAGAACGGATACTGAAGACATACGGAGTACATTCCGTATGTGTTCCTTTTTTTGCAGACCCACGGAATGCAATTTGCGGGCAATAATAGGACATGTTCTATCTTTCAATGGAACGGAAAAACGAAAACGGAATGCATACGGAGTACATGCATTTTTTTTTTCTTTTTGCAGAACTATTGAAATTAATGGTTTAGTATACGGAATGCAAAAAACACCCCGTAAAACAAGGGGAAGAGGGAGCTGAGGGTTGTGTTAACCTGAAACAATAACATACAAAATAGAAATTCAGCCAGTAAAGTTGACATGAGAACATTTAGACTAATCATCCAGCCAGCATCAGGGCTAGTTCTGGAAATCTCCTCACTTTATCGTGGGAGAGGGATAACAGGCAAGACACGCTTGTTCAAAGTGCTAAAGGCACTTGGGCCCGATATTGCCTGTTAGTGACAAAGGTAATGACAGGACAGGGTTGTCCCAACGGGGCCCGTCTGTGTCAACCGTGAAGCTGATCTGTTGCCCCCTAGTTAGACACATCGAGTCGAGCCGACCCCGACAACAAATACTTTTAACTGCTTACATTCTTACTCGTAATAAGAACATATAAAAACATCCCCGAAAAATGGATGATAACTTTAAAGCTACCGGTATTCTCTGCTGAATGAATCCAGTGGGATCCTCTTCTGTTCTCCTGGAGGTCTGTTTCCCTTGACATCTACGAATCTTGTTTAGTTTTTCTGTGCCCACCGTTTCTCAGGGAGTAGGCGGTGGTATAGCAGGCATGGTATCAAGATACTGTATGGGAGAACACTCCGGACTGTCAAGATCTTTGATCTTCAGAAGCTGTAAAAGTTCTGGTAGTTCCGAATGTTCTCTCAATGTGTATCTCTCCTTCCACTGTGAGTGAGAGCCCAAAGGAGAAGAGCCACCTGTAGGGAATATTCTTGTGCCGAAGTACCTCTGTCAAGGGTCTCAGGATGCTTTGTAAAGTGTTATTCTTGCTAGATCCTGAAAGATGGTGATGTTTGAACCTTCCACTGGTGAAGGTGGATTATTTCTTGCTCAACCTACAGATAACATCTCTGGGAGGTTCTGAGGGGTTCGACTTGGTTCAGAGAGCTGTGTGCTCTTTCAATGTTAATTTCTAATGGATACAATTCTCCAAGTATTGAGATGAAGATCTGTTTAATGGCATCTGGTAGAGCTGGATAGATTCAGGTTCCCCTTTTAGACAGAGGTTGTTTCGTCTTGCTCTATTTTCTTGGTCTTCCATACAGTTTACCATTTTGTGCATGTGTTTTTTTGCAGGATGTGAGGGCTGTGAGGACTGATGCCCTACACTCGCCTCAGTGTAGGGCATCAGTTGGGATTGAGTGGATTCCAGTTGCTCTACTCTATCTTCAATACTCTTCACATCCTGTTTAATATCTTGAAGCTCCTTCCCCACCGGTTCTAACGCCTTTGAGTGCCTTGCTGAGGAAGGACCGTGATATGGAGAGTCCTCTGTCCTCAGTGATGATCTCCATTTCCTGTATATTAGGTGAAGGCTCTCTTTCTGCACCTCTGCTTGGAGAGTTATGAGGCTGGGTAGGCTTGATTGTGCTAGATAATTGGCCCTTCTTTATAAAGTCGTTCAGGGATCCTATTTGGCGCTGAAAAGCGTTGCTGTTGGGTTTTTGCGAGCCGATTTTTTTCCAGAACTTTTGAGGGGAAAACTGTCCCTCAAGGATGAGTATTTGAATGTAATTTTCTGGGCCTCTCCACTTGCTTGCCCTTTTATGCTGAATTAGGAAGGTTTATTATAGCATGCTGGAGGCCTTATGTTGGGCTGGAATTATGAATAACTTGGTGGCCCGGTATATGGCCTGGAAAAAAAATTGGGTCACTGGTCCTTTAAGTGTTTAAGCAGACAAGCAGAATTCTGAATACTATTTGTGGCTAAGCCTTCAAGTGTATCAGCACTGGGGTATCTGAAGGAAGAATGAAGGGCTGCTGGAGATGAAAATAATGTACCTGTAGAGGCGCGCCAACAGTCCTCCGCAGATCCCATTGAGCATCCCAAGATGGCGCCTTATAGATTTGCTGCGTTTCTGTGCAGAGGCGACACTGAGCTGCGGGCTGATCTAGGTCCCTGCTTGCCATCAACGTTTGGAGGGGGGTTCCTCTGTGTTCCTCCTGTTGTCTGGGGTTTAAGGAGTGTTGAGCCTGGGGTGCACCTCGCAATGGAAGTTGTAGGTGAGGGCCGGCAAGATGGCCAACAGCCTCTAGGAGATCCGACCGGCAAGGGTGCAAGCCCTATGGGGGGGGGGGGGGGGGGTCCCACTGTCACAGACCTCGTAGGTGGATCCATGCGGGTGTCTGACATCTTGGCTTGCCGGGACTCCACCTTTGTGTAAGATGCTAGTCTTTCTTTTGCGCCGGTATTCGATCGGTGCGCTCATTCAAAATAGAGGTCGGCGATCAGAGGGCCTCGCTAGGGCGCAGTGGTATCTCAGACGCAGAGTGTCCTTTTTGACTCAGGGAGGTCTCTACTTGCTGCGGGCGGTTTGCAGGTTCCACCCGTAGATAAATAAGGCTTTTTTTTACTGAGTGCCAAGTCAATGGCTGGTGATTAGATTTGGTGGTGGAGAGCTCGCCAGACAGACCCTCAGCTGCAGGCCACGGCCCCTCTTTGGCGGTATCTGAAAGACTATTTAGAGAAGACACGATAAGAAGCCAACAGCAATGTTTTCAGAAACGCAGTGCAAGGACTGTTATCCCAACATTGACATCATAGCGTGTACCCAGTGTTGTCCCATTTGTTACAGTGGTAGACATAAAATAGCAGTGCCACAGACATCACTGGGGAAATTTTCCATCTAGGTATACAGTGTGGATCCATTTAAATTTCCCTGTATGCCACTTTTGGGAAAAGACTGCCAGTGGATTACTACTTCATCAAAACAGACTGACTGCTAGTACTCTGGATGTCTTCAGGAACGTACTGGCTATTAACCAGGTTAGTCCTCCGCATTTAGCCTTTCCGGTGGTCTAAAGAAGAAAAGCATTAACAGTGATAAAGTGGGCCAGAATAATGATACACCACCTGATACAGGGTGAAGAAAAAAAGCTGCCGACTGCAGTACTGGTATATAGCAGCGCAGCAGTAGCTGTATTTTGTTTGAAAATAGAGGACAGTCCACTTTTTAAACCTACAATCCGGTGGTGCACATTACTATGGATTTTAGGACTGCCACATAACTCCAAAGACATACTGATCAGGACCTTAGAGTCTGAGCCCCATTGGGGACAGTTGGATGCTAATGTCTGTAAAGTGCTGCAGAATATAGTAGCGCTATATAAGTGCATAATAAAAACAGTATTCAGCATCCCTCAGAAAGAAAGAACTCCAGCACCTTTCACCACCCTGTATAGGAAAAGCTAGCCTCCTGTTCCTATGAGGTTGCCCATCCTAATTTTTTCACACACACACAAACACTGTAGTGTACATTCCAACAATGGTGGCTTTCAGACAATCTAAGCATATGATGCAGCGTTACACTCACTTCATACATCAGAAGAAATTCCCGGCGTGTGCGCCACGCAAAGCCAGAACAAAATGCGAGTCTTATAATACAAGAAGAAGCACTAGGCAGTTTTAATCTTGGGTACAAAAGGCAGCAATATGCCAACGTTATCTACCTGGACAAGCTGTCTAAAGCCTTGATGAAGTTATCAGTCCCATGCTCATCTCTCTCCGTGTTCTCCAAGAGAGCAATTACAGCAAACACAATGTCACTGGCCAGAAACTTATTCTTGAAACCAAACTGAACACTGAAGGTCTGCACTCTGATGTCTTTCATCCTGTCAGGAAATAGAATTGTTAGACACCTATGTAGAACGGAAATAAACAAGTTTTTAAAAAAGGGGACTTTCACCCCCCCACCCCAGTACTGTAACATCTGGATACAAGAAAAGTTTCCATGTACGCATTTTTATCTACTCATTTTTATTCCCCCACCATAAGCCTGCAGACATACTCCAGATCCCAAAGCTTAAAAATAAAAATCCCAGCACAATGGGCTCAAAGATACTTCACCAGCATACAGAGCACAGTCCATTTGCACCCTTATTGTGAGCAGTGTAAGTCACCTAAAAGACTACATGTATAGAACCTTGCGCGTGTTCATGTATGCACACATTCAAATAGTTCAGGGGGTATTGGGAGTTACATTCCTTGAAACTATGTCTTCTGCCAACATGGAAAAAATGACCACACTTTAAATCTCTACATTTACCATGCAGTATGGCAGCGGTAGTGGTCTTACTAAAGACACTCACTATGTTATCTAGATGTTTAGTATAATTTGTACATTTTACAATATCTCAGCATCTTTAACTCCTTACTGATGTTTTCCTGCATTCATTCTCTTAGGAATGTGATACAACTCACAGCAACAGCGACACCTACAGGTGTAGAATTAAACCTTCAAAACTAAGGTGAAGAAACTAACTAAAATAATACTTCCTTAAATCAAACTTCTATTTTTTGTTCATTCTAAGCCGGTAGATAGATCTGTTTTATACATTAGACAATGGTTTGTCAGTCTCAGATGTGAATGCAGCAGTGAACCGGTTTGGGGGACCACTATTCTCAGGATCACTTAAAATGCTTCACCATGAATTAGGCCTTCATTATACGGCAAAGTAAGCCAACCAATAGAGGTGTCCAAAAATAACCTAATGAATGAAATCATACAGAAAGAACCTCTGATCAATCTTCAAACTGTCAGGATTAGGCTACTTTCACACTAGCGTTCCGGGCTCCACTTGTGAGTTCCGTTTAAAGGCTCTCACAAGCGGCCCCGAACGGATCGGTACTGCCCCAATGCATTCTGAGTGGATGTGGATCCGCTCAGAATGCATCAGTTTGGCCTCCGCTCAGCAGGTAGACACCCGAACGCAGCTTGCAGCGTTTGGCTCCGCACGGCCAGGCGGACACAAACGGATCCGTCCAGACTTACAATGCAAGTCAATGGGGACGGATCAGTTTGACGTTGACACAATATAGTGCAATTTCAAACGGATCCGTCCCCCATTGACTTTCAATGTAAAGTCAGGAGTCCCTATTAATAAACCATCAGATCGGAGTTTTCTCCGATGGTATATTTTAACTTGAAGCGTCCCCATCACCATGGAACGCCTCTATGTTAGAATATACCATCGGATTTGAGTTACATCGTAAACCTCAGATCCGACAGTATATTCTAACACAGAGGCGTCCCGCTTCATGTTAGAATATATTGAGAACTGTGTACATGACTGCCCCCTGCTGCCAGGCAGCAGGGGGCAGACCCCCCCTCCTCCTCCTGTAATTAACTTATTGGTGGCCAGTGCTGCCCCCCCTCCCTCCCCAGTATTAAATTGTAGCCAGTGCGGCCCCCCTCCCTCTATATTCATCTGTGGCCAGTGCAGATTCCCATTATTAAATATGACCAGTGCGGCCTCCCCCTCCCTCCCCAGTATTAAATATGACCAGTGCGGCCTCCCCCTCCCTCTATATTTATTGGTGGCCGGTGCGGATTCCAAGTATTATGACCAGTGAGGCCTACCCTCCCCCCCCCCCTACCTAAAATCACCCCAAGACGCTATTGCAGTCTTGGCTGCCATGGTTACTTGGCAATAAATACAAGCATTATACTTACCTGAAGAGCTGCGATGTCTGTGTCCGGCTGGGAGCTCCTCCTACTGGTAAGTGAAAGGTCTGTGCGGCGCATTGCCTATAGCACAGACCTGTCACTTACCAGTAGGAGGAGCTCCCGGCCGGTCAGACATCGCAGCTCTTCAGGTAAGTATAATGCTTGTATTTATTGCATTTATTGCCAAGTAACCATGGCAGCCAAGACTGCAATAGCGTCTTGGCTGCCATGGTAACCGATCGGAGTCCCAGTTTAAATCGCTGGGGCTCCGATCGGTACTCTCCGCTGCCACCAATGATGGGGGGGTGATTTTAATTAGGGGGGAGGGGGGGAGAGGGGAGGCCTCACTGGTCATAATACTTGGAATCCGCACTGGATTCCATACAGGTCTGTAGCCAAACAGACCTGTATGAAACTTCTGAAAGGGAATGTGTCACCTAAAACTTAATTTTCTGCCAGTTAAAAACTAATGTATGTATGTTCTTTCTTATTGCCATTTTAAGCTACTTATTGCTTAAAAACAATAAAAATTGTTGATCACACAAAAAAAAAAAAAAAACAGACAGTGACACTTTTTCTTATCGACTTATTTTCTGACTGTAGATTTTTTTTTTTCATTCTATTTCCTGAACAGGATCACGTGGACACCTAGTTAGGTGGACAATGCAAAAAAACTTTTCATGAGGATTTTTTTCTGGATAAATAATGACATGGAAAATTAAATTTGGCAACAAGTTGTTTAAAAATATGTTTAAAAAGAGGACCTTTAATGGGTTCAGACTTTATAAACTAAGTATAAGGAGATTAAAAAAAATAATAAAAATAAACACCTCACCTTCTCCCTGGCCCTGCGATTGGACAGCTCACAGCCAGGGAGAAGGAGAAGCCCATTGAGAAACAGGGCAGTCTCCTCCTCCCTGTTCAGATGTGAAAATTAGCATACAGGGCGGGAGAATTTAATGGGGGCGACAGGGGGTGAACGGATTGTAAGAGCTGTTAGTATATAAAGTCTGGACCCATGAAAGGTCATCTTTAAAAGGATTTTCCTCTGGACAGATCATCAGTATCTGATCGTTGGGGGTCTGACACCCAGAACCCCCACCAATCAGCTGTTTGAAAAGGCACCGGCACTCCTTTGTGCACCCAAGGCCTAGACTGCTTACCAAGCACAGCGCCGTACATTGTATTGTATAGCGGCTGTACTTGGTATTGCACGCAGCCCCATTCACTTGAATGGGGCTAAGCTGCGCCTAGGCCACGTGAACAATGAACATAATGTCACATGGCCTAGTGAAAGCTGTAAGAAGCTTGCAGCGCTATTGCCTTCCCAAATAGCTGATCAGCGGGTGTCCCAGATGTCAGACCCTCAGCGATCAGATACTGATGCCCTATCCTGAAAAAGTCTCTGAAAACCCCTTTAACATACCTTGATTTAAGAAATGGCTCATTTTCTGATGACACATCAGTAAGGGTAAAATATCCCTATGTACAGATTATACATAAAGGGGCTGTTCATAAAAACAGTTCTTTCTAATGACCTAAGTACGATAGTTAGGTCAATGCTTACCAGTCCCCCACTCTGTCAATGCCACCATGCCCAATGTGCTCACAGAGGCTGCAGGCTCTTGTGCTCTGGCCCTGGCTGGATGTGTTCGCTTCTTTTCCTATTCAGCTTCCTAGTAGATTATGCGGGTGAACAGCAAAAGAAGCAAACACATCCAGTCGGGACCCAAGCAGAAGAGCCTGCAGTCTATGTGAGAAGCAGACAAGCTGGTACTGGAGCTCAGACCCAGTCAACAGAATGAAGCCTACTTGTGTCTGATGGAGAGCTGAATGGGTTTGAAGGATAACAAAGGCTGCATTCACGCAGTGTGGCAAATCGTAGTGTTTGTAATGATTTTTGCAAAAAAATAATAATAATCACAGGAGAAATCAAGATTTGACTGCAATGTGTGAACCCTTGCAGGGCTGGGCTCCTAGGTTTGAATCCTACCAAGGACAACATCTGCATGGAGTTTGTATGTTCTCCCCGTGTTTGCGTGGGTTTCCTCCGGGTATTCCAGTTTCCTCCCACACTCCAAAAATATACTGAGAGAGAACTTCGACTGTGAGCCCAATGGGGACAGCAAGCAATGATAGTGTGATAGCGAATAAAATAGATCTGACATTTGTTGCTCACTATAACTTAGTATTCCTGAATACACAAGGTGGATCTAAACATCTTTTTATTTGGAATGATCTGATAAAACAGATCACAAGATGATTGCATGATGTCCTGTTCCTGTGATATCCATCAATGTGCTCTCCTGCCTTTTGACAAAAATATTTAAAAAGACATTAACATTTACCCAAATTTGTTAGCAGATTCTTCAATCATTTCTCTGAGATTTTCCTTTAAGGAAATGTCCATGGAATTAAACTTCTGTTTCACTTGTTTCAAAGGAAGCCTGGGAAAATATGGTAGTATATTTTACTACTGAGAGGACAATAACATATTTAAGGATTACTTGGGAAATGGGCGCTGAAAAATATTGCTGTAGATACTAAACTTGCCCACTACAGGGACTGGTATAACAATTGTCATATGGTCACTTACCCCATGTCAGCCAAGAATTCTTGAAGCTTTTTTTGGCCATGCACAGACCAGAGTTTGAGAATGGAGGATGTATAGCATGAGTTACAGATGCTTTCATATAATGACCAGTGTTGGTATAATGAAAGACGCACACTAGCATAAACGTTAAAGAAAACTAGTTTGGTTTAGATGGCAAACTGCTTATTTTGTCACCCCTCAAGACAAGAGCAAAAACATGACAAATCCATAATATCTCATCCCATCAGGAAACAAGGCTTGGAAAAAAATAAAAATTAGTTTACTAATTATTATTTTTTTCTTCTTCAATATGGCAATTTTTGTTTCAAGGGGTTCACCACTGTTTATAGCTGCATGTGATCAGCACATAATGGCACCCAGTGAATCACTGTTATTAAACCATCAGCGCTAGGGATGAGCAAATCGACAAGGTACCACTTGGAACCGAACCAGAGTTCAGGAAATTATTTTTTACAGTACAAATTGATTTATGAAGTTATTACCCAAAGTCTTACGAGACTTCAGGAAGCAATAACTTCGGCTCATCTGAGCCAATACATTCTAATACTGTACAGCGCTCCTGCTCCATACAGTATTGGAACAAAGTTTCATGCGAATCGGCTTTGGATGTTTCATCAGCACCTATGTCCTATAGTTTAAGATGCTTAACCCCTTCAAGTCCAAGCCAGTTTTCACCATAAGGACCATGTTTCACTTTATGAGGTAATAGCTCTGGAATGCTTTTACTTACATAAGCGATTCTGACTGTTTTCTCGTGACACATTGTACTTCATGTTAGTGGTAAATTTGAGTCTATATTTTTTTTATAAATAAAAAAGGTAAAACATAATTAAAAGCACAATTTTTGAAATTTGAATGTCTCTGCTATTAAAGCAGATTGTGATGTTTCATAAAATAGTTGCTACTGTACATTCCCCATAGGTCTACTTCATGTTGGCATCATTTTGAAAATGTCATTTTATTTTTCAGGAAGTTAGAAGGCTTAGAATTTTAAAAGTAATTCTTAAGATTGTTAAGAACATTTCCAAAACCCACTTTTTATAGGACCAGTTCAGTTATGAAGTCACTTTGTGGGGCTTACATAATATAAACCACCCTTAAATGACCCCATTCTAGAAACTACACCCCTTAAGGTATTCAAAACTGATTTTACAAACTTTGTTGTATGGAGGTGAAATTTCTAAATGTCACTTTTGCAGATTTTCCATTTCAATCTATTTTCCCCTGTAACACAGCAAGGGTTAACAACCAAAGAAAACAATATTTATTAGATGCTGCAGTTTACAGAAGCACCCTATATGTGGTCGTAAACTGCTGTAAGGGCACATGGCAGGGTGTAGAAGTAAAGGAGCGCCATATGGATTTTAGAGGGTAGATGTCGCTGGGATAATTTTAAAGTTGCCATGTCACATTTGAAGACCCCATAGAAACTCCCAAAAAGTGACCCTATTCTGTAAACTACGTGATGAGGTGACAGATTTGTTGGTACTATTTTGGGGTACATATGATTTTTGATTGCTCAATATTATGCATTTTGTGAGGCAAGGTAACCCCAAAAAATGGCTGTTGTGACAGTTTGATTTTTTTTTTTTTTTTTACGGACTTCTCCTGACAGGATAGATCATGTGTTTTTATAGAGCAGGTTGATACAGACACAACCTTACTAAATGTGTATTTTTTTGTTGTTTCAGTTTTACATAATAAAGCATTTTGAAAACAAAAATGTGTTTGGAGTCTTCATTTCCCGAAAGCTACGTTTCTTTTATTTTTCTGCCGATTGTCTTTTTGCAGGAAGAGCTGACATTTTTATTGGTACCATTTTTGGGTACATATTTTTTGATCATTCTGAATGACACTTTTTGGGGCAAAATGACCAGAAAATTGCTATTTTGTATTTATTTAATTTATTTTTTGACAGTGTTCACCTGAGGGGTTTTATAAATGTGACATTCTTATAGAGCAGGTCATTATGTACGTAGCAATACCGAATGTTTATTTTTTCATTTTTATTTCAGTTTCCTACAATAAAAGCATTTGTGGGGGAAAAAAAAAATATATATTATATATATAAATATATATAATCTCATGTTTTTTGTGTCACCATTTTCAGAAAGCTATATTTTTTTTATTTTTCTGCCGATTGTCTTAAAGGGGGGCTCATTTTGCGGAAAGAGTTGACTTTATAGGTACCATGTTTAGGTACATTTTTTTTAAAACGCTCAATATTACACTATGTGGCAAACAAAATTGGTTGTTTTGGCACAGTTTTTTTTTTTATGGAATTCACTTTAGGAGTTAGATCATGTGATATTTGTATAGAGCAGGTTGTTAAGGACAGTGATACCTAATATGTCTACTTTTTTTTTTACGTACATCAGTTTTACACAAAAGCACTTTTGTAAAAATAAAAAATAAATATAATTTCAGAAAGTCATATTTTTTGGGCGATTGTCTTCTATAGGGGCTCATTTTTTGCAGGAAGAGACGATTGTCTGATTAGTACCATCTTGGGTTGAATATGACTTTTTGATTGCTTGGTACTACACTTTTTGCAATGAAAAAGGACAAAAAACTGCATTTTTATTTATTTATGGTGTTCACCACTTTAGGGGACAAGTCATTTTTATAGAACAGGTCATTATGGACATGGAGATACCTAATAGGTCTACTTTTTTATGCATTTTAGTTTTACACTAAAATTATTTTTCTTCAAAAATTATTTTATAGTGTCTCCATTTTCTGAAAGACTATCATCTTTTGGGCGTGTCTTATGTAGGGTCTCTTTTTGCGGGAAGAGATGACCGATTGGTACCATTTTGGGTTACATAGGTCTTGGATCGCTTCGAATTACACCTTGTGTTGCAAGGGGATCAAAAATATTGCATTTTCTTCATTTTACTTTTTATATTTGTCCCACTGTAGGACTTCACCATTTCAGGGTTTGATCCCCGTTTCAATTCAGTACAATACTTTGTGATGGAGTCAGAGGGAGCCCCCTCCCTCTGCAAACCCCGCACCTACCGCAGTCACCTCCTGCACTTGCCCGATCACATACATGCACATGATGGAAAAAAAAAAAAAAAAAAAGCTGCCATCTTGCCTCAGCTGTTAACAGCATTTAGAAAGCAAAGTGGCTGTCTCACTTTAGCAAGTGGCATTTATTATCTAGAGAAAGTTAATGCATTAAAGCAGGGGTGTCAAACTCAAATTCATCGGGGGCCGCATCAGCAGTTTGGTCACCCTCAAAGGGCCGGTTGTATCTGTAGGATGTATACGGTTGTATACTGTATGGGGGCAGGGGCCACAGGGTGACGTTATACTGTGCGGGGGCAGCCGCTTGGTGACGTTATACTGTATGGGGGCCACAAGGAGACGTTATACTGTATGGGGGCAACAGGGAGACAGTTTATCACCTGCCACGTGCAGTGCAGATTGCAGGCAGGGCCAGAGCCTCAGAGGACAGCACAACCTTTATTTCTGACACCCCTGCAGATGAGCGTTCCTCCCGGAGCCTGTCCACATCGCAGCTCCCGGCCTGACCTGCAAGCGCTGACTGGGGTCACATAGCATTATACTGATTTATGCTGCTATGTAACCCTTACAGTTCTGGAATGTGTTGGATAACACTGACATAATGCTGTCAGTGTTATCCAACACATTCCAGAACTGTAAGGGTTACATAGCATCAAAAAAAGGTGAAGGCTCACGGCGGCTACGCGGGTCACATGACTAGGTCTGGCGGGCCAGATTCGGCCCGCGGGCCTTGTGTTTGACACCCGTGCATTAAAGGGTTCTGTACAGAGCAAAAAGTGGCACCTATTAGGCTTAGTGGCCAGTGCAAAAACGACAGGATTTTAGGATTTGTTTAAATATATTCCCATGGGATTTTTTTTTAAATATGATAAAAATATAAAAACATGATTTAAACAAGTAATTTTCTGATACCAATTCCCTTAGATTATTTTTTGTGTTTATGAGCATTTGAGCACATATTTGGTGTAGGCCGTCACATTCTTTAATCTCTCTTCTTCTCTCCCACCCCTCCCCCCCTATTGGCTGGCACTTTATATTTATATTAGGCTACAGATAATGATGACCTGTCAGATCGACAGGTGTCAATTTCCCATCAACCCTAACAATCACCTGTTCAAAGGGGCTGAAGCAGACGGAACACTCGAACAAGTGCCACAGCCCTTTCAAACAGCTGTAGTGATTGAGAGAGGGGGGGGGGGGGGGGAAACATTTTTACTCCACTCGTCTTACTATTGGGTTAGAAGTTATAGCTAGTCTACGCCAGCCCCTAGCCGACACTGAGTTTCTAGCACACAGAGGATCAGAGATGTGAATTTATTAAAAGGCATCTGCATCAATAAATTAGACACACAGAAATGCCAGTCTTGATAAATCTGTCCCAATCTGCGCTTAAAGGGGTTATGCAATCCTATAAACTGCCCCCCTCACAATGAATATACTTACCTGGCTCTGATCCTAGTCCCCGCACCGCCACTTATCTCTCCCTGTGCGCAGATGAAGACATCCGGTGCCGAGGAGGATCAGACATTGACAGATGTGGGACGAGCCTCCCTAGCATCGCAGTTGACGTATATTTACTGCGAGGGGCCCAGCATATGGGGGGAGGGAGCAGTTTATAGGATTGGATAACCCATTTAACTCATAACCAAAATGTATGCAGAGATGGCAGGATCAAGAGTTTAAATGGAAGCACGATGACTCCTTTGGTCACATGCTCCTTCATCTGCAGCCATCTTCTGGACGGAAGCCCTGTCCAAATGTGACAGTACATTGGCCAATCAGGGGGCACAACTTCAATAAGACGTCCCAGAAGTTGAATTAAAGAAGTGACATAATTGATAAGGATTTATTGGTATATAGCTAAAATTAAGTGGCCAACCCATTTAAAGGGGTATCCCAGTTAGATTAACCCAGCCATTTCTCACCTTTTTATTTGCTAGTTTATTAGAGCTAGGCATGTATACATGAGTTAGTCTGTCAATGATTGCCAAAAGATCTGTAATTACCTTATAATAACAGCTTTCATTAATGTCTCCTGTCCCTTTCCACTGCTCCCTTAAAAGACCAGTGCTATGGCTTGTCTGTCTCTGGTTAGGAAGACAGAGGGGCGGTCCTTCACACTGCATGCCTGCATTAGGCTTTAGAGTGAGGAGGCGTGTCTCAGAAATCCAATCTGATTTGCTGTAGCCAGCAGCTCCCTGCCAGCCAGTGTGTATGGAAAGTGGGGGAAAGCAGTGTTGGCCTCAGAACTGGCAGAGGAGCCATCTTGAGAAGATCCTCATAATGTAGGATTCAAAACAGCCGTAACCAAGGGGAAAACTCAAGGAAAACAGTGGTAAGTGAAGAAACTAAAGATTGTTTTATGCATAATGCTGCTGCAGCAGTAACATATGCTAGAAAAAAAAAAAAAATTGATGAAAATATGACAGTTATATTTTAAGGACCAGGCCATTTTTAGCAAATCTGACATGTGTCACTTTATGTGGGGATTACTTTAAAACACTTACTTCATGACAGTGGTAAAATTGATTATAAAAAGAAAATGGTTGCACACCATTATACATACAAACAATAGAGCTAAGAAAAGTGGATCATTCTAAATAAGTGGTATACCACCTACTATAAAATGAGTCAATGGAAGCTCTTAGCGCACATATTTGATCAAACGTGTGTCCGGCCCATCTACCAGCCGTCAAGGTGGCTTCTGCAGATGGGTCTCTAACACGGCGATACCTAATATGTTTTTTTACACATTACAATATTAAGCATTTTTGGAAAAAAAATAATCATGTTTTAGTGTTGCCATAGTTTATTTTTTGGGCAATTGTCTTAGGTAGGGGCTCATTTTTGTGGGATGAGGTGACCATATGCCTTTTTGATCGCTTGGTGTTGCACTTTTAGTGATATATGGTGAGAATTGTTTTTATTTTTTTTAGTGTTCATTTGAGTTAGGTCATGTGATATTTTTAGAGCCAGTCGATACAGACGCAGCGATACCCAATATGTCTACTTTTTTCCCCTATTTTTTTATTTTTACTTTACTTTGGGAAAAGGTTGTTTTGTTTTTACTTGAACTTTTTTTAACTTCTTTTTTCACTTTATTTTTTGTCCCACATTTTTATTGTGCTGTATTGAACGGTCAGTGTCTTACACTGCAAGGCCCCATTCACATGTCCACAATTTCGTTCCGCATTTTGCAGAACGGAATTGCAGACCTATTCATTTCTATGGGGCTGCACGACGTGCGGCCCAGCTCCGGAAATGCGGACCTGCACTTCCAGGTCCGCATTTCCGTTCCCACCAAAAAAATAGAACATGTCCTATTCTTGTCCGCAATTATGCAGTTTCTATTAGTTCCGATGATGTGCGGTCCGCAAAATGCCGAACACACATTGCCGTGTCCATGTTTTGTGGATCCGCAAAACACGCTACGGACGTGTGAATGGAGCCCAAGACATGAACAGTTGCCTAGGAGACCCAGCCCTGGATCTCCTGGGCTTCCGTAGCTGGCAGTCCCAATGCCTGTTCAAGGCATCGGGGCTGCCATAGCAACCATATCGGTTCCCCGTCACCACAGAACAGGTATATACAAGCTGCCGCAAACCCCCTGTATGCTGCGGTCAGCGTGACCGTGGCACACAGGTGTTAATCTGCCTGCATTGGTGTTTTCACAGCAGGTGCCAAAAATACTATCAGTATCAGCCGGCCCCTGCTGCTGAACGCGTTAACCCTAGAACGAGAATGCTCGTCCTAGTGCCTGAAGTACCGGCCAGTTTGGACGAGAATGCTCGTCCTAGGTCCTTAAAGGAGTTCTGCAGTTTTTTTAAACTGATGCGGATGATCTATCCAGAGAGTAGATCAGCATCTAATCAGCAGGGGTCCGACACCCAGGACCCCTGCCGATCAGCTGTTTTAGAAGGCAGCAGCGCCGCGACTTTCTCGCTGTTTACCGCAGGGCCAGTAACATCACAACTAGTATCAATGGCCTGGGTGGGGCTAAGCTCTGTTCACTTGAATGGAGCTTAGCCACGCTGCTACCTACTGAAACAGCTGATCGGCAGGGGTCCCAGGTGTTGGACCCCCGCTGATCAGATGCTGATGACCTATCCAGAGGATAGCTCAGGTTAAAAAAAAACTGCAGAACCCCTTTAATGTGTTAAAAAAAAAAGAAGTTCAACATCCACAGTATAAGGATTAGATTGATGGGGGTCCTACCGCTGGGACCCCCACCGATCACAAGAATGGGGGCTCCGTATCCCCCTGCAGCTCCCTTGAAATGAAGGTAGTGGCCTGTCACACAAGTGCATGGCCGCTCCATTCATTTCTATGAGTGTTCTAAAGATAGCCAAGCGCTTTACTCGGCCATTTCTGGAAGTCTCAAGGAAATAAAATGAAACGGCTGCACACATGCACAACCGGCCTTCCATTCATTTCAGAGGAGCTGCAGGGGGTACGGGGCACCCCATTTTAGTGATCAGAGAGGGTCCCAGCGGTAGAACCCCCACCAATCTTTTCATCATCCCCTGTTCTGTGAATAGGGGATAACTTTTAACAACCGGAATACCACTTTATGTTAAAAGGATACTCATACTCAAAGGCTATCCTCATACAATCGATGGACAGGGAATTCTCTTCATCTTCATTGCGGTGGTTGTGTCTGGAAACATGTCGTTGGAGAGTACCCACATCAGTCACATATTTCATCCTGCAAAAATGGACAATTACTGTACTTTACTTTCAATTTTTTAAGAAAAATATGCAGGTCACTTGCAAAGTATTCCTCAGTCTTTAATCAGTGGCTCATCAAGGAGACAAATTTAAGGCTGGAATCACACTGTTGGAACAGCAAAGCCCGTCCAGCTGGGCACTTAGGAACATTTTTTTCAGCAGAATAAAAGTGCTTTTGCAGGAGATGGAATAAAGACAAAGTACACACAGGTATGTTTGCAATGCATTTGCAATCTTCGGTTAATTATATTGGTGAAAATGACATGACAAATTCCATTTAGGGCTCATGTTTTTTCTCTCATTTTCAAAGCTATGATTTTTATTTTTCATACGAGACCTTGTTTTACATAGGACAAGTTGTATTTTTTTAGTGGCACTATTCTGATGTACAGCTTCTGTACTGTTTAACAAAAAAAATTTAAGCAATTAGCAAGACAGGAGGAAAAAAAATAAAAATAAAAAAAAATAAAAGTATAGTTTTGTAATAAAATTTTTTGTACAGCCACCAAGTTATTCAATAAAATGCATCTCTATAGCACCACCTGCTCTTTATTATTTTTCTCTTTTCCTTGTCCGGCTCACCGACATGGCTGCACATGCTCAGTTTCATCCTTAACTGCCCCCTGAGCTGTGATAGGGAGAGAGCTCCAGCAGAAAGCTGGAATTAGACTTACCGGCAATTCATTTTCCACGAATCCACCATGACGGCCCAGAGAGATTGATCCCTGACCTCTGTAGGGGCAGGAACAGAGATAGGTTTAAAAGGACCCCTCCCACCACCATTCACCAGTGAGTTCCAGATTATAGTGCCACAATCACCAGTTAATGAGTGAAAAATCACAAAGTGTTTTTTTTTTTCCTTTTCTTTTTTTTTTTTTTGGTATTAAGTTCATACCAAATTTTGGAGTAAAATGTATTTTCGGGGTGGGATATCATGCAGTCATGGTGGATTCGTGGAAAATGAATTACCGGTAAGTCTAATTCCGGCTTTCCACTTCACCACCATGACGGCCCAGAGAGACATAACAAATTATATACGTCTTAGGGTGGGGCAACGGCCTGAAGGACCTTGCGACCAAAAGCCAGGTCAGAGGACCTGGATAAGTCAAGTCTGTAATGTTTAGTGAAGGTATTTACACTAGACCAGGTTGCAGCCCGGCATATTTGGTCTAGGGAAGCTCCTGCTCTTTCAGCAAAAGAGGCCGACATGGCTCTCGTAGAGTGAGCCCGAATGACCTCTGGACAACTGATGCCCTCGATCCTGTAGCAGTCTGTAATAGTCTGTTTTACCCACCGGGCAATGGTAGATCTGGAAGCTGCCTTCCCCTTATTTTTACCGCAAAATAGCACTAGTAAGTTGTCCACTTTCCTCAGGTTTCTAGTGACCTCTAGGTACTTTAGCACTGTTCGTTTAATGTCCAGGGTATGGAAGCGTTCTTCTCCAGAATTCTTAGGGTTTTCACAGAAGGAGGGAAGAATGATCTCCTGGTTCCTATGGAAGTCGGTTACTACTTTTGGTAAAAACGTCGGGTCTAGCCTCAAGGTGACACGGTCGTCCTGAATTGTGAGGTATGGTTGTCTTATTGACAATGCTTGGATCTCGCTCAATCTTTTTGCTGATGTTATAGCAATAAGAAAGGCCGCCTTCTGGGAAAGATGCTTCAGAGAACTTGAGTCCAGGGGTTCGTAAGGCGGACCTGTGAGTCCGTTAAGGACGGTGTTTAAGTCCCAGGTAGGCACCTTTGATTTGAGAGAAGGTCTTAGTCTGGCTGCAGATCTCAGGAATCTTTGGATCCATCTATGGTTGGCTAGTTCGGAATGAAAATATGCACTAAGTGCCGAGACCTGGACTCTAAGGGTAGAAGGACTTAACCCCGACTCTAGGCCCTTCTGCAGGAAATCCAAAATCTTCAGTATATTCGGTCTGGTTTGATTTGGGGCTGTCGCCCGACCAGGTGCAGAACCTCTTCCAGATCTTTAAATAAATGGCGTTTGTCACCTTCTTTCTGCTGGCTTTCAAGGTAGAAATAACCCCCTCAGAGAGACCTCTACGTCTTAGAAGGTTGGACTCAGGATCCAAGCCGAGAGACTGAAGATTTCCGGATGGGGATGGAGAACCGGCCCCTGGATCAGGATATCCTTCCTCCTTGGGAGAATAAAAGCTTCCTGAGAGGAGAGTTTGGTTAGAATTGAGAACCAGCTCCTCTTGGGCCAGTACGGAGTGACCAAGATTACTCTGGCTCTGTCCCTGATGATTTTCTGGAGGACTTTTGGGATTAATGGGAACGGAGGGAAGGCATATGCAATGTCCCAGTTCCAGTGTAGGGAGAAGGCGTCGATCGCTAGGGGCCTGTCCCTTGGGTTTAGGGAGCAAAAGGTTGAAACCTTTGCGTTTATTCTTGTAGCAAATAGGTCTACCAGAGGGAGGCCCCACCTCTGGACAATCAGATTGAAGACGTCCCTGTTTAAAGACCATTCCCCCTGGTCTATGGTAGTCCTGCTGAGGAAGTCTGCTGCACAGTTTAGGCTTCCTTTTAAATGAATTGCAGATATCGACTTTACGTTCTTTTCCCCCCAGAGGAAGATCTTTTTGGACAGACCTTCTAGCTTCTGAGATCGTGTGCCCCCCTGATGTTTGAGGTAGGACACGGTCGTTACATTGTCTGAATAGACCTTTATATGTTGGTTTCTTAATTTTGGAGCGGCTACCTGTATTGTCTCCCAAACTGCCCTGAGCTCCCTGTAGTTTGAAGACTGGGCTGCAATACTTTGAGGCCAGTCTCCCTGGTAGAGGTCGGAAGCAATTTTTGCGCCGCACCCCTTTACGCTGGCGTCGGTATGGATAAGCACTGCTGGGGTTCTGAACCAGGCCATGCCCTTCGTTAGGTTTTTTGTTTGAAGCCACCACCGTACTGAGGATTTTATGTGGCCCGGGATCAGGATTTTCTTGTCCAAAGAAGATAGGTTCCTGTCCCACTTCCTGAGAAGCCAGGACTGAAGGGTTCTGTAATGGGCCTGGCACCAAGGGACTGCTACTATGCAGGCACTGATCCACAGAGTTGGAAATTAGTAGAAAATCGTCTAAATACGGGACGACCGTCACCCCCTGAGGTCTCAGGGAGGCGACCATCTCCACCACCAGTTTCGTGAAAATCCTTGGGGCTGAGGCCAGCCCAAAGGGGAGAGCCACGAACTGGAAGTGGTGAACAGACCCTCTGTGATCCCTTATTGCGAATCGCAGGAATCTTTGAGACTGGAGGTGAATAGGAACATGATAGTATGCGTCCTTTAAGTCGATTGTACAGAGGGACGCATTTTTTTGAATTAAAGGAATGGTGGAATTTAGGGATTCCATCTTGAATTTTTTGTAGGTAACGAATTTGTTTAGCCTTTTGAGGTTTATGATCATACGGAAGGAACCCCCGGGTTTCTTTACCAAGAAAAGGCTGGAGTAGAAACCCTGCCCCCGCTGAAGCTCAGGAACAGGAATCACCATTCCTAAGTCCCGGAGATTCTGAACCTCCTTCCAGATCTGGCTGAGCTGACAAGGAGATGGGTGGTGAGAAACCAGAAACACATTTGGAGGGGGGGGGGGGGGGAAGATAACTATCCTGTAACCAATTCTGACAAGATTTTGAGCCCAGGGGCTGGAAGAAGTCTGTTGCCACTGAGCAAAAAACTGGGATAGTCTTCCCCCTATCCTGGCGTCACTGCTTCTCACCTCCCTTGTTTTGGGGATTAAGGAGGAAACCTCTACCCCTCCCCCCTTTTGGGAAACTCCAACGTACGGTTTTACCCCTGCCACGAAAGGAGCTATTCTGGGAAAATTGACCACGAAAGGAAGTCTTCCTTTTAGCGGTCTTCTTTTCAGGGAACCCCTTTTTTTTTATCTGTAGCCTTCTCAAGGATCCTGTCCAGAACAGGACCGAACACGTATTCCCCTGAGAAGGCTATAGAACATAACTTCATCTTGGAAGAGATGTCCCCCGACCAAGATTTCATCCAAAGTGCCCGTCGGGCAGCATTGGACAAAGCGGCGTCCTTGGCTGAGAACCTAATCGTCTCTGCGGAGGCATCCGCCAGAAAGCCTGTGGCAGATTTTAGTAGGGGAATAGTATCGAGAATCTGGTCCCTAGATGTCCTGTTAACTAGATGATTTTCTAGTTCATTCAGCCATAGGTAC
Source organism: Bufo gargarizans (assembly GCF_014858855.1). Taxonomy (NCBI): domain Eukaryota; kingdom Metazoa; phylum Chordata; class Amphibia; order Anura; family Bufonidae; genus Bufo; species Bufo gargarizans. The sequence continues at coordinate 545,303,221 of NC_058080.1, read as the reverse complement.
ATAGACCTGGCGACTGAAGTAGCAGCTATGTTAGTCCTGACGCTAAACATTGCTGCCTCCCAAGACCTTTTTAACAAACTGTCAGCCTTCCTTTCCATAGTGTCCCTTAACTGACAGGAATCCTCAAATGGAAGTGAGTTTTTTTTTATTAACCTTGGCTACCTGGACGTCAATTCTAGGAACCTCATCAAAAATCTTAGAATCTGACGGGTCAAACACAAGGCGGTTCCTGAACTCCTTGGAAATTCCCAGTTTCTTTTCAGGATGGGCCCATTCATCCATCACCATTTCCTTAATGTTTTCGTTTATGGGGAAGACCCTGGAGCGTTTGACCTTCAATCCACCAAACATCTCCTCCTGAATTGTATGGGGTTGCTGGATATCCTCCACCCCCATGGTATCCCTGACGGCCTTTAAAAGGTCACTCATCTCGCTGGAGGTAAAGAAATATTTCTTAGTGTCCTCAACGATCTCGCCCTCAGATAGGGGGTCCTCGTCCTCTTTTCTAGGGGATGAGGCATTGTCCTCTAAATCCTCTGAGTCAGAAATATCCACCATTCTGGGTCGTTTAGAGGGGCGAGACCCCCGGATATCCTCGCGGAGGGAGGTCAGGGAAGACTTAACCTCTTCCTGAATCATGGATCTGAACTCCTGCATAATTGAGGGCTGTTCCTCTCTCACTATTATAGCGATGCAATCCAAGCAAAGTTTTTTTGTATAGCCCTCAGGAAGCTGGACGGAGCACTGGAGGCATCTGGCGGTCTTCTTTAACTTTTTTAAAAGGTAGTTTGGCCTAAAGTGAGAGAGGCAGCCCATTAAATTATGCCAGTCAGGTATAGGAGCATAACTTAGTGCAGTATACCCGCAGACCCCCAGGGAGAAGGGACAGTGAATACACAAGGGTGTGCACACATACGGACCCGACCCCCCCCCCCGTCTGTGAAGCTGCCAGCTGCCCAGGTGGGCTACTCACGCAGGGGCGCTCTGAAGCGGTCTGCTACTTCAGCTGTGGCTCCTTTTGCTGCGGCTCTTTCTCCCTCTCCTGGTCCGACATGTCTGCGAGCGATCGATGCAGAGAACGCCGCGGGAAAGAGTGCTGGGAGCGCTTTATTGAGAGGCCCCGTCTACTTCCGGGTTTCGCCGGCAACCCGGAAGTGACGTCAGACGCGCGCGACTATGCAGAGCGTCCTTCCGGTCGGCTCCCCCACAAGGAGGTAGGCGACCTGCGGCAGCTCAGGGCAGGCTTCCCACCTGTAGGGAGCGTGACCCCGGCGTCGCCCTGCCAGCTTTGGATTAGTCCGCCGGAGAGCAGGGGATGATGGATGATGGACCCGTAAGGGAGGCCACAAGGACCGCCGATGCGGTCATCCAGGTACCTTTGAAAATAAAAAACGAGGTCCACTTCACCTCCCTGAAGCCAGAGAGGACTTTTCTCTGTCCTGGCCGCTATAGGGGCAGGAACACACTGGTGAATGGTGGTGGGAGGGGTCCTTTTAAACCTCTGTTCCTGCCCCTACAGAGGTCAGGGGTCAATCTCTCTGGGCCGTCATGGTGGTGAAGTGGAAAACAAGATTTTTGTGAACTCACCTGTAAAATATCTCGTGTGGTTCATTGTGGGACACAGAACAGTGGGTATAGCTTGCTGCTGCCGCCACTAGGAGGCGGCACTAGGCAAAAAAAAAAAAAAAAAAAAAAAAAGACTTAGCTCCTCCCCTGCAGGCTATACCCCCTCCAGCCTGGAGAAAGCATGTCAGTTTGTGCTCAAGCAGTAGAAACATGTGCAAAGTAAAGGAGAACGTAACAAACGCCGGTGGAAGCGAACCCGCTAAACACCCGACCGGCAACCAAACATCACTATAAACAATAATAAATACTGGGTGGGTGCTGTGTTCACGTCCTAAAGCAGTCCACGGGAGGGGGGGGGGGGGGGGGAAGCCCATGGAAATAGCACCCTCTAGAATGCTTAATGCACTGCTGCCTGTGAGACCCTGCGGCCCAGAGCAGCACTGGCAATGCCTAGGAAACACCTGGCAAAAAACTTGGTGAATGCGCACCAGGAAGACCAAGACGCTGCCTTATACAACCGCAAAGCTGATGCAGGGTGAAAAATGAATCACAAGAAGAGCTGACCGCTGGTTAGGTGTCTCGAACTCCACTGGGCGGTGCCTTGACCCAGGAGCGAAATGTGTAAGCAACTGCCAACAGATCCACCTGGAAACACCCCTTGGAGACCATCGAGCCCCCAAGGACCTCCAGGAATGACCAGGTAAGAATCCGCACGGCAGTAAGAGCCAATTATGGATAAGCAAACCTCCGAGCCCGAATCCATTCTGATGGAGAGCTCACTCTCGAGTGTGAGGGAGAAAGAAAAAGTGAAAACAATGTCCTTGTAGACATGGAAGGCAGCGACTACCTTCAGCAAAAACGAAGGCATTGGGCGGAGCACTGCCTTATGTGGGTACCTGACAAGAAAAAACGTATGTACAAGAAAAGGCTCCCAACTCCCAAATTGGCTGGGTGGAAAAGCCCACCCCCAGAAAGAAAAAAATAAAAATAAAAGAGGAGGGGGGGACTTGCAGAGAGGGGTCAAGTTCCTTACTGAAACGCCACCAAACGACCCACCGGTCGTATGGACGAAACCAGGTACCTGGCCCTAACCCTGGAAGCAGAACCAAAATCCCAGGGCACAGGATACATCTCTGCTAAAGAGAGACGCTCCACGGAAAGCGGTCAATTGGCAGACTGATGCCCCCACAGCTGTAGAGGCTTGCGGGGAGACTGAGAAGCTGGTTGATAAACCACAGAGAAAAACACCTGGATCAGGCACACCCAACCGCAGGCCAAAGAACCAATGCAGAGAAAGTTAGAAGTAAAACCGATGTGAGAATCACTGACAGTGAGGAGCTCCGTAAGCGAATATATATTGACAGTGTGGCAACACTGCTCGACAGAAATTTTGCCCAGACCAGGATAAGAGAGACTCCTGCAGGATGTAGTGCGATGACTACATCCAATGCCCCACCCGTACCTGAGAAAACACTGGTCACATAGGAAAATAAAAATAAAAAATAGCGATGGGATTCCAGAGCAGTGCCAGGCATGGCTACTGGCCATGTAGACCGAAGGGAGAGACAAGCAACATTCAGCTCAGGAAAAGGTGTTCGGTTCCAGGAACGAAACATCTATCAGCGGTGGTAAGGCGTGACAGCACCCCTGGACTGCCTGGCGAGTCTCGTAGTCTACCCACAGAATGGGCACTGAAAAAGTATGACCACCATCGGATTGACATGACAGTCATTACTCATATCGTAAGAGGTAATTGCAGATACAGGTAGCACCCCCAGGACCAATGGGAAGGCTTCACCTGTAAAAAGAGGGATGTGGTAGGCATCACAGCTCACCAGCCGGGACCGGAACCAACACCCTGCGCCAATGCAGATGAGTGAATAGTAACGTAGGAGCCACCAAGCCTTGCAGGGTGGCCTTGAACCGAGCCAGAAAAGGAAAAAGGACAGAAGAAAATAGGCCAGGGCTAAAGCAGATTCTCCATCTGAGACTGGTACTATACCACAGGATGATAGTGACTGCGCCAAACTCTGCCTAAGGAGGAACCCATGCAAGGGGAGCCCCAAGGCTATGGCTAGCACCATATTCCAACTGATGAGGGGACCACGTGGCAGAGGTCACGGAATGCGGCGCTAGAAGAATCCGCCACAGACGAAGGAGCTGTGGAGAGAGAACCATAGTATGTTGTGACAACGCAAAGACCCCTCGTACCATAGTAGCCACAGCATGCTCTGTCAGCGCAAAACTGAGGGGGAGGCCTGAGGACTTGACGTAGAAGTCATAGAACCATTTGTTGAGGACAAATATGGTGGAGACTTATGGAGATGTGGGTCTCTAGGACACTTAAGTGTTACCGGGTAACCCCCTGAGAGGACAGAGGGTGACATTCATGCCCCAAACCAGCACCTGCAAGAAAAGAGGATACAACGGGGAAATAGCCACGGTATCCACTGGCGACACCCATATACCACTAGGTGAAGAGTATAGGGCACCCAAGTAGCTATTGCATCTAGAGCCATGGCGTAGTTGAATTTCATCCCAAGAAGCTTAGTTATCCCCCCGTTAGCAATTACTAACTAAAGGGTAATGTAACAGTAAGCATGGAGATGTCAATGTGACTGAAGAAATAACCTCCAGTGGTAGTGCGATACTCTGCATAAGGAAGAGGGTAGCGCGGCAGTTAGAACCGTACCCAACAGTACTGGAAGTACTATGGAGTTTGGCAATGCCTACGTCGAGCACTGCCTCAGTGGTAGTGCAACCACTCCGCCACAAAGACAGAAAAACGCATATGGCAGGAACTGTATCCCAAGGAAGTGCAAGCACACCACCTAAGGAAAGGGGTGATGCATATGGTAGGAACTAAGTCCAATGGCAGAGAAATTACACCGCTTATGGACAGGGATAATAAATATTGAGAGTCCTGTACCCGGTGAGTAATGATGGCCACTCGTTTTTCTTTACTTAGCTGCTTTTTTCCTGCCCTAATACAAATTCTAACAGTCTATTCAGTAGGACTATCTGCTGTGTATCCACCTGACTTCACAACGCAACTGATGGTCCCAACCCCATTTTTAAAGGCAAGAAATCCCACTTACTAAACCCGACATGGCACACCTGTGAAGTGAAAAACATTTCAGGTGACTACCTCTTGAAGCCCATCAAGAGAATGCCAAGAGTGTGCAAAGCAGTAATCAAAGCAAAAGGTGGCTACTTTGAAGAACCTAGAATATGACATTTTCAGTTGTTTCACACTTTTTTGTTATGTAGATAATTCCACATGTGTTAATTCATAGTTTTGATGACTTCAGTGTGAATCTACAATTTTCATAGTCATGAAAATAAAGAAAAGTCTTTGAATGAGAAGGTGTGTCCAAACTTTTGGTCTGTACTGATAGATAATCTCTCTATCTATCTCTATCACTGTCACCCATTCTGGCACTTAACTGATAAACTACTCTGGCATTTTTTTGCCTACAGGGTTCTTTTTTCTGCCTTTTTACATTTTTAAAAAAGCTTTATTGAAATGTTAACAGTTTTTAGTCCCCTTAGGGAATTTTAAATCCCACCAGAGGTAGCTGGGTGATAGGGTATAGAACATGACTGGTCTGGACTAAGTACTCAGATGCCATGGTGACAACCATGATATCTGCAGGGTTAAACTACCAGGACCAGAGTTCTCTGATCCTAAAAAGTCATGATTCTAATGTGAATAGAGTCTAAAATGATGAACATACAGAAACAGATTCAATCGTTAATCATTTTTTTCAGGCAAGAAGAAAGCTCTGTCAGCAGTAGTATTAGAGACTTGTCAGCAGGTAGATATAAATGTATCTATTTTTAAGGTTTCTATTTTTTTTTTTTTTTTTTAGAGAGAGAAAACTTACTGAGTGATTCTGTCTTGAACCCACTGGTCAGTCAGGCCAACGATGGCCCACCTACAAGAGGGAGAAATAAAATCATGCTTAAAATCAGCTGTATCGATAGAGCTGACAGGAGAGCAGAGAGAAAGACTACGCACCAAGCAATCAGAGTTAAAAAAAAAAAAAAAAAAAAGGGTAAGAATCCAGGAAAACACATTCTAATATGCAAAGTACATAGAAGTAAAATCAATCCTATTTGACAAGCCCTTATGTAAATCCCATCATATATAAATACACTGAAATGACGGAGGAAAAGGCTTGACAAAAACTCCTTGACTTTTGTTTTGCAGTATTATTTATATATTGCTTAAGTCATAAAGACACAAATTTCACCACTTACCATAACATGTCATTAGAATCCTTTGACATGATCCAGGCCAACTCAAACATCATCATTGCAGACTGGCAAAGCAAGAGAACAACATACATTTAAAGCACAGAATGATATAATACACAAAATAAAAACCACCAATATGAAGACTGTCAGCTTTTAAAAAAACTAAACAAGTGAATCTCTAATGTTAACACGTATTCCCAACTATGATTTCTAGTGGAGATGGAGATTTCCTGAATATTTACTGGTTTTGAGTTGTTGCTCATCTAACCAAGCTCCTGGGGCTATACAGGCTGCTTGTTGGTCCATAGAGTGATAAGTTGCACCAACCACTTGCAATACACAAATATATTTGAACATTTTTCTTTGTAATATTTTCATTAAACAAGTGAGATGGAGAGAGGATTACAGAAATTTACACCCTCTTTATTCAAGTCTGTACCCAGTCTTTAGTCCTAGCCCTGACCGCTAGAAGTGAATGGGGCTTCAGTGAAAAACGCATTGCATCTAGAAGAAAGTGCGCATTGTACCCGTGTGGAAAAAACTGAAAGCATTCGAGGACAAAACTGACTGAACTTGCTTACAAAATGATGCGAGTTTCCCTGAACGCACCCTGACAATCCGTATCGTTCATGTGAAAGAGGCATAAATCCCCACGGAAAGTCACAACACAAACGAGACATAAACCAGGTATTTACTAGCTACGTCTGAAAAGTCTCAACATGGTTCCAGCAAATATATACGGGAGTTAAAGATTGTTACTGCTCCTCTGAATCCACACTGACGGTGGAAGAGAGCAGGCCTCATTCATTTTAACTGACGGAGTGCTGCCCTCCCACATCCCATACACTGTTGCCCCATATACTGGTCACCCCACAACAGTAATCAGAGCTGCACCAAATCACAAGTAGATCTCACAAACCCCCCCCCCTTCCCTACAGACTAATCACATTCCGACTCGCCATCCCCACTGCACCCCCCCAAAGTATTCAGAGAGCTTGTTCCCTATCCCCCACCCAGCAATCATTTTCAGTCCCACCACTCCTTCACCTAAATTAGTTAGAAAGCAGTTTTCCCTCCATAACCAGCCTCCCCTATGCCCCCAGCAATCATTTTCAGGCTCACCATCTTCCCCCTACCCCCAATCTGGTCACAGCGCTTGTTCTCCTTTCCTCCCTAGCCCACCATCCTTCTCTCATCCCAAATTCATTAACATGACCTATTAAATGTGTGGCAGTCTTCAGGACGGGGAGGAGGGGAAGTGCAGGGGTAACAAGCAGCCAGTAGCGTAGCAGTCTCATTCTCTGTTATTGCTCCTCTTTGGCGGGAAGAGTGTGCAGAGACGTAGTGTATGACATACCTGAAGGTTTTTTCATTAAAAGTTCAGCGCAGCAACAGCCGGGCATCTAACAAATGGCAACAAGACTGAAAAGTCTTCTTGTCATCATTTAGCCACAGCTGGCGTGCCAGCAGAAGGAGGCCTGCGTGCCACAGGTTGCTGACCCCTGCGTTAAACACTAAAGTCATTTCATTCAATGATTATCACTAGAGAAGAATATCCAATACATTTCTCGCCAATGGAAAAGATTTGACAGAAATGAACACAATCTGTCAGCAGATTGTACCAATTAAACTAGCTGACTTGTTGCATATGTGTTGGCAGCTGACAATCTGTGTTGGTTCCATGTTCATATGTACCCACAATGCTTAGAAATAAGATGTTTTAATATATGCAAATGAACCTCTACGAGCAAAGGGGGGCGTTACCGTTACACCTAGAGACTCTGATCTCTGAAAGTGCCGCATCATGACTGCTGCCTGGCCCTGTCATTAACTCTTCTTAAAAGGGGTTGTCCCATCTCAGACATCGCTAGGATATGCCCCCAATGTCTGATGGATGCGGGTCCCACACCCTCACCTACCTCGTAAACTGAAACAGTCCCGTAGAAGTGAATGGAGAGGTGGGTGCGCTTCCCATTCACTTCAATGGGACTTCCGAGAATAGCCAAGCATGGCCCACCTCTGGGACAGGCACCTATTAGACATTAGGGGAATATCGCTAGAATATGCCCCCAATGTCTCAGATGGGAGAACCCCTTTAAACATTTTAATGCATTTTTTTTTATACATGCTTTGTTGCATTAAAGTGATGATTGACACTTAAATTTACATGGGGTTATTAGGTTTATACTGAGAATTATATAATGAAATGCTTGCTTCAATCTGTTCCCTACATCTTGCTAACCTACCTAGTGTATATTACAAAGAAGCAGAGGACAGATCAATACACCAAGGCTGCAAGATGAGACTACATAGGGTTTGATTGTAGTCCGTTAGCTCAAAGATGCATCAGTCTATATAGAAGAAGTAGTTAATAAAAGATGGTAAGGCCTTTTTAATACAAAATGTTTTCCCTAGTTGCTTTATTTCGATGGATTGAAACAGCGTAAAAATTATTTACGCACATGGAAATAGTCTATGACCATCACTGCTGGTTGGATCATTCTGCAGCATAATTGAGGTTAATGTGATAACTATCATTCATTATTGTAACTTTAGGAAATTGTGCATCTTTTACACTAAAATAACTAAACAGGCCTTACAAAATATCAAAATAGAAACTAGAGAAGTGCAAACAAATGAGTTTTTACAAAGAAAGGGGTGAAAACTATATAAGCCATATATTACTCACAGACGTTCCATGGTATTCATACTGTTCATAGTCAAAAAGGATCTCTCTCCTGTAGGATAGAGGGGATAATGTGAACAAAAAATATAAATCTTTGAAAAGGCTAAGAGAATGCACATAAAATAAAAGCTAATATTTATGACAGATTTGAAAAAAGGATACAGCCTAACAGCCATTCACATTGCACGTATTAACAAGTAATGACCCATTACCTATTTTATCTATGTACTACAAATGTTCAACGTGAGCTCCATTGGTGACTAGATGTCTAGACACTTGCCAGTATATCCTCTGATATGGACACCACTTTTTCAGATCCTGAGGCTGGGGGCAGATTTAACAAACTGGTGTAAAGTAGAGCTGGCGTATAGCAACCAGATTCCACCTTTCATTTTTCTAAGAAGCTGTGAAAAATGAAAGGTGGAATCTGAATGGTTGCTATGGGCAACTAAGCCATTTCTACTTTACACCAGTTTGATAAATCTCCCCCAATGAGTTTTTGATGTAGCCACGGAGAAAGAAATTGCAGGGTGTTAGATCTGGTGATCATGGGGGCCAGCGCAACAATGGTTGAGCCAACATTCCGGTATCTATGAACATCCAACTGGAAATGAGGATGAGCACCATCCAGCTGATATGTTATGTTTGGGAGATCTCAAGCCATTCCCATAATATTTCCAGGTAGTAGTGGCCAGTGATCATACACAAAAGGAGGACAGTAGACTTTGCTCCTGGTCATTGAACAGAATACATTTACTTAGGGAGAGTCTCTCATTAGCTTGTTAAGGGCAGGTGGCTATTCTAAGCCCCGGATCCTTACTTTACGGCAACTGACCTTCCCACTTGAAATTTCTCCTTTTCCAATAGGCCTTGCAAGACCATGTAAAAGTCCTGGTGTTCCAGTCTGTCATCAGTTTTCAGCTCCTCAAAAATCTGTAATCTGTATGGCTTACAACGCAGGCGTTCTAATAAGATACGCCATATTGCGGTTTGTGCCACTTGTAGCTCCATACTAGTCAGCTTGGTCGACTTTCTAGGACTCTCACGCAATTTGAATCCTGTTCACGGTGTCTTCTGAAGTCTTTAGGTGGCCCAGACTTTTCCCATGACAAACAGCCAGTGGTTTCAAATTTTTACCCAATGCAAAATGTACTTTCTATTCGGAGCACATTTACCAAATTTATTCTGAAAAGTATGCTGTACTGTCACAATAGACCCCGTTCTAGCAAATTCCAACATGCAAAAAGCTTTTTCTTGCTGCAATGTTACCATATTAAACCTGCCCTTCTGTGTAAAAGGTTTAAACTACCTAAAAGGGACAGATTTGTGACAAGCGTCTAGAAGAAAACTGACTGACTATTACCCATAGTAAAACTTTCATTTTTCAAAAGCAGAATTTGCTTCATTTAACTACAGGCACCGTCCCCTTTTTGAATCACCCTGTATATAAAAACGTCTCTTACCTACGTGCCTCCCACTCTCTTCTCTGTCGTCTTCTCTCAATTCTTCTTTCTACAGCTCCCTAGGAAGGAAATCACGAATATCAAATGACAGATTTGATATGTTACACTTGAATCCTTAACCTCTTTATGACAACACAAGGTAAATTAACGGGTTGATGAACTGGGCTTTGTACCTACAAGCCAATTAATATGTGAATAATTTGATGGCACTACACGCTCCTGCATGCCGTGTCACTGGCAATCGCTTAATCCAAAGCAGTTACACAGAACTGAAATAATCAGTTTCCAAATCACACAAAACCAATGAAAACAGTGCTCATATCATATGCTCCCTGCTACACCACATTGAGTGCGGCCCCCCCAGTATAATAATGAAAAGCCTAAGGCAATATTCAAAAAAATTAAATAAAAATTCTTTAAAAAGCATCCCCAAAGTGCACAAACCGACACCCACCAATTTTAAAGGGGTTCTGCAGTTTGTTTAAACTAATAACAAAATAGCATGAAATGCTTGAGCACCTGATACCCATGAAAAAAACCTGTGTGCAACATGCTGCTTAAAGGGGTTCTGCAGTTTGTTTAAACTGATGATCTATCCTCTGGATAGATCGGCATCTGATCGGTGGGGGTCCGACACCCAGGACTCCTGCTGATCAGCTGTTTGAGAAGGCAACAGCGCTCCAGAAGCCACGCCGATCAGATGCTGATGATCTATCCAGAGGATAGATCAGTTTAAACAAACTGCAAAACCCCTTTAAGCAGCATGTTACACACATGGTTTTTTCATGGGTATCAGGTGCTCAAGCATAAATTTCATACAATTTTGTCATACAGAATAGGTCAAACATATGATTACCCCTGGCCACCAATTTTTATACCTTTACTGATAAATTTCTTTACTTTGATGCTTACAGAACATGTACAGAGGAGTTGTCTAAAGGTAAGGGAGAGCTATACATGTAAAGATAAACTAGGGTATTTGTTTTTAGCGCTATGTGCGCTGCGAGCGTGGTTGTGCCAGATACTCCTCATCCCGCTAATCACCTGTCTTGTGCTCAGTGCCCCATGGTTATAAATTATCTCAGGGCCATAATTGTTAATGATTGGATTGTGTGAAAGGTGAAGGCCTGAGTGTCAGGAGAGGTGTGCCCGCGCTGCCGATATGACTGTGTGAGGAACATCCCCCTGACAGCAAGCATCAGACACATGGCCATCATCCCTGACAGAGCCTTAAAGTTCATACCACCAAATGTCCAAGTCTGTCTAATGTGCAGAAATATACTGGTATATGTGCACATACATCCACGCTTAGTTACATTGATAAATAAAAAGTTATTGCAAGAATAAAATAAGCAGAGAAGTCTCAATCATTCTTACATTGAAAATTGTATATTTTTTTGGCAAAAACCGACCAGCCCTATGCTATGATGACGTCACACATATTTGACATTGCTATTTATGGGAGAAAAAGAGGCTTGATTTTGAGGGTAAATATTAATTGAACAAACTACCTTAAAAAGGGCTGTCTAGTATTTCCTTTAGGCCTCATGTACACGGCCGTGATCCGCGGCCGAGAGCGGACCGTGGAAACCCGGCCGGGATTCCTCCTGACAGCATGAGCGCACGGCGTCATTGGTTGCTATGACGCCGTGTGCTCCCTGCTGCCGCCGCAATACAGTAATACACTGGTATGATCTATACCAGTGTATTACTGTACTGTGGCGGCAGCAGGGAGCACACAGCGTCATAGCAACCAATAACACCGTGCGCTCATGCTGTCAGGAGGAATCCCAGCTGGGTTTCCACGGTCCGCTCTCGGCCGTGTACATGAGGCCTAATATTGATGGCTTATCCCTAGGACGGGTCATTAAATCTGACTGGCAGGGGTCTGACACCCAACAACACATCAATCAGCTGTTCTGGAATAGTTCCAGTTCCAGAAAAACTCAGTGGACCAACATGGCTCTGATGTTGGTTACTGCAGCGCCACTCCCATTCACTTAAATAGCAGCAGTAACCAGCTTCATCCAGTACACAATGAAAGGAGCTGTGTAGTTCGGGTGCCGAAGCTATTCCGAAACAGCCAATCAGGTGTGGGACCCTTTCTGATCCAATATTGATGGCTTATTGTAAAGCTATGCCATCAATATCAAGATACAGAACAGTTTGAAACGCAGCCGAAAAACTGGTTTCCTATTTATGACCATTATTCCAGAATAAGATCAGTAAATTTTAGTATATACACTCCAATATTCTATAAGAAAGCTGCTGTGTCCTTAAAAAAAAAAAAAAAATTTGAAATTTTCCTTTGGTCGTGAAGGCCCAAAACAGCCCTGGTTATGAAAGGGTTAAATAGCAGACCTATTTTGGACAAACTGTACCTCATCAAAACGTCTCCTTTTTCCAGAAGGCTCAGAGCCTTCACTTTCATTCCCAGAATCGTCTTCATCCTCGTCATCTTCATCATCTCGGAAAATGTCATCATAGGCCGGTATTTCCAGATCATCGTCCTGTTTAATAAGCAACTTTATCTGTAGAAAACGCAAGGAATGATTATTCATGATGATTATGATGATTGTGATACAAAAAGAACGTGCTAAAGATATCCATTATCAGCCATTCCAGATGTCAGACATACCTGGGTGTCATTGTATACATTTACTACATCTATCGGTCTGTGGGTGTCACATATGAAGAAGACTGCCTCTTCCTGTGGTTGCAGAGTCTCCAAAAGATCAACATTTGCACCACAATTGAGGAGAGCAAAATAACGAAACTGAAAAAAAAAAAAGTTACAAAATAAATAGTTACCACAAAGCCTTTTACAGTCGTGACTTATGCTTCTAAAGATGGATTCTGTAATAACAGTCATAACACTAATAAGGGCATTGTGCATAAAGCCTCCAGACAAGGACTCAAACTTTTATTAAAGTACTATAAATTTTAAATCAATTGAGGCAAGTCTGACAAAACAGATTTCTGGCCAGTAAAGTTTCAGATTTTAAATGGAAATCAGCAAATAGATATTTTTTCTTGAAATCTCAAACAGTGTCTCGTGTACTTTATGCAATGCCTTTCTTTACCTTTCAGGCAAGAGCCAGGGAAGGCGATTTTCCTGAAGATCATATCTGGGTCTAATACTTTGGTGAAACATACCCTACATTTCTAATTGTACAAACAACGTACCTGTTCTTTGTGCTCAAGGAAAACTATTTCAAGTTCTTGCCAAGTAGAAACTGGAACTAATGTATACTGGACATGGTCACACTGAAATAAAGCCTGATGAAAAAAAACATTTTAATCAAAATGCCATGGATCAGGCGTCTAAGGGTACTTCCACACTAGCGTTATTCTTTTCCGGCATTGAGTTACGTCCGAGGGGCTCAAATCCGGAAAAGAACTGATCAGTTTTATCCTACTTCATTCTGAATGGAGAGCAATCCGTTCAGGATGCATCAGGATGTCTGCAGTTCAGTCTTTTTGCCTTTTCAGGACGGAGATAATTCCGGAACCCTTGATAGCATTTTTCCCATTGACATGCATTAATGCCAGATCCGGCCCAGAGTGTTCCGGAATAGCAGTCTGCGCATGCTCAGACCGCAAAAATGAAAAAAAAGGGAAAAAATAAAATAAAAATTATGCCGGATGACACGGAGAGACAGATCCGGCATTTCAATGCATTTGTCACACGAATCAGGATTCGGCTGACAATTGCCATCAGTTTGCATACGTTTTGATGGATCCGGCAGGCAGTTCCAGCGACAGAACTGCCTGCCGGAATTCTCTGCGTGTGAAAGTACCCCAACATCATAATATAAGCTTCATCTGAGTAAGGGCTCATTCACATGACCACAAGCAGTCTGTGCCCATTTGAGTACTGCAAACTGCAGTCTGCAATGCATGGGCACCGGCTGTGTGAATGTCGCATTGAGGCATGGACCCTTTGACTTGAATGGGACCACGATCTGCAACATACAGCAAAAGATAGGACATGTCCTATCATTTGAGGTGTGGAGGAATGGACCCTTAAAGGGGTTGTCCCACTTTGCTTTTTCAATCTTACCAGCAGTAAATGTCCTGATAACTTCCTGGTTTGGCTCCGGCAGTTGAGTGAAGGCCGGCCACGCCTCCTCATGACTCACCCTGAGAGCTCAGTCCTTGCGTGCTCGTTCATGTGGATGAGTCATCCTTCTGGAGCCGACAATGTATGTGAGGCCCCCCCCCAGTATAATAAACATTGAGTGCGGGGCCCCCCCCCAGTATAATATACATTGAGTGCGGGGGGCCCCCCCCCCCCAGTATAATATACATTGAGTGCGGGGGGCCCCCCCCCCCCCAGTATAATACACATTGAGTGCGGGGGGCCCCCCCCCCCCAGTATAATATACATTGAGTGCGGGGGGCCCCCCCCCCCCCCCAGTATAATATACATTGAGTGCGGGGGGCCCCCCCCCCCCCAGTATAATATACATTGAGTGCGGGGCCCCCCCCCAGTATAATATACATTGAGTGCGGGGCCCCCCCCCAGTATAATATACATTGAGTGCGGGGCCCCCCCCCAGTATAATATACATTGAGTGCGGGGCCCCCCCCCCCCAGTATAATATACATTGAGTGCGGGGCCCCCCCCCCCCAGTATAATATACATTGAGTGCGGGGGGCCCCCCCCAGTATAATATACATTGAGTGCGGGGGGCCCCCCCCAGTATAATATACATTGAGTGCGGGGGGCCCCCCCCAGTATAATATACATTGAGTGCGGGGGGCCCCCCCCCCCAGTATAATATACATTGAGTGCGGGGGCCCCCCCCCAGTATAATATACATTGAGTGCGGGGGGCCCCCCCCCCCAGTATAATATACATTGAGTGCGGGGGGCCCCCCCCCCCCCCAGTATAATATACATTGAGTGCGGGGGGCCCCCCCCCCCCAGTATAATATACATTGAGTGCGGGGCCCCCCCCCCCCCAGTATAATATACATTGAGTGCGGGGGCCCCCCCCCCCCCCAGTATAATATACATTGAGTGCGGGGGCCCCCCCCCCCCCAGTATAATATACATTGAGTGCGGGGCCCCCCCCCCCCAGTATAATATACATTGAGTGCGGGGGCCCCCCCCCCCCAGTATAATATACATTGAGTGCGGGGGCCCCCCCCCCCAGTATAATATACATTGAGTGCGGGGGCCCCCCCCCCCCCCAGTATAATATACATTGAGTGCGGGGGCCCCCCCCCCCCAGTATAATATACATTGAGTGCGGGGGCCCCCCCCCCCCAGTATAATATACATTGAGTGCGGGGGCCCCCCCCCCCCCAGTATAATATACATTGAGTGCGGGGGCCCCCCCCCCCCCCCCCAGTATAATATACATTGAGTGCGGGGCCCCCCCCCCAGTATAATAAACATTGAGTGCGGCCCCCCACCAGTATAATAAACATTGGTGGCGGTGGGAAGTGCCAATGAGGGTTATAAAAAAAAATAATTAACTCACCTCCACCAATTGATCGCGCAGCTGACGGTCTCCTGTTCTTTCTTTAGGACCTGTCAAAGGACCTGTGGTGACATCACTGTGGTCATCACATGGTACATCATATGATCCATCACCATGGTAATGGACCATGTGATTAGCTCAGTGACGTCACCACAGGTCCTGAAGCAAGAACAGGAGACCGGCAGCTGCGCGATAAATTGGTGGAGGCGAGTTAATTTTTTATTTATTTTTTTAACCCTCATTGGCACTTCCCACTGCGCCACCAATGTTTATTATACTGGGGGGGGGGGGGGGGGGCGCACTCAATGTTTATTAGCAGCACATCATGTCATCATCTCTTATAGATCATAGCAGTGTATCACTGTATTCCGGCAGCAGGATGGAGCGCACGGCGTCCTCGGTTGCTATGACGCAGTGCGCTCCCTCCTGCTACAAGAAAACAGTAATACATTGATATGATCGGGCGCCCGCGCATGCGCAGAACTATGTGACGTGCGCGCTCACAGTGTGAGTGAGGCCGGCTGTAGGATCGCAATAGTTACCAGTGCGCAGGTGCGGCATGGATGCGGCCGGCAAGATGCGGCCGTATCCATGGGATACCAGCACAAACAAAGGGGAGTGAAAGTAGTGTTTTTAGGCTAAATGCTATGTTTTTTTTTATGACATGTATTAGAAGAAATATTCAGTGGGGGGCAATGATTTAATGTAACCCTATTTAATGAAGTGGGACAACCCCTTTAAGCCCATGGAAGCACTTAGTAAGTACGATCCGAGCTTCTGCTCTGCACCACATCTTGCAGACCAAGTCAACAGGTCAGCATCAGTGATTCACATGGCTGGTGTCCATATATATGGGCACAGACAGCCTACGGTTGGGTCAATGAGCCCTTATTTCAGACTCACAGTTCAGATTGACTGAGCATTCAGATCAGTGCCACCTTCTTGCCAACAAAAGTCACAAGGGGTAACAGTGATTTAAACATAACGAGGGGTTATGTACAAAGACTGTTGGCTTATGCTGGTCCTTGATTCCCCCCTGCACTGCCAGAGGATGCACATAATTTATGTAGAGGCATGCGCCTCATCATAAATTAGGTGCATCTATGGCAGTTTGTGCACGTAAATGATAGTAAATTCGCCGGGGCCGATGTGGGTCCCTGACACTTACAAGTGGAAAGAAGGTCAAACACACCTGTGCGACAAAATACTGTTGCACAGGCAAAAAGGGTCACAAGAAGGGGTCTTGCAACTTCTTTATGTAAAAGTGATCTTTGGTAATGACCCCCATCAAATATAGAAATGTCTAAAGGAAAGAAAAACTTGCTAGTCAAATACAGAACATTGTCATACCTGCAGGAAGACACAGGAAAGCTTCAAGTTATGTGAAGATGCACTCATAAGAGTCTGTTAACATACAAGTCAATTGGGTTTGTGGGACGCAGTTAGGATTTCCTGTACAATGGATCTGATCAGAAGCCAAGATGCATATGTGCATAGGAAGTGTGGAAAACACATCCCACAGACACGCTATATTTAGGCCCCTTTCACACAGGCGAGTTTTCTGCGCGGGTACAATGCGTGAGGTGAACGCATTGCACCCACACTGAATCCGGACCCATTCATTTCTATGGGGCTGCGCACATGAGCGGTGATTTTCACACATCACTTGTGCACTGCGTGGAAAAAAAAGAAAAATAAATAAAATCTATATTGTGCGTTTTTCACGCAAAGTGAAAAGGGCTGCATGAAAATCGCAAGCATCCGCAAGCAAGTGCAGATGCGATGTGATTTTCACGCATGGTTGCTAGGATGAAAGTCTATCCACTTATAAAGGGAAAATCTTCTACTAAGCATTCTGTATTAAAGAATGCTATTATTTTCCCTTACAACCATGTTGTAAGGTAAAATAACATTTACAGAATACTGATCTCAAACCCGAACTTTTGTGAATAAGTCCGGGTCAGGGTACCAAACATGCAGATTTTGCTCATGCGCGTGCAAAACGCATTAAAACGCTTTGCACTCACGGGGGGAAAAAAAAAATTGCGCATGCTCCCGCATCTTTTCCCACAATGCCCGTGTGAAACCAGCCTAAGAGGTTTTCCCTGGATTCCTCTGCTGGAATCCAACCCAGCTTATTGATGCCAATTATACAGAATTCAGGCTGCGATGTGATATGTTCACATGCATAAAGCCTAAAAAGACAGGATTCAATAAATGCACTTACCTGCAGTATTTTACATGCACACAAAGCATCAACATCAGGAGCGACGAGAAGAAGCACGCGCTGGAAAGTGTAAAGAAATGGAGCAAAAAAGTTAAAGATAATTGTACTTTATATCTGCTTACACACAGACTTAAAGGGAACCTGTCATGTGGATATTTGATTATAATCTAACTAATTATATACAATCATTAACTACTAAAAAGTACCTTAGATGTATTCACTTACTGGTGTGACAGATGGTTACCTCATAATATACACACAAAGATGCCGCATGCTAATGAGCCGATTCGAGTCCGGCGTGATGTCATTGAGTCCAGTGTATATTTAATTCAGAGATATAGCCACTCCCCTGCCCACCTGCTGCTGATTCCTATGGAAACAAACTGTCAATCAGCAGCAGGTGGGCGGGGAGAGTCAGGAGCTCATGAATATTCATGACTCATCATTATCAGCTGGAGCTTTTACATACAAGATGTTGGCAGATTGACTGGGTCAATTAAAGAAAGTGCTAAAATAATCAGTCACTTATTTATGTTGCCCTTAGTTAGGACACCATAAAACCGGTGACAGGTTCCCTTTAAAGGGGCTTATCCAAGTTATTCAGAAAGCTCCCTAAAGGCAGGAAGTGTCATAATATAATAAAAAAATGTTACACTCTCATGTCATCCGCCTCTGCACCCAGCAGTATACCTTGGTGCTCCCCACTGGGATTTGTTTGTGGTATATGTGCATGCCACCCTGTTTGTCTATCAATTGTGACAAGTCCGACAACCCGCTGCAGCCAAGTAAACAAATCCCAGCAGAAAGGACAGAGGGGGAATGAAATGGTTAAGTAAAGATTGTATTTTATTACACTTTCTACCTTTAGGGAGACTCCTGAACAAATTAAAGAAGCTTTGTAAATTGGTGAAATAGATTTTTATTAATATAATGACAAACATGTACAAATAAGGCAAATATATAGAAACAAAACAGGAAGGGTTGGTCAGTCAGTAACAATCAAAGTGATAAGGCGCAAATGAACACTTGTAATTTAGATCACATTTTACTTGTAACATGAAAGGCAAAAATAGTTTGAGCAGCCTAAAACAATAAAAATTAATCTCTTTCCACAATACACTTATTTTTCAGACCATCTTTCTGGCCACAGCTTTGGTTTACCGCAATGAATCCACCCTCCGTGTGGGGCTCTATCACCATGTGACGATGTATTGTTCCTCATTTTTCTTTTCAGCACACTGTGGGTTTTTTGTATTCTTCATGAAATTAATTAGTGATGTTTCTATTGCGTTTCCTGAGAATTTTTCACTGATGGCTTTTTAGCCTACGTAAATGTCACGGTCACTCCCAGGCTAGGTGTTAGAAGGTCGGAGAGGCTGTCTGCACGTGATGTCATCCGACAGCCTCTTTTAATTTCACATTTTTTGTTAATGGTAATGACCACACCTCTAGTCAAGTGCAGCATAGTGGTCATTACTATTCAAGTCTGGCTACTCCCTTCACTCCTTGCGGTGTATAGCTTCATTTGCAAGTGGAAGAACTGGTGTGTGTTGTCTCCTCTTTTTTCTACTTCGGCAGTTAAGCGTCTCATTTCTTTGTATTTGTATTGTGTTTTCCCTGCCTTCTGGTATCTGGTCTGAGTCAAGACCCATGTTCCTTCAGCTTAAGGAAAGGTTCATCTTTGGGCCCTATCACTACCTCAGGGCATTACAGGGTAGTCAGGCTTTAGGTTCTAGGGAATGAACGGTCCTACCACTGAGGTCCATTCATTCGGTTAGCAGTCAGGGCTAGGGTCAGGATTCATTTCCTCCCCCTAGCTTCTTGGCCAGATACCTTTCCCACCCTCTTGTGTTTGGTGTGGTGTTCCCTCCCACACCTCGTCGTGACCGTAAACTCTGAGATAAAAAATGATACAAGCGGATTGCCTCTTCAATAATAGCCCCCCCCCCCCCTCCAATTTTCTAGTTGTAACGGCACTACGGGCATAAAAGGGGGTAAATGCTGTTTAAGAGATATTCCCTTTCCAGATGCAAAGGCAGCTACTAAAGACACCAATCTCCCGAACTAGAAACCACTGCATAGAGCCAAATAGGAAAAACGATATGAAAGGTTTACACTCCTAGCAGTCGAACTGGAACAGCATACAATAAATCTCTCCCCCCAAAAAAAAAAAAAGACCAAGCTCTGTGTTGAGGGTAAATCAGAATCTCTATTTACTGAGGGCTACCCGCCCGTATTTATGCAGGTCCCCATCTGGTGGACACTCCCCTAGGGGGACCAGATGGAGGACTGACACAGGACAGATAAGGACACAGGACAGACAATACATCCCCACAATGCATCCTGGTTTCCTCCTCTCTGCCCTGGAGACAGGAGTAATTCAATTATCTCTCAGGACAAAGGGAAATCGCCACCATACACATGGGGACAATAGGACAGAAATCACTATTCAAATACACAACCATTACAGTAGGGGTGGGCGATATATGCGATATGGACGATATGAATCTGTGCAACGATACAGATTTTGTCCATATCGTCGGACCGCGATATGACCACGGAGCGGTAGTGAATAGACTAGAATTCTCACCGCTCCGTGCCTCCGACTCCGCGCTGAACTGTAGCGGCCAGGGACTGGCGTGCACACAGCGTCAGACCGCCGAGCACCTTGCAGGAAAAGTAAGTATAGCGATGTCACTGGCTCTGGGGGACATGGCCAGGTATGGGATATGGCCGGCACATGCAGGCTACGTTTGTATTTAGGCATATTAACTATATTCATTGGGGGGCGCAGTGGCCACAGCCCCTCCCTTCTACTCCCCCTCTAAGTATATTAATTGCGCCCCCCCCCCTCCACACGATGAAATCATTGGTGGCAGTGGCCTCTGGGTGGCAGCTTCTGATCGGAGACCCAGCAGTGTAATCGCAGGGTTCCGATCATCTGTTACCATGGCAGCTAGGGCACTACAGAAGCCCTGGCTGCCATGGTAAGCTCCCTGCTGCCGTGTGCACAGAGCACAGGGACATTGTGAAGTCCTATTCACCTTAATAGAGCTCCATCAGGGTGAATAGGACAAGGGTTCTAACCACTAAAGGAAGCTAATAGTTATTAAATAAAAAGTTAAAAAATAAATAAAGTTTAACCCCCAATCCCGAAATATACAATATATCGTGATATATATCGCACATGCTTAAAATTATATTGCAATATAGATTTTAGGCCATATCGCCCACCCCTACATTACAGTAAACAGACATATAACATCCCCAGATAGCTCAGGTCTGAGTGCATATTAGTAGGTGAATGGCACTCAAACTACACGAATACAGAAGAATTGCCATGGAGCCAAAGTCTTTTGTTAGCCGAATGGGCTCCATGGCATAGCTATCTGGGGTATCACTGTTCAAATAGGGCAAGTACCAAATGACCCGGCTCTCATGTCTTTGCAGGGGAAAATCAAGAGTTTCAACATGGGGCCATAGTCTAAAGGGAGCAGGCGGGCAACCAGGCTTCTCCAATGCAATGTGGCGAGAGTGTCTCGTCACACTAGTGTTCTCTTTAGAAGTGTCTGACAGCACTGAGCACACCCTAAGGTGAAATGCACGACGTGAACGCATAGCACCCACACTAAATCCTGACCCATTCATTTCAATGGCTCTTTGTACATGAGTTTTTTTTCACGCATCAGTTCTGCGTTGTGAGAAATCGCAGCCCTTGCCCCACAGAAATGAATGAGTTCAGTGAAAAACGCAATTTTCACTGATGGTTGCTAGGAGTAGTTTGTAAACCTTCCGTTTTTTTTTATCACGCAAGTGAAAAACGCATCAAAAAGCATTGCACTTGCGTGGAAGAAACTGAACGCAATTGCAGACAAAACTTCCTTACAAAATGGTGCAAGTTTCCCTGACCGCATCCTGACCTAATCTGTCACACTCATGTGAAAGAGGCCCAAGGCCCCTTTCAGACGAGCGGGTGTCACACTGCGGACTCACAGTGAGGCAACTGGCCTGAACTCCCAGCACTGCCGGGGGTCACATAGCATTATATTGATTTATGATGCTATGTAACCCTTAGGCCCCTTTCACACGAGCGAGTATTCCGCACAGGTGCAATGCGTGATGCGAACGTGCGTTGTGTGAAAATCGCAGTATGTTCTATATACTGCGATTTTCACACAAAGCTTGGCGCATAGAAGTAAATGGGGGATGCGTGAAAAATCGCATCCTTAAGCAAGTGCTGATGCGATGCATTTTTAACGGATAGTTGCTAAGAGATGTTTGTAAACCTTCAGTTTTTTGCACGTTTTAATGCAAAACTCATTCAATCACATTGCACCCGTGTGATAAAAACTGAACACGATTGCATACAAAACTGAATGCACATTTTTCACTGAACGCATTTGGATCTAATCCACTTACGCTCATCTGCAAGGGGCCTCACAGTCTGGAATGTATTGGATAAAACTGACAGCATTGTGTTAGTGTTATACAACACATTCCAGAACTGTAAGGCCCCTTTCAAACGGGTGAGATCCGTCTATCTTCATTCAGCAGGACCTGCGCTGACGTCACCACATGGGGAGCACGATTACATCAAAAGGTCCTTTTGCAGGTCCTGAAAGAATAAGAAAGAAGGTGATGATGGCTGCGAGATCAAGAGGATGAGGCGAGTTGTGTTTATTATTTTTTAACCTTCAATTGACATTACCATGTTATGATGAAATATATAATACAATTTACAGAAGCCAAACTTCAGTGAA
This sequence comes from Bufo gargarizans, assembly GCF_014858855.1. Lineage (NCBI taxonomy): Eukaryota > Metazoa > Chordata > Amphibia > Anura > Bufonidae > Bufo > Bufo gargarizans. The sequence goes on along the minus strand of NC_058080.1, from coordinate 545,280,768 downwards.
GTCCGGGTTCGGGTACCACATTCAGTTTTTTTCTCACATGCGTGCATAACGCATTGCACTCGCGTGGAAAAAATTGAAAGGAACGCAATCACAGTCAAAACTGACTGAAATTGCGTGCCTACTAGCATGATTTTCCCTGAACGCACCTGCATCTCTCTTCCAGCCCTCACCCGCGACACCCATGTGAAGGGGGCCTAAGGGTTACATAGCATCAAATCAATATAATGCTATGTGACTCCGGCAGTGCTGGGAGGTCAGGACAGGAGCTGCCGCATACTCACACTGCAAGTCCAGAGCGTGGAAATCGCTCGTCTGAAAGGGGCCCAAGTCTATGTTCGACCCTTTTAAATAGGCATTGAGACAGGACTTGGATTATATGTCTCAAGGCCCGTTTAAAGGGTCAAACACTGACTTATAGGATCGTTGCCTTACATCTGGTGGCATCCGAGGCAGAGCTTGTTAAGAGCTCATTTGCATCCCTTTCTTCACAGAATTCCAGAGGAGCATGTATGGTCTAAGTCTCCTTACACCGATTAAGGCACTCTCCATAAGGAGAAATAATGTCCCCAGAATCCTCAACTAGGCCTCTCACCCAGTTAAAGCCAGTACGCTCTGCACTGATGAGGGGAAATCACCCCGAAACAGCAGTCTGCAAGTAAGACGCTGATTTATTATCAGTAACGGCTCAAGGGCTAGTTAACGGGTTGAACATTGACTTCCCGCCGACTAAGGCACTCTCCGCAAGGAGAGATAATACCCCCCAAATCTTAACCACATAACTAGCTATCGATTATTTTAGTGATTAAGCAAGTATTCTACAGATTAATCCAATGATTAACCAAACTAATCAACCGTTTTTTTTAATAAAAACTCAGACCCCCCTGCCATTAGTCCCACCCCAAGTGCCACCAGCTCCTCCCCCAATGCCATCAGTTCCCCCACTCCATCTCCTAGCCATCAGTGCCCAGCTGCAGTACCAGTGAACTACAATACTAACCTTTCCTGTAGGGCTGCTGCCAACACTCTAGAGATCTTCCATCCTCTTCTTCACGCGCTGCACTGAGACCTGACATACCAGAGCATCAGGTTATAGTGCGCACTTATCAAGATCCAGTGCAGCGCTGTGCGGGCGACCAGGGAGCGCGAGTTATAGCAAGCTCTTTACTCACACGGCACAAACAAATCGATGTAAAAAATTTGCATGGAGGATTTTTTTGTGTCGAGTTAATCGATTACAGTAATCGTTTCAGGCCTACACGTGACCGTATCTGTTTTGCGGTCTGCATATTGCAGATCAGTACGTACCACCATTCGTTAGAAATGCCTATTCTTGTCCTCAAAATGGACAGGAATAAATCACGTTCTAATTTTTTGAGGAGCTGCAGAACGAACAGATAGCAGTGTGCGGTGCACCCCTTTTGCAGCCCTATTGGAATGAATGGGTCCAAATCTGGTCTGAAAAAAATAATAAATGCAGATCGGATGCGGTACAAAAATTCTATCATGTGAATGCCTGTGTGCTGTCCGCATCTGTTCCTTGGCCCCACAAGATATATGATATGATAGATAGATAGATAGATAGATAGATATATATCTATATCTATCTAACATGTACCATTCTTGTCCGTTTTGCGGACAAGAACAGGCATTTCTATCAGGGCAAATTGCAGAACGCACACAGCCAACATCAGTGTTTCGTAAATCCGCAATTTGCGGACCACAAAACACATTGCATTCGTGTGCATGAGACCTAACTGCCACGGTTGCTATTAATCACAGCATCAAAGACGGAATCACAGTTATCTCTAATGCCAGCCATTACAGCAGGAGACCAACATCAGTGCCAGGCACAGTTTTTTTTGCTGGCCGATTTCCCAGCATATTTGCCATATTGCAGCCGGATCTAATTAGATAATGGGGCTGGACGGAAACTTTCAAGCTTCCGGTAATGCAGAGAGATCCGGCAGGCTGTTCTGTGCCCAATCTCTAGCGCTCCTGTGAAACTAGCCTTAGGGCTCATGCACACGAACGTATATTCTGTGTCCGTTCCGTTTTTTTTTTGCGGACTGTATGGGGAACCATTCATTTTAACGGATCCGTGCAAAAAATAAAATAAAAAAAACACGGAAGGTAGTCAGTGTGCATTCCGTTTTCCGTATATCTGTACTATTAGTGTCCGCATTACGGTAGGGCTGCAACGATTAATCGATGTAATCGATTACTGGCTTCGTTGTCGACGAATCCAGTTATCGAATAAATCGCCGATTCGTTGCTATGCGGGCGGTTTACTTTAAGTCACTGCATCTTTATTTTACCTTACAATGACGCTCCAGTAATAGGCAGAGCGAAGGGCGGCGTAACGTCACTTACTCATGTGATGCGCCTGCTCCGCCTCCTTCATTCATAAAGTGGGCGGAGCAGGTGCGTCACGTAAGTGACGTTACGCCGCCCTCCGCTCTGCCTGTTAGTTGTTACTGGAGCGTCACGATTGTAAGGTAAAATAAAGATGCAGTGAGTGATTAGTCTGCTGTGAGCAGCAGGGCCGGGGCTGTTATGGGGAAAGGGATATGTGCACTGTTATGCCCATTACAGCGCCACCCACAGGTCCCCCTCCCCATTACAGCGCCACCCACAGGTCCCCCTCCCCATTACAGCGCCACCCACAGGTCCCCCTCCCCATTACAGCGCCACCCACAGGTCCCCCTCCCCATTACAGCGCCACCCACAGGTCCCCCTCCCCATTACAGCGCCACCCACAGGTCCCCCTCCCCATTACAGCGCCACCCACAGGTCCCCCTCCCCATTACAGCGCCACCCACAGGTCCCCCTCCCCATTACAGCGCCACCCACAGGTCCCCCTCCCCATTACAGCGCCACCCACAGGTCCCCCTCCCCATTACAGCGCCACCCACAGGTCCCCCTCCCCATTACAGCGCCACCCACAGGTCCCCCTCCCCATTACAGCGCCACCCACAGGTCCCCCTCCCCATTACAGCGCCACCCACAGGTCCCCCTCCCCATTACAGCGCCACCCACAGGTCCCCCTCCCCATTACAGCGCCACCCACAGGTCCCCCTCCCCATTACAGCGCCACCCACAGGTCCCCCTCCCCATTACAGCGCCACCCACAGGTCCCCCTCCCCATTACAGCGCCACCCACAGGTCCCCCTCCCCATTACAGCGCCACCCACAGGTCCCCCTCCCCATTACAGCGCCACCCACAGGTCCCCCTCCCCATTACAGCGCCACCCACAGGTCCCCCTCCCCATTACAGCGCCACCCACAGGTCCCCCTCCCCATTACAGCGCCACCCACAGGTCCCCCTCCCCATTACAGCGCCACCCACAGGTCCCCCTCCCCATTACAGCGCCACCCACAGGTCCCCCTCCCCATTACAGCGCCACCCACAGGTCCCCCTCCCCATTACAGCGCCACCCACAGGTCCCCCTCCCCATTACAGCGCCACCCACAGGTCCCCCTCCCCATTACAGCGCCACCCACAGGTCCCCCTCCCCATTACAGCGCCACCCACAGGTCCCCCTCCCCATTACAGCGCCACCCACAGGTCCCCCTCCCCATTACAGCGCCACCCACAGGTCCCCCTCCCCATTACAGCGCCACCCACAGGTCCCCCTCCCCATTACAGCGCCACCCACAGGTCCCCCTCCCCATTACAGCGCCACCCACAGGTCCCCCTCCCCATTACAGCGCCACCCACAGGTCCCCCTCCCCATTACAGCGCCACCCACAGGTCCCCCTCCCCATTACAGCGCCACCCACAGGTCCCCCTCCCCATTACAGCGCCACCCACAGGTCCCCCTCCCCATTACAGCGCCACCCACAGGTCCCCCTCCCCATTACAGCGCCACCCACAGGTCCCCCTCCCCATTACAGCGCCACCCACAGGTCCCCCTCCCCATTACAGCGCCACCCACAGGTCCCCCTCCCCATTACAGCGCCACCCACAGGTCCCCCTCCCCATTACAGCGCCACCCACAGGTCCCCCTCCCCATTACAGCGCCACCCACACCCCTCCCCATTACAGCGCCCCCACAGGTCCCCCTCCATTACAGCGCCACCCACAGGTCCCCCTCCCCATTACAGCGCCACCCACAGGTCCCCCTCCCCATTACAGCGCCACCCACAGGTCCCCCTCCCCATTACAGCGCCACCCACAGGTCCCCCTCCCCATTACAGCGCCACCCACAGGTCCCCCTCCCCATTACAGCGCCACCCACAGGTCCCCCTCCCCATTACAGCGCCACCCACAGGTCCCCTCCCCATTACAGCGCCACCCACAGGTCCCCCTCCCCATTACAGCGCCACCCACAGTCCCCCTCCCCATTACAGCGCCACCCACAGGTCCCCCTCCCCATTACAGCGCCACCCACAGGTCCCCCTCCCCATTACAGCGCCACCCACAGGTCCCCCTCCCCATTACAGCGCCACCCACAGGTCCCCCTCCCCATTACAGCGCCACCCACAGGTCCCCCTCCCCATTACAGCGCCACCCACAGGTCCCCCTCCCCATTACAGCGCCACCCACAGGTCCCCCTCCCCATTACAGCGCCACCCACAGGTCCCCCTCCCCATTACAGCGCCACCCACAGGTCCCCCTCCCCATTACAGCGCCACCCACAGGTCCCCCTCCCCATTACAGCGCCACCCACAGGTCCCCCTCCCCATTACAGCGCCACCCACAGGTCCCCCTCCCATTACAGCGCCACCCACAGGTCCCCTCCCCATTACAGCGCCACCCACAGGTCCCCCTCCCCATTACAGCGCCACCCACAGGTCCCCCTCCCATTACAGCGCCACCCACAGGTCCCCCTCCCCATTACAGCGCCACCCACAGGTCCCCCTCCCCATTACAGCGCCACCCACAGGTCCCCCTCCCCATTACAGCGCCACCCACAGGTCCCCCTCCCCATTACAGCGCCACCCACAGGTCCCCCTCCCCATTACAGCCCCATTAACAGCGCCACCCACAGGTCCCCCTCCCCATTACAGCGCCACCCACAGGTCCCCCTCTCCATACAGCGCCACCCACAGGTCCCCCTCTCCATTACAGCGCCACCCACAGGTCCCCCTCTCCATAACAGCGCCACCCACAGGTCCCCCTCTCCATAACAGCGCCACCCACAGGTCCCCCTCTCCATACAGCGCCACCCACAGGTCCCCCTCTCCATACAGCGCCACCCACAGGTCCCCCTCTCCATAACAGCGCCACCCACAGGTCCCCCTCTCCATAACAGCGCCACCCACAGGTCCCCCTCTCCATAACAGCGCCACCCACAGGTCCCCCTCTCCATAACAGCGCCACCCACAGGTCCCCCTCTCCATAACAGCGCCACCCACAGGTCCCCCTCTCCATAACAGCGCCACCCACAGGTCCCCCTCTCCATAACAGCGCCACCCACAGGTCCCCCTCTCCATAACAGCGCCACCCACAGGTCCCCCTCTCCATAACAGCGCCACCCACAGGTCCCCCTCTCCATAACAGCGCCACCCACAGGTCCCCCTCTCCATAACAGCGCCACCCACAGGTCCCCCTCTCCATAACAGCGCCACCCACAGGTCCCCCTCTCCATAACAGCGCCACCCACAGGTCCCCCTCTCCATAACAGCGCCACCCACAGGTCCCCCTCTCCATAACAGCGCCACCCACAGGTCCCCCTCTCCATAACAGCGCCACCCACAGGTCCCCCTCTCCATAACAGCGCCACCCACAGGTCCCCCTCTCCATAACAGCGCCACCCACAGGTCCCCCTCTCCATAACAGCGCCACCCACAGGTCCCCCTCTCCATAACAGCGCCACCCACAGGTCCCCCTCTCCATAACAGCGCCACCCACAGGTCCCCCTCTCCATAACAGCGCCACCCACAGGTCCCCCTCTCCATAACAGCGCCACCCACAGGTCCCCCTCTCCATAACAGCGCCACCCACAGGTCCCCCTCTCCATAACAGCGCCACCCACAGGTCCCCCTCTCCATAACAGCGCCACCCACAGGTCCCCCTCTCCATAACAGCGCCACCCACAGGTCCCCCTCTCCATAACAGCGCCACCCACAGGTCCCCCTCTCCATAACAGCGCCACCCACAGGTCCCCCTCTCCATAACAGCGCCACCCACAGGTCCCCCTCTCCATAACAGCGCCACCCACAGGTCCCCCTCTCCATAACAGCGCCACCCACAGGTCCCCCTCTCCATAACAGCGCCACCCACAGGTCCCCCTCTCCATAACAGCGCCACCCACAGGTCCCCCTCTCCATAACAGCGCCACCCACAGGTCCCCCTCTCCATAACAGCGCCACCCACAGGTCCCCCTCTCCATAACAGCGCCACCCACAGGTCCCCCTCTCCATAACAGCGCCACCCACAGGTCCCCCTCTCCATAACAGCGCCACCCACAGGTCCCCCTCTCCATAACAGCGCCACCCACAGGTCCCCCTCTCCATAACAGCGCCACCCACAGGTCCCCCTCTCCATAACAGCGCCACCCACAGGTCCCCCTCTCCATAACAGCGCCACCCACAGGTCCCCCTCTCCATAACAGCGCCACCCACAGGTCCCCCTCTCCATAACAGCGCCACCCACAGGTCCCCCTCTCCATAACAGCGCCACCCACAGGTCCCCCTCTCCATAACAGCGCCACCCACAGGTCCCCCTCTCCATAACAGCGCCACCCACAGGTCCCCCTCTCCATAACAGCGCCACCCACAGGTCCCCCTCTCCATAACAGCGCCACCCACAGGTCCCCCTCTCCATAACAGCGCCACCCACAGGTCCCCCTCTCCATAACAGCGCCACCCACAGGTCCCCCTCTCCATAACAGCGCCACCCACAGGTCCCCCTCTCCATAACAGCGCCACCCACAGGTCCCCCTCTCCATAACAGCGCCACCCACAGGTCCCCCTCTCCATAACAGCGCCACCCACAGGTCCCCTCTCCATAACAGCGCACCCACAGGTCCCCCTCTCCATAACAGCGCCACCCACAGGTCCCCCTCTCCATAACAGCGCCACCCCACAGGTCCCCCTCTCCATAACAGCGCACCCACAGGTCCCCCTCTCCATAACAGCGCCACCCACAGGTCCCCCTCTCCATAACAGCGCCACCCACAGGTCCCCCTCTCCATAACAGCGCCACCCACAGGTCCCCCTCTCCATAACAGCGCCACCCACAGGTCCCCCTTCTCCATAACAGCGCCACCCACAGGTCCCCCTCTCCATAACAGCGCCACCCACAGGTCCCCCTCTCCATAACAGCGCCACCCACAGGTCCCCCTCTCCATAACAGCGCCACCCACAGGTCCCCCTCTCCATAACAGCGCCACCCACAGGTCCCCCTCTCCATAACAGCGCCACCCACAGGTCCCCCTCTCCATAACAGCGCCATCCACAGGTCCCCCTCTCCATAACAGCGCCATCCACAGGTCCCCCTCTCCATAACAGTGCCATCCACAATTTGTTTTAATATGGCCTTTGAATATAATTTTTTAAGTAAAATCATAAACCGCTTTGTTTTGTAATTTTGTCGTTTTTCTGCAGCCCTACATTACGGACAAGGATAGTACTGTTCTATCAGGGGCCAGCTATTCCATTCCGCAAAATACTGAATGCACACAGATGTCATCCGTATTTTTTGCTGCCCGCAAAATACATACTGTTGTGTACATGACGCCCTGGCTGCAGATAGTCATACATATTCAAGGGGTTGCCATCACTAGCTGATCAGAGGGGGTCCAACTCTCCATAACCCCAGTGGTCAGCTGTTTGGCTATAGCTTTCTCACCGTGTAACAGACAGCACCCAACACTGCAGCGCCCACTGATGTCAATGGGAGTAACGCTGTAGTACGGAGCTCTATGCACTACATGGGTGACAGAGGTATAACCAAACTGCTGATGGGGGGGGCCTCAATCCTTTTTACAGTCATACAACCTTGCTGTGTTTTGCGGTCTGCCTTGCAGAACACACTATATAGAAAATACCTGTTCCTGCGGGCAAGAATAAGACATGCTCTATATTTTTTTTGCAGGACTGCGGAACAGCATGCTGTCCGTATCTTTGAAATGAACAGGTCTGCAATGGGTCCATTCAGTGGTGTGAATTGACCCAGGGGCGTAGCTATAGGGGAAGCGGCTGCTTTGGAGCCCTGACCCAGAAGGGGCCCATCCAGGAGGAGGGCTAGAAGATTTGGTCAGGGCCCCCTCAACAGTATTACATGATGAAATTCTGTACAGTGACAGTATAGACGGAAGGAACAGCATTTCTAGCAATGCCACTGAATGGACCCTCTTTATTGGTAGGAAATCCCCTATAGTCTACGTCATGAAAACATGCCAAGCAAATCTGTCACCGGCTCTAGGCCGTTCATGTACGGCACACAGCCTGACAGCGTTCCATTCTGGATTTGGGTCACCCCTTCCAGAACCCTGCATTCAGTGGGCTAGGGTGGTAACCACAGCTGGACTAGGCCCGGTTATTCTGCCCTCTGACGGCACAGTGCAGCACGTCACAGCCTCCGCTCACCTGGTTTACTATCACATCGTAAAACTCCTTACGGAGGTCGCTGACGAACATCTCTGCGGCTGGCGGCGTCCTCGAAACTGGCGCTAAAAGCCGAATTGTCTCTGACCAATCACAGAGCGCGCTCTCCGCTGACGCGACTGTGCACGCCTACCAGTGGCAGCTGCCATAGCCCCGGGTGTATCCAGACATTCGACTGGAGTGGCAGCCAATAGTCACACAGCACTTCCGCTCTGGGCGCGGTGGTTGATGGTTATTGTAGTTCTATAGCCCTATACACGGTCATTCTGCTTCTGCGCTTTGCTATGTATTGACTAGACTCCTATTCGAACACTTCCGGGAAGGGAGAGTGACTCAGTTTGTGATAGAGCTTCTGAACTGCCTGGGTGAAAGCAGGAGACAATATGGTAAGAAACTTATGGGCAGCTCGTCCCCTCACATAGCTGCTGTAGATGGCTTAGATATGCAGTTCACTGAAGGGTTTAGGTGGTGTACTCATCTGGGATAGCCTGCAAGTGACAGTGGGGTAAACCTGAGAGGGTGGCACAGCAGGGGCAAGGTGGATGTGGTGCCCAAGTGCTGTCATAGGCTGGTTCACACAGTGGATTTTGTCACCAGATTTCAGTGTGGATTGTCCCCCGAAAACTGCACAGCGCCCACGACTAACCTGCGCCACATTGTTTTCAGAGAGCGGATCACAGGAGAAACTGGAGGGCTTCTGCCCCGGAATCCACAGCGGATTTCGATTTCTACCATGTGAACATAGCCATGCCAAGTAATAACGCTACACAGTGCCCAAATAACGGAGCCATAACAACATTTCCTTACAGTAGCCAAATAAAAATATAACCATGCGGTTACCATAACATTACTGCTAGAGCTAAAATAATTTAAAGGGGTTCTCCAGTTTTTATGAACATCTGTTAAAATAATCATTTATGAAGAAAGCTGTAATTATGTAATGTATTGCTCTTATCTTATCTGGTCACATGACCATGTCCATGCAGCTCTTTCTTATTTCCGGTGATAGGGGAGTGTCTATGTAACAAGCTGGTGGGAGGAGCTATAAACTAGCTGGGTGATAGGGGAGTGTCTACATAACTAGATGGGTGGGAGGAGCTATAAACTAGCTGGGTGTTAGGGGCAGTAATCAGGGAGTGTCTATGTAACAAGCTGGTGGGAGGAGCTATAAACTAGCTGGGCGTTGTTAGGGGCGGTGCAGGAGCTGTGGCAGAGAATGGAGAATTGCATCATGGGTTTGGTTGGATACAGGAACAGAATGTGCTACATACAAGATGGAAACAAACCAGAGCGATTTGTCTACATGGGGAAAACTGGTTAGAAAAGTAAAAAAAAAAAAAAAAAACCTGCGGCCCTCCAGCTGTTGCAAATCTACAACTCCCATCATGCCCAGACAGCCTACAGCTATCAGCCTACAACAGGGCATGATGGGAGTTTTAGTTTTACAACAGCTGGAGGGCCACAGGTTGAGCATCCCTGATGTAGATTATGTAAGCAGCTGTATGAGCATAAATACCATAGTAATCCTGGAAAACTTTCTTAAAGTGGGATGTCCACTTTAGAATACTATGTATAGATATAATCTATAAGACAAGTTCAGTAACTTTGTAAATACAATACATTACTTATCTTGTAGTGATCCTGAGTTACAGCCTGTGTAATCTTCCAAGTTTATACAGCAAAGAATGCTGGGGGATTTTAGTTGTGAAGCCTGTAGAATTGTGAAGTGCAGCTCTGGGTTATAAAACAGGCAGTTACAAGATCATTGTGGGATAAACAATGCAAGTGAATGGGATGAAGGTGTAATTACTGGTACTGTGTAGCAGCAGTGCTCACACGGGAGCTGCACCCTCTGATTGGTGAGGATGCAGGGATTGACCATCCATATTGTGAAGCCAGAATACCCCATTAGTAAGGCTCCGTTACATCTCTGTTAAGACTACCCATTCTCACAAATCTGTTCTTAATGCATCAATGATTAAGGGTCCCATAGACTTATATATGGTCCGTCAAGTTCCATCACAGTGTTCTTTGTTTTACCAGAAGAAATAGCGTTGAATACTGCACTGTTATTTTCCATCAAATGTGACAGAATCTGTGACGCTCTCCAACACTGATGTAAACAGGGCCTGACACCGACGACGGGCTTTATTAGTTTGCTAGTATTATATTATATGATTATTTTTGTGATCTTATTGATTGCGGAAGTTTGTGTTCTTTCTCTTTCAGTTTGCCTTTAACATGTTCGACCATCCGATACCTCGCGGTTTTCAGAACCGCTTTTCCACACAGTACCGCTGCTATTCGGTTTCCATGCTGGCAGGACCCAATGACCGCTCTGATGTGGAGAAAGGAGGAAAAAGTATGCTATATTAGAAAAGCTACAATTTCTGGGGAAGTGTTCTTGCCTCCACCAGTAGTCTACAACTGGAGTGGGATGAGTAACTGGGTGGAGTGGCTTGAGTAACTGTTGTGTGGTTGGAGTGGCTGGAGTAACTGTGGAAAGGTTGGACTGGGCAGAGTAACTTTATGGAGTGGGCAGAGTAACTGATTGGAGTGAGTACAGATAGTAAACATTACACTAACCAATTGATCAAATTTAAAAAGTGCACATGGCAAGCTTGATAGAGTGAGAAATGCATTTCAACTTTTATTTATTTATATAGCACATTTAATTGCAATGTTGTTGCCCAAACTGCCTCACAGTTACATTAAAACATACATTTATAAAAAACATTAGCAGCCGATTTGTGTAGGTGGGCTTGAAAATGAGGGAGTGGTGGCAGTTTAGAAATCATGTCCTGATTTTTCAGCTCACACTCTAGCTTTTGTCACTGCTGGCTGCTCACATACCTGGGTTCCTATGGGAACTCACTCTACAGCAAGGACAGAGAAGAGCGGTTAAAAACAAACTGCTCCAACTTGCTCACTTCACTGGCGGTTGCCATCTTCAAACGGTTGTAGTTTAAAGATAATACATCCTTCAGCGAACATATTGTGAGAATCACAAGACCCAGACCTACATTTTGATGCATAGTATGTCTCTGACATATTAAAAATGAAGGCACAGTCACAGTTTAAAAATTGCCCTTCAAATTTGAGATGGCTAGAGTGGAGTTTCAATGAATGTCAATGGGCGGCGTGAGTTGCAAACAAGCGGTCATATTGTGAAAACTATCAGGACTATGGCTTAGCCGGCATTTTACTATGTCTTAGCCAGCATTTTAGTGGCAGCAGGGATAGCTGAACGTTTTGATATAAGATTTGTGTAGGTGGGCTTGAAAATCTGTGGTGGCAGTTTAGAAATCATGTACTGATTTTTCAGCTCGCACTTTAGCTTTTGTCTGCTCCCACTCTAGATTTAAACATTCCGCCATTCATTCCTATGGAACCAATTTCGCCACAAAAACGCTGATATTTCGTGAACCATTTGGCGTTCCACATTTTGGTATATTACTATCTATGTAGTGTAAAAACTGTGGGAGGAGTTAGGGTGGTAAATTTGGCTATAATAATAATATATATGTGAGATAACAGATCCGTCTTGCGCCGCATACCATGACGGAAAGAAAACCGCAAGTTGCTGCGGTTTGCTCTCCGGTATGAGAACGGAACAGAATACATTTTGGAGCACTCCGTTCTGTTCAGTTACGTTTTGTCCCCATTGACAATGAATGGGGACAAAACGGAAGCTTTTTTTCCCCCCTGATATTGAGACTCACGGATCTCAATACCAGAAAATAGTAATGCTAGTGTGGAAGTAGCCTAAGCCAGTTCTACTTTACACCAGTTTAATAAATGACCCCAATAGTGAGGACTCAAAAAAGATAAAAAAGTAGCAGCACTTACGAATCTATAGCAAAAAGTCTCTATGGTGGTTGTGCCCGCAGTGTTGGATACCAGTTTGTAGCATCCCCAAATCATCCAGAATAAATAAATAAAAAACTGCAGTACTCGCCGGTCTTCAATTCATGCTGATTTATTAACCAAAGATTTTGCTTGAGAAAGACCGAGAGGTCGAAACATCGCAATTTTGGGTCCGGCGAGTGCTGCAGTTTTATGGAATTGTTAGTTTTCCATGTACAGTCGTGGCCAAAAGTTTTGAGAATTACATAAATATTGGATGAATTGCATAGTCCTTCTTTGCCATGAAAATTAACTTAATCCCCAAAAAAACCTTTCCACTGCATTTCATTGCTGTCATTAAAGGACCTGCTGAGATCATTTCAGTAATCGTCTTGTTAACTCAGGTGAGAATGTTGACGAGCACAAGGCTGGAGATCATTATGTCAGGCTGATTGGGTTAAAATGGCAGACTTGACCTTCACAGATGGCTTCACAGGCAAGGATATTGTGGCTACTAAGATTGCACCTCAATCAACAATTTATAGGATCATCAAGAACTTCAAGGAAAGAGGTTCAATTCTTGTTAAGAAGGCTTCAGGGCGTCCAAGAAAGTCCAGCAAGCGCCAGGATCGTCTCCTAAAGAGGATTCAGCTGCGGGATCGGAGTGCCACCAGTGCAGAGCTTGCTCAGGAATGGCAGCAGGCAGGTGTTAGCGCATCTGCACGCACAGTGAGGCGATGACTTTTGGAAGACGGTGTCAAGAAGGGCAGCAAAGAAGCCACTTCTCTACAAAAAAAACATCAGGGTCAGATTGATCTTCTGCAGAAAATATGGTGAATGGACTGCTGAGGACTGGGGCAAAGTCATATTCTCTGATGAAGCCTCTTTCCGATTGTTTGGGGTATCAGGAAAAAGGCTTGTCCGGAGAAGAAAAGGTGAGCGCTACCATCAGTCCTGTGTCATGCCAACAGTAAAGCATCCTGAGACCATTCATGTGTTGGGTTGCTTCTCATCCAAGGGAGTGGGCTCACTCACAATTTTGCCCAAAAACACAGCCATGAATAAAGAATGGTACCAAAACACCCTCCAACAGCAACTTCTTCCAACAACAGTTTGGTGAAGAACAATGCATTTTCCAGCGCGATGGAGCACCGTGCCATAAGGCAAAAGTGATAACTAAGTAGCTCGGGGACCAAAACGTTGACATTTTGGGTCCATGGCCTGGAAACTCCCCAGATCTTAATCCCATTGAGAACTTGTGGTCAATCCTCAAGAGGCGGGTGGACAAACAAAAACCCATTAATTCTGACAAACTCCAAGAAGTGATTATGAAAGAATTGACCCAGAAGTTGATTGAGAGCATGCCCAGTCGAATTGCAGAGGTCCTGAAAAAGAAGGGCCAACACTGCAAATACTGACTCTTTGCATAAATGTCATGTAATTGTCGATAAAAGCCTTTGAAACGTATAAAGTGCGTGTAATTATATTTCACTACATGACAGAAACAACTGAAACAAAGATCTAAAAGCAGTTCAGCAGCAAACTTTGTGAAAACTAATATTTGTGTCATTCTCAAAACTTTTGGCCACAACTGTACATTACAATTTCCTCTCTGGTAGCGCCCCCTTCTGTTTATGCTTCTGGTCCACCTTCTCCTGCATTCAGTGGTCGGCTAACCTGCTTCTGTTCCTCTCTCCTCAGTGCTTGCATATTGATCTCATAATGACGCGACCCAGACACCTTAGGGTGGGTTAACATCACGTTTAACGTATACAAAAAATGTATACCTTAAAGGGATGCCCCAGACTGATGTAAAACAGTGGCATTCGTTCACTGTAGAGTTCTTAAACGTATCAAATGGAGGCATAAAACGTGATGCGAACCCACCCTTAGGCCTCATGCACACGACCGTGCCGTTTTTGGCGGTACGCAAACCGCAGATCCGCAAAAAAACGAAGCCGTCCGTGTGCCTTCCGCAATTTGCGAAACGGGCGGCCCATTGTAAAAATTCCTATTCTTGTCCGCCAAACGGACAAGAATAGCACATGCTATATTTTTTTTGCGGGGCCACGGAACAGTGCAACGGATGCGGACAGCACACGGAGTACTGTCTGCATCTTTTGTGGCCCTATTGAAGTGAATGGGTCCACATCCGAGCCACCAAAACGGCGGCTCGGATGCTGACCCGAAAAACGGTCGTGTACATGAGGCCTTAGAATCCTTCATTTATCCCTACTGCTAAATTCAGAGAGGGATATATAGCTGTATCTCTCTCTACACAGTGGAGAAGTACAGGGAGTGCAGAATTATTAGGCAAGTTGTATTTTTGAGGATTAATTTTATTATTGAACAACAACCATGTTCTCAATGAACCCAAAAAACCCATTAATATCAAAGCTGAATATTTTTGGAAGTAGTTTTTAGTTTGTTTTTAGTTTTAGCTAATTTAGGGGGATATCTGTGTGTGCAGGTGACTATTACTGTGCATAATTATTAGGCAACTTAACAAAAAACAAATATATACCCATTTCAATTATTTATTTTTGCCAGTGAAACAAATATAACATCTCAACATTCACAAATATACATTTCTGACATTCAAAAACAAAACAAAAACAAATCAGTGACCAATATAGCCGCCTTTCTTTGCAAGGACACTCAAAAGCCTGCCATCCATGGATTCTGTCAGTGTTTTGATCTGTTCACCATCAACATTGCGTGCAGCAGCAACCACAGCCTCCCAGACACTGTTCAGAGAGGTGTACTGTTTTCCCTCCTTGTAAATCTCACATTTGATGATGGACCACAGGTTCTCAATGGGGTTCAGATCAGGTGAACAAGGAGGCCATGTCATTAGATTTTCTTCTTTTATACCCTTTCTTGCCAGCCACGCTGTGGAGTACTTGGACGCGTGTGATGGAGCATTGTCCTGCATGAAAATCATGTTTTTCTTGAAGGATGCAGACTTCTTCCTGTACCACTGCTTGAAGAAGGTGTCTTCCAGAAACTCCATCCTCAACCCGAAAAGGCCCCACAAGCTCATCTTTGATGATACCAGTACTCCACCTCCACCTTGCTGGCGTCTGAGTCGGACTGGAGCTCTCTGCCCTTTACCAATCCAGCCACGGGCCCATCCATCTGGCCCATCAAGACTCACTCTCATTTCATCAGTCCATAAAACCTTAGAAAAATCAGTCTTGAGATATTTCTTGGCCCAGTCTTGACGTTTCAGCTTGTGTGTCTTGTTCAGTGGTGGTCGTCTTTCAGCCTTTCTTACCTTGGCCATGTCTCTGAGTATTGCACACCTTGTGCTTTTGGGCACTCCAGTGATGTTGCAGCTCTGAAATATGGCCAAACTGGTGGCAAGTGGCAAAACTTCATTGAATAACCCCTTTAAAGGGAGTTTACTGCCAGGAAATGTAGGCATAATGCCTTGAAGGCCCAGATCAGCTGAATGTGGTCATACCTTTCGCTTAGTGATCCCTTGCTTCATTCTGGAGAAGTGCTTGTGCACCCTTGCTTCTGCTGCTTCCTCTGCCTGCATAGTCATCTCCCTGACCCCGTCAAACAGAGAGGGAGGGGCTGTCAGGAAGCAGGAGGAGCAAGGGTGCACAGAATGGTTTGGGCCGCCCTCGGTGCACTTAAAGGGATTCTGTCAGTTAGGTTTAACCTATAGATCTGAGGACATGTGCTGCTAGATTGCCACTAGCATGTCCACAATATACATTCCCCATAGCTCTGAGTGCTTTTATTCATTAAAAAAACAATATTTATATGCAAATGAGGTTAGTAAGGAGCCCAAGGGGCTGTTACCAACGTTTCAGGAGCCCACCCATGCCCACTGTGAAGGAGCCCAGCTCTGCCCCGCATCCTCCTCCCCCGACATCACACAGTTGAAGTGTCGTAATCTCGCGCATTGCAGCTAGCGCATGCGCAGTTCATTCCCCTTGGGCTCCTTGTTAGCCTCATTTGCATATATCTAAAATAGTTTTTTTTTACTTATTAAAAGCACTTAGAGCTATGGGGAATGTATATTGTGGACGTGCTAGTGGCGATCTAGAAGCACATGTCCTCAGCTCTACAGGCTAAACCTAGCTGACAGGGTCCATTCACACGTCCGCAATTTCGTTCTGCATTTTGCAGAATTGAATTGCAGACCCATTCATTTCTATGGGGCAGCACGATGTGCTGCCTCAGCACAGAATTGCAGACCTGCACTTCCGGGTCCACAATTCCGTTCCCGAAAAAAAATACAACATGTCCTATTCTTGTCAGCAATTGCGGACAAGAATAGGCATATTCTATTAGTGCCAGCAATGTGCGGTCCGCAAAATGCGGAAGGCATATTGCCGCTGTCCGTGTTTTGTGGATCCGCAAAACACGTTGTGGACGTGTGAATGGACCCTTAACTGCACATTTTTATATGGATTAACAGTACCTTTTCTCCAGAATGAAGCAGTAGATCACTGAGTTAATGGTATCATTACATTCAGCTGAACTCGCCCTACAAGGCACTGTACCTGGTTTATGAGTGCATTTCCTGGTGCCAGATTCCCTTTAGCTGGTTAGGTGAGTGGTGTAACTATAGAGGGTGCGGAGACGGCAGTCACACCCAAGGCCTGGTGCCTAAGAAGATCCACAGTATATAGAATAAATTACATACTTTAGGTTGGGGGCTCTGTTACAAATTTTGCATTTTGGACCAGAAGATTCATGTGAATTTTTTTATATTTTTATTTATGGTAAATCACTAATATAAGCAATAATGTGAAGATCACAAGGGGCCGACCTTTGAAGTGAATTGGTTTGTGCTGTAGTTCCCTGCACAACAATACTCAGAGGAACTACAACAAACCACATTCACTTCAGAGGTCAGACTCCCCTGAACCCATGAAAGAGGATCAGTGGGGGTTCTGATGAGTAGAGCGGGTTGCAGCAGTTACACTCTTACCCCAAATATGTGGATAGCTTTTTGAAGGTTATATTATGAAATGGGTACTACCCTCTAAACAAATGTTGCATAATTCAATAGTGCAGGTGAATATAAGAAACTTTGCAGTATATCTTATACTTATCAGCTATTTTCTACCCCTTCTAAACTAACATTCTCTCCTAAATCATCTCAGGAGACTGAGATGAAATGTCTGTTTACTAAAGGATCAGATTGATGAATGATGCTTACAGACGTCTATGGGAAGGGGAAAGGGGGGTAGGAGTGAGCTGCTAGAGGGAAAAAGAGGCATTTTTCTCTGATAAGCTATATTGCAAAGTTTCTCAGTTTGTTGAAAGGTTAGTGGCCATTTAATTTGTACATTGTATTTTATATGTGGATTGTGTTTGATAGCTATGTATAAAAGAAGGATAGGGAAGAGGAATGTTGGAAGTAAACTGGAAAGTCATACGTTCTGTGTAGCCCATAAGAACTTGCGTTTTGTAGTGATTATCTGTAGGTCTGCTATAACATAGCTTATTTTCTATGTTTTTTGTTTTTTTTTCCTCTTAGTTATCATGCCTCCATCTGCTCTGGATCAATTAAGTAAGTGCAGTTTACATATAATATTAATGTAGCAAATATTGTAAATGTAAATAAGGATTTTGAAAATTGATATAAAATAATTGTTATATTTTTTTGAGTTTATACGTGTGTTATTTCATATTCTGCAGCAGACTGCCTACACTCAGCTATCGAATAGTCACAGATTTTGCGTAGTAATTTGAATGTTCTACCGCACTGAAGACTAATCTGATTATACCCCTGTTTCTGGTGCACTGCAGTTGACATGTACAGCGTCAAAAAAAATTGGATTTTTTGTACTCACCGTAAAATCCTTTTCTCGTAGTAGGCATTGGGGGACATAGCACCATGGGTATATGTCCAACTACCACTAGGAGGCGACACTAGACATAAAAAGTGTTGGCTTCTCCCCATTGGGCTATACCCTCTCCACAGGCACTAGGCTAATCAGTTTGTACCAAAAGCAGTAGGAGAGAGAAGAAAGGCAAGGAACCAACAACTCCCGTACCAGTAAAGCTCAAGAGACCAGCCCGGAGAAGCGGAAGTAAAAAACATAGGGTGGGATCTGTGTCCCCCAATGCCTATTACGAGAAAAGGATTTTACGGTGAGTACAAAAAATCAAATTTTCTCGTGCATGGCATTGGGGGACACAGCACCATGGGACGTCCCAAAGCAGTCCCCGAGGGTGGGAATTGAACTGCCATGCCACCGGTTGGGCATACAGGTGCAGGAGAACCATGTGACCCAACAGGAGAAATGCACGGAATAGGCAAGAAGCCTCATAACCAGGGAGAAACCCCAAGGGAGCAACAGCGAAGACTGCCAGCACCCCAGGACAAATGCCTGGCAGTAGGTCCCAAATACAAGAAGAAGGCAAAGGGGAACACCCAGCTCATCCAAAAGCTGGAGAGAAGGTAGGACAGCACCGCGTATCGGAGCTACCTAACATTCTAATTGTCTCAGGCTAAAGCACAAACACCCTGTGGCCAACCCGTGACAGGTCAGGGGAGCAAGGAAACATGGAATTGAAGAAAAAATAAAGTAAAAAAGTAGCAGGATGACCTGCACAAAAAGCAGGTCAGGTCTGCCTCCTACGGACACTAGAACAAGACTGATTAGCCTAGTGCCTGTGGAGAGGGTATAGCCCAACGGGGAGGAGCCAACACTTTTTATGTCTAGTGTCGCCTCCTAGTGGTAATTGGACATATACCAATGGTGCTGTGTCCCCCAATGCCATGCACGAGAAATGTCTTTATTATCCATTTTGTTATATACTGAGCCCCTGTAAAACGTCTTTTAATTCATATGCAAATTAGTTGAAAGGAGCGCAAGGGGCGGACCCATCGCTAACTGTGCCTAGCTGCTCCCAACTGAATGGAGCCCTGCTCCTCCCCTCATCAAGTTTTTTAGTGAAAATTTAGATGATATTTAATGTGTTTTTTTTTTGTGTTTTTTTTTTTTTTTTTTTTTTTTTTTTATCTTCAGGCAGATTGAATATCACTTATCCAATGCTCTTCAAGTTAACCAACAAAAATTCTGACAGGATGACGCATTGTGGCGTTCTTGAGTTTGTAGCAGATGAAGGCATTTGTTATCTCCCACACTGGGTAAGCGAACTCTCTATTTTACAGAGGAGTGTAAATTACTGCATTGCCTTCCACTGTTGAAGGAGTTATCCAGCCTTTTGAAACTGACGGCCTACCCGTAGGGTAGGATATTAATATCATTCAGACGACCGTATCAGTTTTGTGGTGCAAATTGTGGATCCGCAAAACACAGACACCGGCCTGTGTGTTCCACATTTTGCAGAACGGAACGACCAGCCCTATGATAGAAATGCCTGTTCTTGTCCGCAATTGCAGACAAGAATAGAACATGTTCTATCGTTTTTGTGGGGCCATGGAATGGAAGTACGGATACAGACAGCACACGGTGTGCTGTCCGCATCTTTTGAGACCCCATTGAAATGAATGGGGCCACATCCATTACGCAAAATTACGGAACGGATGCGGACTCAAATATACGGTCGTCTGAATGAGCCCTTGGAGCAGTGGATGGGATAGGTCTTCAATAGCAGTTCCACAGGGGTCGGACTCCAGGCGATCAGCTGTTTACACTTGAATAGGAGCAGCGCTGCAGTACCCAGGCACGGCCACTACACCATTGAAGGAGCTGTGTGCCTGATTCTGGTGTTGGAAATTGTGAAAAAAAGCTGGTCTCCAACAGTAAGTCCTCCAAAGAATTCTTAAAAGGGGTTGTCCAGACCACAGCTATTGATAACCTATCCTCAGCGCTGGAGCCGAGGCAGAAAGCTCTGTACGCTGTAGTTTCCGGGGTCGGTGTACTACAGCACAACTGCTCTTCATTTGAATGGGATCTGAGCAGCAGTAGGCTGGCATAGCCACTACACTGTCTACTATCTGTGCTCCGTACACAGTATTGTTTCCGACCATACACTGCTAGGCATCAGTACCCACAGCCTGGATAACCTCTTACATTTTTGAGAAAAATGAGTAAAAGAAGCATGTTTTAAAGGGGTTTTCCAAGATGTTAATTTTGGAAAACATCATCTTTATTGTGCTAGATGAGGGAATATAAAAATTATTTAAATATACTTACAGGCCTGAAAAAATATATATTTTCCTACATTAAACACAGTAAAATCCTTTTCCAGATCTCCGAAATCCCCTTTAATTGTAATCGTCTGACAGATTTCTATACGCTAGTGCATTATACGTCTGTATGGATCTGCGGTTTCTGTAGTCTGATTGTGGTGATCTGCTGTCTATTGTAATTGCTGAGAAAAAAGTTTTAATATATGCAAATTGGCCTCTAGGAGCAACAGGGGCGTTGCCATTACACCTAGAGGCTTCGCTTTCTCTGCAACTGCTGCGCTCTCTCCTATTTTTTATTTATTTTTTTAGACAGGTTACAGGTTAAGTGCTGACATCTCAACAGAAATATCAGTGTTGGGATGGTTTTCTTCATTTAAGACACGTTTGCTGACTTATTGTTAAACTTTTATGTTCACTTACTCTTCCTAACAGATGATGCAAAACTTGCTTTTAGAAGAAGGAGGGCTGGTACAAGTGGAAAGTGTCAACCTTCAAGTCGCCACGTACTCCAAATTTCAACCCCAGAGCCCTGACTTCCTAGACATCACGAATCCCAAAGCAGTGTATCCTTCCTTTGTATTAATTATTGTGGATTGTTTGATAGCAGAGTTTGTATTACTTAAAACCCTCATATTTTGAGGTGCAAGCCGATGGTAAGATTTTTTTTCTGAGCTTTGAAGTACAGTGAGAGCTGATCTCAATGATTTGTTTTCAGTGGCTTGTAGGATTTCTAGAAGATAACTTGACCCACCTATACTAGGTTTTGTTTTTCCTTGACTTTATATTAAGATTGGAGAATGCATTGAGGAACTTTGCCTGTTTGACCACAGGAGATGTGATTGCCATTAACTACAATGAGAAGGTAAGGTTAAAACATTGACAGCTTAGATAATATAACACATTGTCAACTATTTACTACATTTTCCTGCTTGCTCATTGTAATTGTTTCCTCCGTATCTGATTGGTAGGTTTCAGACCCCTGCCCATCAGCTGTTTGAAGATTCCGCAGCTCTCCGATGAGTGCTATGGCCTCCTCAAAATATACCAGACACAGTTCCATCCATTGGATAGCAGTTGTACATGGTATTGCAGCTCAGGCCTATGCCTTCGAATGAGCCTGAGCTGCATATAGGCCATGTGACGTCACTGGTCTAGGAAGAGGCCGCAACACTAACCAGAGTGCTATGGCTTCTTCAAGCAGCTGATTGTCGGGGGTCTCGGAAGTCGGATACCAACCAGATATTGATGATCTATCCTATGGATACATCATTAATATTGTACTCCCAGAAAACCCCTTTAAGGCCAAAAGTGGCACTGTATTTTCAATAAACTTTTAATATGTTATAGGGACATCACAAAAGCTTAGATTGGTGGGGATCTGAGCGCAGGGACCCCCACGATCTCTAGAACGAGGGGAGAGAAGCGTGTTCTTAGTGCTCTCTCACTCGCTGCACAAGACAAGAACGCGCTAAGCGCATGCTTCTCTACCATCATTCCAGAGATCGGAGGGGGTTTCAGCGCTCACACCCCCACCAATCTAAACTTGTGATATATCCCTATAACATATTAAAAGTTTAATGAAAGTACAGTGCCACTTTTAAATCTGCCACGTGTCACTTTATGTGGTAATAACTTTGAAACTCTTCTACATATCAAAGCTGATTCTGACATTAGTGTTTATGCGAAATATTGGTTTGGATTGGTAAGTTTTGTGTGTTGTTTATTTTTTTTACTAAATAGAAATCCAAAATGTAAAAAAAAATTGGGAAAAATTAGCAACTTTCAAACTTTTTTTGCAAAGTTATGCTTTTAAGACAGATGGTCGTACCACACAAAAAAGTTTTTTCTTTTAACCTTTTCCATGTGTCTTCTTTATGTTGGCATCATTTTTGAAAACTACTTTTATTTTTTTGGGTCCTATTGTGTTTTAGGGATCAATTTACTTCTGAAGTGGCTTTGAGGGGCCTATATATTAGAAACCCCTACACTTCACCCTATTTAGAAAACTGCCTAAACTAACACACAGGGATCGTTGGGAAATGGGAGATATTAGGAGGTGAGCAGGGGATTTTTTTTTTTTTCTAACGCACAATGGAATCGCACTTCTTCTGAGCTCACACTCTAATCTCCTCGCACAGAATTGAGGCTGTTTCAGTGCAAACACAGTAGAGAGCCTGCCTTTTTTCTGCTACGTCGCTGCTATTGGTCATTCAGCGATTGTTTTTTTGGGACTGCTGAGATTGGACCGCTGGCAGTTAGCAGTGATGGTCTGCCAGAATGACAGACTGAAAATAAACGGCATAGTACATTAACGTTCAGCTTGTCAAGCCGTATATTTACAGCATTGTGCAGGAAGGGGTTAAGGGATGGCTACCAAATGGTGATACCAGATTTTATTGTGGAAATTATTGCAGAAATACTGCTTGTCCCACATATTTTATCCGCTACATTGTGAAGGGTGAAATCAGCGGCAGGTATCCACAATATAAATTGAAACTTATTTAAAATACGCATCACGTGTCAAGTTTATTTTTTATTGTTTTAGTAGCTTCATAAAATCTCATTCACTTAGTTGCTGCTGTAAATGCTGCAGATTATCCGCACACAATTCTGCTCCGGAACATTTGCAGCGGTTACGCTACGTGTTGGCGAAGTCTAAGGGTACGGCAACAACAGGACATAAAATACCACGAAAAGGTGGTCTGTGGAGTTTGCTATGGCTCTGCTGGAAAAACACAACAAAAACTGCATGAATTGCATGCAGTTTTTGCAGCAGAAATGGCTGTGAATTTCACCCTCTCCATTGCAAAGGAATCCATGCTGGAGTTCTGCAGCCTAAATTGACATGCTGTATATTTCAAATACACACTGTAGGTTTAATTATGCCGCAGATTTTTCTTTTTAACCAGGGCGTAGATGAGATGTCTTCGAAAATCTGTGACGGTAAATCTGAGGCATATCTGCCAAGTGTGAAGTCGCCCTAAAGTTTTCTTTCCATCATTGATAAATGTCTGATTGCTGGGAGCCCTGTCACTAAGGCACCAATTTAACTGTCACCAGTCACTGCTGTATTCATTATCTATGGGGCTGAGTGCTGTACTCATCTGTTTCCATCAGTCCCATAGACGTTGAATGAATGAGCACTGCATATGCCCGACTGCTGTTCCATTGCTGTGTTTGTGCATTGAGGAGCAAAGGAGGAGCTCATAACCCCCGTTCTTGTGATCGTTCCCCCAGTGATCTCACATTTATCACCTATCCTGTGGTTTTTGTTTCCCCCTGAAAAGGCTCTTTATTACAAAATAAAAATTAGCTGAAAAGAGCCCAAGGGGCAGTAACTTTGGGCATCAGAGCCCACCACTCCCATTAGAATCGAGGCCTCCTCCCATCTTCTCTACACCTCCCTCCACTCCTGATGTCAGAAACCCAGCGCTTTAAAATCTCACGCAGGCTTAGCACCCATCTGTTATGAAGCCTGTGGCATTGGTGTCATCAACCCTTCCGGTGCATGCGCTGCACAGTTGATGGCGCCAATGCCCCCAGAAGGCAGTATACAAAAAAGATATGTCTGAATACAATAAATGTGATCTACAGGGCACCAGGAACAGTTTATAAAGGAAAAAGGTGGTGAACGTATTCCCTTTTAAAAGCTTTATGCACAATCATTATGTTCCATGACGGCAAGATGAGTTATTCTGCTTTGAACTTAAAACCTATTTTCCAGATTTATGAGCTTCGCGTCATGGAGACAAAGCCAGACAAAGCTGTATCCATTATAGAATGTGACATGAATGTAAGTTAATTTGAATATGTAGTTAGACTTTTAGTATATTGTTTATATTAAGTGTTTTTGTTATTTATATATGTCCGTATAGATTTGTCAATGTCCTTGTGTGATATCAAACACTTCTTGTCTTTTGTACCTCCCCACTACATATGCTATTTTTCACTTGGAATATTATATCATGCAGTGTATGGCCAGTTTCTACTTGCCTTCTGTGCAATACTGTAAGGACAATTTGTAGTGGAGATTCACACCGCAAAAGTAATGCACGATAAACCCTTTGATTTAGGGGGCTCTTGATAGCCTGTGCCTGAAGCTTAAAGTGGACCCGTCGCCTCACCTGACATGTCTATTTTAGTAGCTTTTTGCATGTTGCATTAAAAAGTCACACTGTGCAAGGACACACCACCAATTGGCAATTTATTCATAAACTTCTAGTAGGAATAAGGCCTCTTTCACACTTGCATTGTTCGGATCCGGCGTGTACTCCATTTGCCGGAATTATACGCCGGATCCGAAAAAACGCAAGTGAACTGAAAGCATTTGAAGACGGATCCGTCTTCAAAATGCGTTCAGTGTTACTATGGCAGCCAGGACGCTATTAAAGTCCTGGTTGCCATAGTAGTAGTGGGGAGCAGTATACTTACAGTCCGTGCGGCTCCCGGGGCACTCCAGAATGACGTCAGAGCGCCTCGATCACGTCATCCATGAGCGTGGGGCGCCCTGCCGTCACTCTGAAGCGCCCCGGGAGCCGCACGGACAGTAAGTATACTGCTCCCCCGCTCCCCACTACACTTTAACATGGCTGCCAGGACTTTAGCGTTCCGGCAGCCATGGTAACCATTCAGAAAAAGCTAAACGTCGGATCCGGCAATGCGCCGAAACAACGTTTAGCTTAAGGCCGGATCCGGATCAATGCCTTTCAATGGGCATTAATTCCGGATCCGGCCTTGCGGCAAGTGTTCAGGATTTTTGGCCGGAGCAAAAAGCGCAGCATGCTGCAGTATTTTCTCCGGCCAAAAAACGTTCCGGTCTTGAACTGAAGACATCCTGATGCATCCTGAACGGATTTCTCTCTATTCAGAATGCATTAGGATAAAACTGATCAGGATTCTTCCGGCATAGAGCCCCAACGACGGAACTCTATGCCGGAAGAAAAGAACGCAGGTGTGAAAGAGCCCTAATAGAGAAATGGCACAACAGGCAGTCATAAGAAAAATGCATTAGATTTGTTACTTCACATGGAATATGAGTGGGGAGAAGTCCTCTTTAAAGGTTACCTGTCAGCATAGTGTACATAGTGTAGTGACGGACATGCTGATTTTAGCAGTGTCGCTTAGAAGCTGACATGAAGTAGTTTTCCATGACTCACAGGGTAAACTGTGCAGCTTGCAGCCAGTGATGCAGCACGGAGACCAATGTATTCATGATATGTGGGGTTAACCCTGCGCTCCAGTTGATGAATGACAGGTGCATATGGAAGTAGTGGTGTAATGTGCCTGATGAAGAGACCTGGGTCATCTTGGAAACTTGCTATGTAACATCATTGCATTTATTCTTGTTAATCATTATCCCCTCAGCGACTACCATACGCCTTTTTACGGCGGTCACTAAGGGGCCTTAGGCTGGACCGCCGCTTTTTTACAGATGCTCAGTCTAAGCGCTACACGGCTGTTTAACGGTTTACATGCCGTGGGCAATGGCGCCCACCGCATGTAAATCACTGACAGAGGGAGCGAACTCCCTCTCTCTTCCGTCGGCACCCCGCCAATGCAATCGCAGGGTGCCGATGTGTGTAAATGCTGGCCGGGGTCTGATATAGGCCTCAAACCAGCCTTGAGTGTTTTCCAGCAGGTTGTACCTCTCTTGGAAGTCGATGATGAAAAAAGAAATAAAAATGCTTGGTCAGTAAGGCCCAAAACAGGCTGGTCACAAAAGGGTTAAAAGGTATCATACCTGCCGGACTCTTATCTTGATTTACTTAGGGCTCATGCACAAGACCGTGATCAGACCAGGAAACACGATCCATGTGTTGGACAGATCTCCTGGGCCGACCACTGCTCCCCTGACCTGAACCGATTGTATTATAGTGTTTTATAGTGCAGTCAGTACATGTCTGATCACGGATCTCTTGTACTGAACTCACAGATACGAACGGAATGCATCATAAATCACTGTGATACAGTCGGTTCACTTCAGGGGAGCCGCTGATGGCCTGGCAGATCCGGCAGACAAATGGACCATGTTTCCCAGGCCGATCACGGTTGTATGCATGAGCCCTAAATGACGGCGATAAACCATTGCTTGTATGGAGAAACATGTCAAACAATGGCTGGAAGGCAGGGTTAACCCCATATATAATGAATACATTGGACTCCTTACTGCATTGTTGTCCATTTGCCATATGGTTTGCACATGTCAGTTAATAACCATTGGCCACCATTCACCTGACAGAGGCCACACGGGGGGGGGGGGGGGGGTCTTTTTCACTGCTATCAGTCTTTTTACTTGTGTGTGGAATAGCACAAAAAAGCATACAGTGCTCCATAATTTATATATTTATTTTAACATGGGGACCTATAGGCGATGTGTGTTATTATATGGTTATTAATTGGCATATATCAGAAGCAACAGTGTGATGGACCCTAAATGACAGAACCGTTGCAAAGGTATTGTCATTATAGAACATACACTTTAAACAAACTAGCGTTCCTGATGGATTTTGCCATTTCAGGTGGATTTTGATGCTCCACTCGGTTACAAAGAGCCAGAAAGACATACGCAACATGAAGAGCCAACGGTAAAAAAATACATTCTTCACCTTGTTTAGTATGATGTGTAGTACGTGCGCAATGAATGGTGATGTATGGATATATTTACATCCATTTGTAATACATTTTATCCAATAGTGCTTGGAGCCTATTACTGAAAGGAAAACGCCTCTAATCAGCCATATCTTACCGAATCTTTAATTTCTTTCTAGGATGTTGAACCAGATCACAGTGAATATGTAGCAGACGTAGGGTTCAGGGTGAGTCTGGATCTTTGTTGCTTTGCTTATGTTACTATAGCCATATACAGACGTGGACAAAATTGTTGGTACCCTTTGGTCAATGAAAGAAAAAGTCACAATGGTCACAGAAATAACTTTAATCTGACAAAAGTAATAATAAATTAAAATTCTATAAATGTTAACCAATGAAAGTCAGACATTGTTTTTCAACCATGCTTCAACAGAATTATGTAAAAAAATAAACTCATGAAACAGGCATGGACAAAAATGATGGTACCCCTAACTTAATATTTTGTTGCGCAACCTTTTGAGGCAATCACTGCAATCAAACGCTTCCTGTAACTGTCAATGAGACATCTGCACCTCTCAGCAGGTATTTTGGCCCACTCCTCATGAGCAAACTGCTCCAGTTGTGTCCGGTTTGAAGGGTGCCTTTTCCAGACTGCATGTTTCAGCTCCTTCCAAAGATGCTCAATAGGATTGAGGTCAGGGCTCATAGAAGGCCACTTTAGAATAGTCCAATTTTTTCCTCTTAGCCATTCTTGGGTGTTTTTAGCGGTGTGTTTTGGGTCATTGTCCTGTTGCAAGACCCATGACCTGCGACTGAGACCAAGCTTTCTGACACTGGCTAGTACATTTCTCTCTAGAATTCCTTGATAGTCTTGAGATTTCATTGTACCCTGCACAGATTCAAGACACCCTGTGCCAGACGCAGCAAAGCAGCCCCAGAACATAACAGAGCCTCCTCCATGTTTCACAGTAGGGACAGTGTTCTTTTCTTGATATGCTTCATTTTTTCGTCTGTGAACATACAGCTGATGTGCCTTGGCAAAAACTTCGATTTTTGTCTCATCTGTCCACAGGACATTCTCCCAGAAGCTTTGTGGCTTGTCAACATGTAGTTTGGCATATTCCAGTCTTGCTTTTTATGATTCGTTTTCAACAATGGTGTCCTCCTTGGTCGTCTCCCATGTAGTCCACTTTGGCTCAAACAACGACGGATGGTGCGATCTGACACTGATGTTCCTTGAGCATGAAGTTCACCTTGAATCTCTTTAGAAGTCTTTCTAGGCTCTTTTGTTACCATTCGGATTATCCGTCTCTTAGATTTGTCATCAATTTTCCTCCTGCGGCCACGTCCAGGGAGGTTGGCTACAGTCCCATGGATCTTAAACTTATGAATAATATGTGCAACTGTACTCACAGGAACATCTAGTTGCTTGGAGATGGTCTTATAGCCTTTACCTTTAACATGCTTGTCTATAATTTTCTTTCTGATCTCTTGAGACAGCTCTTTCCTTTGCTTCCTCTGGTCCATGTCGAGTGTGGTACACACCATATCACCAAACAACACAGTGATTACCTGGAGCCATATATATAGGCCCAATGGCTGATTACAAGGTTGTAGACACCTGTGATGCTAATTAGTGGACACACCTTGAATTAACATGTCCCTTTGGTCACATTATGTTCTGTGTTTTCTAGGGGTACCATCATTTTTGTCCATGCCTGTTTCATGAGTTTATTTTTTTACATAATTCTGTTGAAGCATGGTTGAAAAACAATGTCTGACTTTCATTGGTTAACATTTATAGAATTTTAATTTATTATTACTTTTGTCAGATTAAAGTTATTTCTGTGACCATTGTGACTTTTTCTTTCATTGACCAAAGGGTACCAACAATTTTGTCCACGTCTGTATCTATAGGCATTGCACTAATAGTGTACACAGTGTGGAGTATTAGAGTTCCTTCGTACTTACACACATACACTTAAAGAAGTTTTCCAGGCTCCTGATATTGATGACCTATCCTTAGGATAGGTCATTAATATCTGATTGGTGAGGGGCCGACACTGCACCCACCCACCGATTCGCTGTTCCCTGCAGCTTCCAGTGCTCAAAGTAGCACTATGAATGGAACAGGAAGCTCCATTCATGGTGTAGTGGTCGTGCAAGGTTACTGAAGCTTAGCTCCCATTCACTTCAGTAACTTAGCACGGCCACCGCACTTTGACTGGAGCTGTGCTTCCTGTTCCATTCACAGTGAGGCTGCAGGGAACAGCTGATCAGTGGATGTGCCGAGTGTCAGACCCTCACCAATCAGATATAAATAGCCTATCCTGAGAACAGGTCATCAATATCAGGAGCCTGGAAACCCCTTTTAATGCATATGGTTCAGTGGTCAGCACTGGTACCTTGCAGCGCCGGGGTCCTAGGATTAGATACAATCAAGGACACCACCGGAGGATGTGCTTAATTTATGGCAAGGTGCAGGCTTCATCTTAAATTAAATCTGCTACAAAATGCTCCCAAAGGGAACAAGAAATAATTACCATAAACAATATGTAGTAAAAGATATGATTGTGTTAGGGCTGCAGCTATCAATTATTTTAGTAATCAAATATTCTATCGATTAATCGAGTACTCTAATAAGAAAAAACATATTAATTAAAAGAACATTTTCCTTTATAAAAACTTATCAGCCCCCCTGTGCCATCATCAGACTCCCCCCCCCCCTGCCATCATCCCCCTCCATGCCATCAATCCTTCCCAGTGCCATCAGGTTCCCCCAGTGCCATAAGTCCTCTGTGCCATCACCCCCCATGCCATCAGTCCTCTGTGCCATCGCCCCCCCATGCCATCAGTCCTCTGTCCCATCAGTCCCCCATGCCATCAGTCCTCTGTGCCGTCACCCCCCCATGCCATCAGTCCTCTGTGCCGTCACCCCCCCATGCCATCAGTCCTCTGTGCCGTCACCCCCCCATGCCATCAGTCCTCTGTGCCGTCACCCCCCCATGCCATCAGTCCTCTGTGCCGTCACCCCCCCATGCCATCAGTCCTCTGTGCCGTCACCCCCCCCATGCCATCAGTCCTCTGTGCCGTCACCCCCCCCCATGCCATCAGTCCTCTGTGCCGTCACCCCCCCCATGCCATCAGTCCTCTGTGCCGTCACCCCCCCCATGCCATCAGTCCTCTGTGCCGTCACCCCCCCCATGCCATCAGTCCTCTGTGCCGTCACCCCCCCATGCCATCAGTCCTCTGTGCCGTCACCCCCCCCTCATGCCATCAGTCCTCTGTGCCGTCACCCCCCCCTCATGCCATCAGTCCTCTGTGCCGTCACCCCCCCCTCATGCCATCAGTCCTCTGTGCCGTCACCCCCCCATGCCATCAGTCCTCTGTGCCGTCACCCCCCCATGCCATCAGTCCTCTGTGTCATCAGTCCCCCCTCCCATACCATCAGTCCTCTGTAGGGGCACCGCTGACACTCCACAGCTCTTGAGCCTCTTCTCCGCGCGCTGCACTGTCGTCCTGACGTCACAGAGCGTCAGGTCATAGTGCGCACTTACGTGCACTGTGTCCTGACAATGTGTCAGGATCCAGTGCAGCTCTGTGCAGGCTGCCGGGTGACCACAGAGCGTGAGTAAGAGCAGGCGCTTCACTCATTCTCTGTGGTCACATGACACAAACTAATCCTCTATGCAAAAAATTTGCATTGAGGATTTTTTTTATGTTGAGTTACTCTATTTAATTGAGTAATCGCTGCAGCCCTAACTATGATTAGAAAAATATACTGGGTCACAAACATATTTACATGCCAGAGGTATTGCTTTGAGGATGTTTTTGGTTTTCATCATAAATTAGGTACATTTCAGTTGTCGTCTATTAGAGTAAACTGGTGTAAATGATACTGAATGTCCCAGAGCCAATTGTCCCACTTCCCTGCCACTCCCCCTTTTCAGAAAGTCGCGGGGTGGAAACGCCATTTGCACCTAAATTAAGGTGCAATGGTGTTTAAAAAGTAAGTGTTTTTTTTTTTTTTTGTTTTTTTTTTTTTTTGTTTTTTTTTTAATGCCAGTTTTCTGGCGTAGGGCATCATATTAATTGACCCCCAGTGTCTGTAAAGCGCTGTGGAATATGTTGCCAATATATAAAAGCAAGAAAAATAAGTAAAATAAATTCTATATTTCCGTTCTCAGTATTGCACTTTTCATATTGTTGTGCTTTATTCATGTGTAGGCGTTCTCAGGATCTGGTAATAGATTGGATGGGAAGAAGAAGGGGATTGATCCCAGTCCTACTCCACTAAAACCAGAAGATATTCGAAGGTCAGTGTGTCACAGGTTCTACTTTTAATAGTGGAATAGTAAAAATACAATTTTAGTCGTGCATTTATGTTTGAGTATCATGTTAGTGGTTGTATGTTCTTCATAGTATTGTAGTGTAAATGACAGTAACTTGAAGAAAGTATGTATTTGTATATTTCCAACAAGGTTCTACATTATCAACAGATGCTGTCCAAATGTTGTGGTGAATTACTGCAGCAAGTGCTATAAAGCCTCCAAAATCTTTGATTGTAGAGCGATGAAGATCCTTGAGTCATCTGCATTTCACGTACTATTATATTTCTTTGTTGCAGAGGAATTCCTAACTATGACTTCAAGATTGGCACAATTACATTTATTAGAAATTCCCGACCACAAGCAAAGAAAGTAGAAGAAGTAAGTATGTGTTGAAGTACCCCAGAATACCTAGAAGTGTTTTTCCGTTTTATGTAAAACGTGGACCAGTGACACAGAGAACACCATTGAAGAAAGGGGTGAGTATTATTTTTAGACTATTGCAGAGCTTGTCCAAGATTTTTAATTATCTTGGTTAACCCCTGTAAACTAGCATTTTAATTGTTGAGGTGCAGTGCCAGTGATGTGAGGCTGGAGTCCATATTCATGAGATAAGGGTCCCCACCACTCATCCATTGTTGATTTGACCGCTTTCTCCCTGTGCACAGTAATAGGACGGAAACAGTCATTCAATGCTGGGTGGGTGGAAGTGAGCCAGTATCATGAATGCATCTTATTGCTTCCTCATCACTGGCATCACCCTATCGCCCTGCAATGATTAAAAAAAAAAAAAATTGAGCTTAAACACTCCGAGCCTGCACTGGAAAATCCCTGTAAACTGTGAGTTTAAAGGGGTTGTCCAGGTGTTTAATATTGAAGACCTAGTATATCCTCAGTATAGGTCATCAATATCTGATCGGTAGGGGTCCGTCACCCGTCACCCCTGCTGATCATCTGTTTGAAGAGTCAGTCTCTTCTTAGGCCAGTGACGTCACTTTAATTGGTTACATAGTCTAGGCGCAGCTCAGCCCCATTTAAGTGAATGGGGCTGAGCTGCAATACCAAGCACAACCACTGTCCAATGGGTGGCACTGTGCTTGTGAGGAAGCTGTGACGCTCACTGAAACGCTGCAGTATCTTCAAACAGCTGATCGACAGGGGTGTTGGACCCCCACCGATCAGATATAAAATATGTAAAGAATCTGGCAGAAAGTGTGGACCGCGGTTTTCTGGTGCAAATTCTGGCGCATCTTCTACTTATATGCACAGAATAATAAAGAAGTGTTTGTTCTTATGACATCTATGTAGTGTTCTGGTAAAATGATAGCCCATAAGTATTTTGTGAGCCACAGACAAGACTAGTAAAACGTAAATGGGAATTTATTCACAGGAAAAAGCAGCTGCGTTGCAACCATTTGAATTTCAGCTCTCATTTTCCAAAGGTCTTTCGGAAAATGAAAGCAGCGACCTGATTGGAAGATGCAAATGGGGCAGTGTTTATTCTATATGAAAAGTTACAATACTCCTTTAACTGAGTAGTAATCCTTGTCTTGTTTCTTTGTACATAGGATGATTCTATAAATCGCTTTATCGCATTTTCTGGAGAAGGACAGTCTCTGCGGAAGAAAGGCAGAAAGCCCTAGAGTGACGTGCAAGTAGATAATAAAATGATGCAGCTCATTTGGTTGTATTTCTTCATGTGGAGTGAGAAAATACATTTGGATGCTCTTCATTTGGGGCAAGCCTCAGGATGCTGGGGAGGCTCTGACAAATCTGGCAATCTGTACACAGGTTACTCATTCTATCAACCTAATATCAGTGTTTCCTAGCTGAGCTGCAGATGAAAGATGTACAAATTATCGCAAGAGATGGATGCAAGGTACAGTAGAAGGAGGCGTATATGACGGATAAAGGCGTCTCGGTGCAATGTTTCTATAAATTACCATTCCCTTGTTAAGGATCTTTGTTACCCTGTCACACTTACATTTATAGCTGTAGGCAATCCTTGCGATGCAGTGTGCCTTTTGCAAACAATATAGAGCAGCAGAATAGAAATTTTGGTATAAATGAGGAGGGGACTAACACAAAAGGGGTTTCCCACAATACAAACTTATTTCAGATAAGTATCTGATTGGTGCAGGTCAAATCGCTGGAATCCTCAAGATGACCAGGCTCCCGTTCCTCTGGAGCATGTGTGCTACCGCTCCATTCACTCTAAAGGATTGCTGGAAATATCCTAGCGCTGCTCTTGACTATCTCCAACAGTCCAATAGAGAGTTAATGCAACAAGAGCAGCACCATTCATCCAAAAAATATGCCCTAGAGGCCTGAGGGACCCTTACCTGTGGAAAGGAGGGGTCTGTCCCAGATTTTCTTCATACACTTCAGTGGAGAACGTGCAGCCCTCACCATTGAAGTCTATGAACATTACAAAGAGAGCCAAAGCTGTATATTTGGCTTCTGTAAAAATGTGGTATATGTTTAAGATGGAAATAGCCCTTTAATTACTTATTAGGTGTTCTTGGTGCCTCTCTACTTGCAACACAGCATTGACATGGACGTCAGGCACCAAATGCTCTGTAAAGGAATTAATTTGTAAAAACTGTCCTAAGTGTCAGTCTTACCTATGGTACCCAATCATATCACTTTTTTTCAAGTATGGTTTTGCTAAATGGAAGGTTGAATCTGATTTGTAGATCAGTTTTCATACATAAGTAGTATTTTCTTGACCTATTCATATATACATACACTCCAGATGCAGTAATATATGCAGCTTTTCTGTGTAATAAACTGCTCAATACTGCCATTCTGTTTTCTTCTGTTTCTCTCTTATGCGGTTGTTAAGCCTTCACTTGTGGGACATCATAAAGTTCACTTAACCTCAACCATTTAGCTTAAACCAAAGGTGAAATAGAACAGCAGTTGGGAAAACATGGGAAATTTCAAGTATGTCCCTGAATGAGATCTACTAGAGTTCTATGTTAATAACGTGTGAGGAGGTGTCAGGGCAAAGACCCCTACTCTGATTTTTGCTGAGTTCCAAATTAGTATGGCAAATAGGTAACGAGTACTCGGGAGAATTGAATGACACAAACATCAAGGTTGTATCTAAGCAAGTCTTAGTTTATTACTTATGGAAAGCAAATACTTATACCACATTGGGGCCAGTTCCAGTTATATACCCACGCACTTTACATTAAAGTCATGAAACATCTGGACATATAGAAATACTTATAAAGCAGAAGGTATAAATGTCAGTTAACCACAGACTTTCTATACAAAAATGAGACATACATTGATCAGAATAGAGGAAGTAGATACGGCACATCAAGCAGTTGACATTTCTCGAGAATAGCAAAGGTGGGGGCTAAGTTACTCCTTCTCTTATCTAAAAATGGCTGCTGTAGACACAAAGATGGAGTCTCATCCCTCACATCTCCTCCATTTGAGACCATGGTGAGCCCGTAAGATCCGGCCAGACGTACCCAAAATATTCCACCTCATGGATGAAATATACATCTGCTGGTAGCCGTGGAAAGTTCAGTTGCAGCGGGATTTCCGAGCTCATCCATAGTCTCACTATGGAATTGGTAAAAAGTTACTTCAGTCTTTTCAAGCAGTCTTCTAATACATGGCAGAATACAATATACCACTATTACAAGCAAGATTATGGCAACAATCAGTGAACTCTGGCTCAGGACGACATGGAGTCCTGATCCAAACAGGTATGCAATTATTCAACATGGACCCTCCATCTTTGAGACATCTGTGGACTGTCACCGCCCAGAAGTACTTCAGAACAAGCTAATCTTATTCTGCCCTTTGGGATCCCTTTTGGGGAAGGGGGGGACTTTCATTAATCTTGATATTGTTTCTTCTTCTTACAAACTTTATTAATACACATAAACATAAGCTTGATTATAATGTAAATGACTAATATAATTAGCACTACTTGTACTACTGTTTGAAAAAAGCCCTATTAATCAGCCACTCCACCCTTTGAACCAGTTGGCACAATTGAGAAAGGAAAAGGTGTTTCTCATGGTTTTCACCTTTTTCTATTTCAGCTTTTACCTGTAGGTTACCTTGGAGATCTATATCATGGCAACAAGTAGGTCCTACAACCTGACACATACCTCCTTTGCTGTCAGGTAGTCTAAACCCAAGGTGTGTTGATTGGTGACAATGATTATCTGATTCTGGACAATGTTAGAGGTGTTCATGAGTTTTAACACCTCCCATATCTGATCTTCCAAATAATCAGTTGCCACCACTAGCTTGTCCCACATCTGCATTACCATGGGTTACAAGAACAAGGTACTGAAGAACTTATTGGTGATGCTCAGCTCTACTACATGGGGTTTACCATTTTGGTCTGGGTATCTCGTCCTTAGCCCTTCGATAAAGAGTATGTTTAGGTACAGCTTGCGTGTCGGAATGGGGTATTATAAAGGTTGCAGGAGTAAGTCGGGCAATTGTACATAAACCAGTGACATTTCTGGGCAACCACTTATATGCCTTATGCCCACAGACTAGGAATATACTTTCTGGGACTGCAACCACCGTACTATTAAACAACTGAGTTATCAATTTGGCCAGTAGGACACCTGCTGCCAGTTTTGATCCCTTTTCCTGACTCTCTGAGGTTATTCCAGCAATTAAATCAACTAAACTATGGTTGCTGCAGGCCAGATTCTCACCCTTTACAGGCTCTACACCAACACACTGCACCAGGCTGTTCGGGTTAGAGTCATTGCAGCCAAATTTGTCATGAGGACTAAAAAACATACTTTTCGACTGTATCTGCAAACAATAACAGTGTGACCAACTTGGAAAACATGACACATTGCACCACATGTTCTCGTTCCAGGGGGGTAAAGCTATAATCAAATGGTGGCCCTGATCTGTTTACCATGAGCCAGGGGGCTCAGCCCATCCTGCAATGGGTAAGGGTACCTCCTTGTTTTCAGTTTTGGACTTGACCTGCTTCATGCCTGTGAAAATAGTAGAATTGGCCAGTTCAGTCAGTTCTGAAAAACTGGGGGGCACAGCGAAATAGGGCATACTGGCCGAACTCACGGGAATGTGAGTACAGATCCAACAGTCTCTCAGTTTTTCAATGTCATTCAGTCCTTCAAACAGCAACTGATGGTGCCGTATCAAAGCATTGTCCCATTCATCATTTAGTGGACGAAACACTCCTGACCTGCTCAAGGTCGGAGTCACTGCCAACAGAAGGACCCTCATCCTGTGGTTCCAAGACTTTGTTGCAGTGAGAAGCGTAGACCCAATTCATTCTTCCTTCAACTTTTACAGCAGTCTCAGTCTTTAGTAAAACTTGGAAAGGATTATCAAATCTGGACTCAAATATCTTTCTCATGTGCCTTTTTATGTGAACCCAATCCCCAGGCACCAGGTGGTGTGTCCCTTCCACTGAGTCTGGATCTGGAATGGAAGCAAACACTTGTTTATGATTGTGCTCCAACCTGCCCGTGAGGGCCTTCATGTAACTGACCATGCTATCAGTCTGGAGCTGCAACTGTTGAGGAAAATACAGTCCTTGTCTAGGCACAGATCCAAATAATATCTCAAAAGGGGATAAACCAGAACTTTTTCCAGGGGTGGTTCTGATGGAGTACAGGGCCAGTGGGAGGCACTCTGTCCAGGGCATTCCAGTCTCTCTCATGGCGTTCTGTATTTTTAGTTTTATCGTGCCATTAAATCTTTCGACACGGACGCTGTTTTAGGGATGATAGGCCATGTGGAAAGCCTGAGTGACTCCCAGAGCTCCCATTATCTCCCTCATCACCTCCCCAGTGAAATGGCTTCCTCTGTCTGATTCTATGACCTCTGGAACCCCATGCCTGCATACAAGTTCATTCAGAGCACAGATCATGCAACCCTGTACAAACCTGCTGGAAGTTTTGGAGAAACCCGGTGCAATCCATTTCTTCATCACAGTGTCCACCTTTTGGCCAGGTGTGTAGGACCATGGGCCTCTTGTGCCATCATAGGGTAGAGAGGCCTGGGGAGGCAGATTTTACCTGAGACCTTGCTCAGTCAGGGCTGCTCCTTTCTGTACCCAAGTCTCTCTCTCTCTCACTCTCACTCTCTCTCTCCTCCTGTACATGAGAAAATCTAATCTGGCAGAAAACTAGGCAACCGGACACTGCCTGTCTCCATGTTTCTGTGTCAGGACTGAGGTGTTATGGCCACTCAGCTCTGAGCAGAATAGATTAAAAGGCTGGTCATAGTGGGGTATGCCCAGTGCAGGTGCTGACAAAATTGCCAATTTGAGAGTGTAAAAAGACTCTTCTGCCTGGTCACTGAGAGAAAAAGGTTCAGTACTCAGGCAGTTGTACAAAGGCTGCATCAACATGGATGCATTTCGAATCCAGGATCTGCAATAAGACACCAGTCCCAAAAACATTCAGAGGGGTTTTGGCCCCGATGGAGTGTGATGTCTTTTACAGCCTGTTTTCTTTCCTCGGTGAGGCGACGGGCACCTTCTGACAAACAGTGACCGAGGAAAGTAACACTGGATTGGCAAAATTGCAGTTTGTCCTATGCAGATTTACAACCACTTTCTGCCAGAAAGATCAACAATGACAATTATGCATTTTTACATGTTTCATAACTGGGGGCACAAAGCAACAGATCATCAACATATTGCAAAAGGACTATACCATCTGGAACTGACCACCCTGTCAATGCGGACTTAAAGGGGGGGGGGGGGGGGACTCCACACTGAACACCAGAGGGAAGGGGAACAGTAACTGGGCCTGGAAACTAGGGAAGAAACAGGTCACCTCCTAGACAACCCTAATCCGGGCCCTGACTCCCTATCAATATGAATAGACCTTAAAGGTAGGAATATTCATAAGCAGCATACCTAGGCCCTGATTTCCCTATAGGGAATGGAATAAGTATAGGACCAGAGACAACCCATTTCTCCCCAGATGGACCAATGGAAGTCTCTATCTCAGGCCCAGATACAACAACAGGGAGTATAACAAATACACAACACTTAACTTCTGTAGAGATGGAAGAACAGGAACACCAGAGAGGATCTCACACCAGCTCAGCCAAACCCAAATGAATCTATCAACCGCATAGTCAGAAGGGTGGGGTGAGACTATAAAGGGTAGAAGTGATGACCACTGAGCAACAGCTGAGAAAAGGGAAGTGGTCATTAACCCTATCAACACCAAATCAAGAGAAATCAAGGTGGTTGTTAGATTCCGCCACGCTCAGCCAATCTCCTTGATTTCCTGACATCAGTCACCTGAAAGACCATGACAGTACCCCTCCTTCTACGGGTGACCTCCGGGCACCCAGGACCGACCTTATCAGGATGGAATCTGTGAAAGGCCTTCACCAGACGATTCGCATTAACATTGGCCACCTGAAACCCACATCCTCTCCTCTGATCCCTTCCGGTGGACGAGATACTGGAGGGATCTACTGAGAACTCTGGAGTCCACAATCCTGCTGATTTGAAATTCTAAATTACCATCAACCATGACATGAGCGGGAGGCAAGGAGGACGGCTCAACAGGTTTGACACATTTCTTCAACGACTTATGAAATGCATTATGAATTTTCAAAGCCTGAGGAAGTTCAAGACGGAAGGCTACAGGGTTAACAATGGCTGGTGATCTTATATGGACCAATAAATCTTGGGCCCAACTTCCAAGAAGGTACCTTTTATGCTTAATGTTTTTTTGTGGACAGCCACATAGAATCACCCACTCTCAGGTCCGGACCATTCATACGTCTCCTATCAACCACATCGCTACCCATCTTTTTCAGGTTATTTTGAATTTTACGCCAAATCGAAGACAAAGAAGAGGAGAAAGCGTTCCTCCTCAGGAATACCGGAAGTTTAAGAACCAGAAAATGTGCCAAACTGTGGATGGAATCCATATGCTCCAAAAGACAGGGACTTATCAGTGGACTCCTGTATACGGTTATTAATGGCAAACTCAGCTAACGACAATAATGCAGACCACTCCTCCGGGTTCTCCGAAACAAAACATCTCAAGTAAGTCTCCAGATTCTGATTGGTGCGCTCCGTCTGTCCGTTCAACTGAGGATGAAAAGCCAAAGAAAAGGACAATTGTACCCCCAGTTGAGTACAGAACGCTTTCCAAAATCTGGAAGCAAACTGAGTCCCCCGACCAGACACCACATCAGAGGGAATGCCATGTAATTTCACAATGTTATCGACAAACACCTGTGCAAGAGTCTTGGCATTAGGTAGAGCAGGCAATGCTATAAAATGCGCCATTTTGCTAAACCGATCAACTACCACCAGGATCACGTTTTTGCCCGAAGAATTCGGTACATCCATGATAAAGTACATGGACAAATGCGTCCAAGGTCTGGACAGGATGGGTAACAGAAGAAGAGATCCAGAAAGCCGAGTATGTGTCACCTTAGCACGAGCATAGGTAAAACAGGCTGACACATAGTCCTCAACACACGTACGCAGCCCCGGCCACCAAAATCTGCGTGAGATGAGATCGACAGCGGATCTACTCCCAGGGTGTCCAGCCAAGACAGTACAGTGATGTTCCTCAAATACCTTATGACGTAAGTCTGAAGGAACAAACAATTTCCCTGGAGGACAAGAGTCCAGAACATCCTCTTGGGCCTCCAACACCTTAGCCTCAAGATCAGGATATAGGACAGATATGACTACCCCTTCAGACAAGATAGAACTAGGATCTTTAGAATCACCCCCCCCCCCCCCCTTGCCCTCCCAGGAAAGCAGCGCGACAAAGCATCTGCCTTTCTGCCTTGACGTTCCTAACCCCAGAGCGGTAGGTGACAATGAAGTTAAATCTGGTGAAAAACAGCGACCATCTGGCCTGCCTTGGATTCAGTCGTTTAGCCGACTCAAGGTAAGCCAGATTTTTGTGATCAGTAATTACCGTAATAGGCTGAATTGCTCCTTCCAACCAATGGTGCCATTCTTCAAAAGCCAACTTAATGGCCAGCAATTCCCCATTACCAATGTCATAATTTCTTTGAGCAGTCAAAAGTTTTTTTAGAGAAGAAAGCACATGTGCGCCATTTACTAGGTGAAGGACCTTGCGACAAAAATGCTTCCACCCCTACCTCGGATGCGTCAAACTCTACAATGAATGGCTGAGACAAGTCTGGTTGCACCAGAATAGCGGCTGAAGCAAAACATTCCCTGACAGCAGAAAAGGCTTGTAATGCCACCTCAGACCAAACAGAGAAATCGACCCCCTTCCTAGTCATGTCTGTTAAAGGTTTAACCACAGTTGAATAGTTCAAGATGAATTTATGGTAGTAGTTGCTGTGTAGAATGGCGCATTCGCACAACACTTTTCTTTTTCATCCCGATGAGCAAAGATCTGGGTTCAGTGACGTGAAGGGCACATGCTCAGTATGCATCTTCTCTCATTGGAATAAAGCCGATGTGCGCACACGACATTCTAGAAAGCGGGAGCGTAGGCGCGAGATCTCAGCGCTAGACCAGAGATCTAACGCTGTCAATCCATAGGGAGGGGGGCATCAGTTGCTGGAGAGGTGCTCGAACAGCTTGTGCCCAAGCAGTTTCCTCAAGAAGACACACTATGGCTTATTTTCAGGGGATGGCTTATTTTTATGAAGTATGGTACAACAATCTACATTTATTCAAATACAGTTAAGGCTACTTTCACACTGGCATTTTTACTTTCCGTTTGTGAGATCTGTTCAGGGCTCTCACAAGCGGACCAAAATGGATCAGTTTTGCCCTAATGCATTCTGAATGGACAAGGATCCGCTCAGAATGCATCAGTTTGCCTCTGTTCCGTCTCCATTCCGCTTTTTTAGGCGGACACCAAAACGCTGCTTGCAGCTTTTTGGTGTCCGTCTGACGAAACTGAGTCAAACTGATCCGTTCTCACACACAATGTAAGTCAATGGGGACAGATCTGTTTTCTATAACATAATAGAAAACTGATCCGTCCTCCATTGACTTTCAATGGTGTTCAAAGCGGATGCGTCTTGGCTATGTTAAAGATAATACAAACGTATCCTTTCTGAACGGATGCAGACGTTTGTATTATTATCTGAACAGATCCACACTAAACGCGAGTGTGAAAGTAGCCTTAGTCGTCGTCTTCTGGAACATCGTCATAACTCTCCAAACCCAGAATTTTTATTTACAATAATACACTGCGGGTGGAGGCTTTGTTTTACAGGCTAGGGCAGCGCTAAAGCCCGCCCATCAGTGCCAGTGACGTCACCGAGCTCACAGCTGGGTGGAAGCCTCCATGTGGCAGCCCTAAGAAGAGACCGGTTAGTCACCGGAACTCCTGAAAACGCCTTTTCCCTGCGCGATTCAGCATCGGAGCTCTTGTCAGTGCAGAATAGGGTGGTCGGGACAGGAGCTGATGTGCATGCATGCCTATGCGTGCTCCCTGTGCTTTTTCCTACAGTGTGCTAGCACAGCC
This sequence comes from Bufo gargarizans, assembly GCF_014858855.1. NCBI lineage: Eukaryota > Metazoa > Chordata > Amphibia > Anura > Bufonidae > Bufo > Bufo gargarizans. The sequence goes on along the minus strand of NC_058080.1, from coordinate 545,238,850 downwards.
ACTGCTGCTGGATTGCAGAATGGTCGTAAATAGTGTTAAGCAAACTTGTGTTTTAAGTTCGCGTTCAAAGTTTGGGTTCAGGTTATCAAAGAATCCCGTTATGGATTCCGAATTCCAATATGGTCCATGGTAGTGAAATCCATAACGGGATTCTTCAAAAAACGGAACTTTGGACGCAGAATTTAAAACAGAAGTTCGCTCAACACTAGTATTAACCCCTAGTTCTCAGCAGTGTATAATGTGATGAAAAATGACTCAAGCCAGCAAAGGTGGCAATATGGACAATCACAATACATGTATTAACTTTCTGTACATTGTAAGTGCCATTTGCTGAAGTGAGACAACCCCTTTAACCCTTTCGCTACCAGCGCCGTACAAGCATGACGCCCACTTGACGCCCAGGCTTACAACAGGGCAAAGAATACAGATAGAGAAGGCCTCCTTGTTGAAAAACAAAGATATGCTGAGAAAGTGATCAGGTGTATAGGAACGTTTGATGTCCAAAATAAACAAGTATATAACATCTTGAAGAAACATTGGCATGTTCTGAAAGCAGATAGGGATTTGGGACAAATACTCCCAAGAGATCCCAGTATTGCATACAGGCGTGGAACAAACTTAAAGGAGATGATGGTAAGGAGTCATTTCCAAAGAAATATCAGGAAAAAAGAAACATGGTTAAAAACCAAAGGATCGTATCCATGCGGGGCATGCACGTTCTGCAAATATGACCCCTAAAAAAGAGTTTGTCAATCCAGTGGATGGTAAAATATATAAAATTAGAGAATATATGAATTGCAGAAGTATGGGCCTGATATATGTAATACAATGCGAATGTAACATGCTATATATTGGTAAAACGATCCAGGAACTTAGGAGGAGGATCTCCAAGCACCTCAGCGCCTTAAACACAGATGAAGATACACACTTAGTCCTCATGCACACGACCGTTGTGTGCATCCGTGGCCGTTGTGCCGTTTTCCGTTTTTTTTCGCCAGTGGGCCCTCTCCCCTCCCTCCCCCTCCTAATTAAAATCGCCCCCCCCCCTATCATTGGTGGCAGTGTAGAGTACCGATCAGAGTCCCAGTTTAATCGCTGGGGCTCCGATCGGTAACCATGGCAACCGGGACGCTACTGCAGTCCCGGTTGCCATGGTTACTTAGCAATTTGTAGAAGCATCATACTTACCTGCGAGCAGCGATGTCTGTGACCGGCCGGGAGCTCCTCCTACTGGTAAGTGACAGGTCTGTGCGGTGCATTGCCTAATGATCTGTCACTTACCAGTAGGAGGAGCTCCCGGCCGGACACAGACATCGCAGCTCCCAGGTAAGTATGAAGCTTCTACAAATTGCTAAGTAACCATGGCAACCGGGACTGCAGTAGCGTCCCGGTTGCCATGGTTACCGATCGGAGCCCCAGCGATTACACTGGGCGATCGGTACTCTCCACTGCCACCAATGATAGGGGGGGAGATTTTAATTAGGAGGGGGAGGGAGGGGAGAGGGCCCACTGGCCACCAACCAGTTAACTACAGGGGAGGGAGGGGGGGGGGGGGGCGGCCGCACTGGCCACCAATGAGTTAAAAACAGGGGGGGGGGGGTTTGCCCCCTGCTGCCTGGCAGCACCTGCAGGCAGCAGGGGGCAGTCATGTACACAGTTTTTCAGTATATTCTAACCTGAAGCGTCCCCATCACCATGGGAACGCCTCTGTGTTAGAATATACTGTCGGATCTGAGTTTCACGATCTAGCTCATATCCGACAGTATATTCTAACATAGAGGCGTTCCCATGGTGATGGGGACGCTTCAAGTTAAAATATACCATCGGATTGGAGAAAACTCTGATCCGATGGTACAAAAGGGACTCCAGACTTTACATTGACAGTCAATGGGGACGGATCCGTTTGAAATGGCACCATATTGTGTCAACGTCAAACGGATCCGTCCCATTGACTTGCATTGTAATTCAGGATGGATCCGTTTGGCTCCACACGGCCAGGCGGACACCAAAACAACTTTTTTTTTCATGTCCGTGGATCCTCCAAAAATCAAGGAAGACCCACGGACGAAAAAACGGTCACGGATCACGGACCCCGTTTTTGCGGACCGTGAAAAAATACTGTCGTGTGCATGAGTCCTTATCCAGACATTTGCAGAGATTCCATAGGAGATTCCATGGGGGATACAGAAATTGAAAGGAAGCCCTAGACAAGGAAGTATTGACAAAAAATTACAGCAAGAAGAGACTAGGTGGATATACCGTCTCAGCTCTCTAGCACCTAACAGTCTGAATGAGGGATTTACGTTTGCTCCTTTTTTGTAACCTGGAGAATAAAGGCATTTATAAAGTTGGAATATAAAACGGGAACATAAAACAGAAAGAAATTGATGATACTCTAAGAGTGATTTTAGGAGGGAACCCCTAAAAGAATAAAAAGACTTACCAATAAGTGTGGGCATCATGGATAAAAATCCACCTGGAATGGAAGAATAACACAATAAATATGACAAAAAGAAAATGAATTGATTTAGTTATATAAAAAATAAATAAAATAAAAAGCATCCAAGTACAGAGAGGAGTCTCTGAGAGATAAAAATTAAGTGGACTCGGCCATAATAAAATATAAAGGGAAGCAACCATTCAATCATCAAGAAAAGAAATAAAGAAGGAAAAAAGTGGCAACAAAAAAAACTTTATTGTGGAGGATGTATAAGAAGAGAGATGAGTCAGTAAAAATATACATAAAAAAAAAGATCAAAAAGATAAAATATAGACATCTAAGAAGGATAGAAAAACATATATAGTGAGAAGGTATTCTGGAACAGTGGAAGATGAGGGATGGTTTAATAGAAAGAAACTATAAACAATTTTAATTTTAATATAAACAAAAACAAAAAAATGAATAAAATAATGAGATAAAAATAATAAAAATAAAAAACAAAATAAATATAAAAAATAAAAATAGTAAATAAATAATAAGAATAAAATATAAATGACACTCAGAAATAGTATAATCATGGAAGTATAAGTATATCATGATTATGTAGAATATGAGATATAAAGAAGGAGCAACAGCACTGGTATAGTAGATTATTGCACATAGTATGGGGTACTGATCGCACAATGCATATAGGCAGTGTTCACAAAAACATGGCAATATATAGGTACACATATAATAGAATGGGAGAATGTGAGACCTGTTTATAGAAAAATAGAATTTTTAGTATACACTCATGGGTTTCTATATAACATCTTGCCCCTAATCCTCCTCTAATAATGAAGGTAGAAGTCTCATACCAGATAGATTCCAGAAATTTGTTTAAAGGGAACCTGTCACCGGGATTTTGTGTATAGAGCTGAGGACATGGGTTGCTAGATGGCCGCTAGCACATCCACAATACCCAGTCCCCATAGCTCTGTGTGCTTTTATTGTGTTAAAAAATCGATTTGATACATATGCAAATTAACCTGAGATGAGTCCTGTATGTGAGATGAGTCAGGGACAGGACTCATCTCAGGTTAATTTGCATATGTATCAAATCGATTTTTTAACACAATAAAAGCACACAGAGCTATGGGGACTGGGTATTGCGGATGTGCTAGTGGCCATCTAGCAACCCATGTCCTCAACTCTATACACAAAATCCCGGTGACAGGTTCCCTTTAAGTACTGGCGCAGGCACAATACCAAGGCACAACAATCCTGAATACCGGACCAATCATTGAAAAATTTCCCGACGCAGGCGCAGAAGAGAGTTGTGATGACGGTAAGAGTCCGACATCATCATAGAGCGCCTGACAGAGAAGAGCGAGACATCATAGGACATCGACGAGACGTCACTGGTAAAGGACGAGTGGCGCAGATGGTGAGCGCCGGAACTGAATAGAGATTGGTTAAAAGAAGTGCCACATACAGAGATTCCAGTGATGATTGGATGGCTAAAGTCCGCCCACAGGAACTGAGGGTATATAATCTAGGGACCGCCCCCTCCAGCCACAACCTGCACGCTATCCCCTGAAGACGCCGGCAGTACGGCGAAACATGTAGGGATGCAGGCGCATTTTTAGTTCAGATTTAGAGAGGCAGGGCCCCCACTGTGGGGAACTATACACAGCTAAATATACAGCTGTTGTTGAGACATTCAATAATAGGAAAGAGGGTATGTCCTGAGACAATATCAGGCGCCCTCTAGAATTCAAAGTGCACCTGGAAAAGTGATACACAGGATGAAAAAACTACAGTCCCACCTCTCTAATTCTGGGGAATTTTAGTCCTTTTGAGTTAGAGTTATAGTGTTTTTAGGTGTAATAAATAAAAGCATATGTTTTATGAAATAAAAGTAAAAAGACAGTCAGAGAGGTGAATCAAGCCACGCTTCGGTCCTAGTGACCCTTGAAACTTATATATCATGGCCGGCAAGTCTCTGAATTAAATGACTGCTTTAGATCACGGCACCTGAATGCGCAAAAACCCAGAAGCTCACGCTTTCGTGTTTATTACTGAAGCCCCGTGCGGCCAATCGGGACTTCAGTACGTGCACTGAATGCTTCGAATCTCTATGAAGAAATTCAGAGCATTAATGCTACAATTCTTATTTTGGCCACTAGATGGCAGGCCGACATAAGAAATGAGCAAAATGCTAAGAAATTGTCATTTTTTTAATCGCTAAAAGATCAAAATAAAAAACATAATTTATAAAATAATTTATGAGCCTTAAAATGATGATAAAAAAAATATATGAAAAGTTTAAATCCCCCTTTCCATATAATAAAAAAAAAAAATAACAATAAAATAAATATCCTGGGTATCACCCCGACCGAAAACACCCATAATATTAAAATCTAAAAAAATAATCCAATACGGCAAATGGCGTAACAGAAAAAAGGGTCAAAATGGCCGATTTGCCATTTTTTCATTGCTTCTCTTAACCAGAAAAAATGAAATAAAATGTGATCCAAAAGTCATGCACACTCCAAAAATGGTATCAATAAAAACTATGAATTGTCCCGCAAAAAATGAGCCCCTAAACAGCTCATTAGACATAAGTATAAAAAAGTAATCGGGGGTCAGAATATGGTGATGTAAAAAAAACCCTCAAAGTTTAAATTAATTTTTACCCTATTTACACGTAAAAAACCTATACATATGGGGTATCGTTGTCATCGCACTGACCCAGAGAATGAAGGGCATGGGTCAGTTTTGCCATAAACAAAACGCTGTGGGAACAAACCCCGTAAAACGGTGGTGGGATTATGTTTTTTCTCAAATTCCACCCCATTTGGAATTTTTTTCCCGCTTTCCACTACATTTTATGCCATAATTAACGGTGGCATTAGAAAGTACAACTTGTCCCGCAAAAAATAAGCCCTCAGACAGCTATGTGACCGGAAATATAAAACAGTTATGGCTCACGGAAAATAGGGAAGAAAAATGAAAACCTCCGGTATCCTAAGGGTTAAGCCACTGTCAGACAACCCTGAAATCTGTATACACATCGAAGATTTGTTGCAGAAATGTCTCCGTTCCTTTTCATTCATGTAGCAAGCAAATGACCTTCTGCAAGCGATAAGAAGGGGGCGGCACAGAGCCTGACTCCTCCCAGACATGTGACTGATCACATGATCATGACATCATGAAAGGTCCTTTCCTCCTGCAGTATGTGCCATGGCTGACGCCTGGAGGGTGAGTGTGGTCTCTGCTGTGTAACTTGTATGTGCTGAAGGACACGTGACATGCTAAGGCTATGTGTCCTGCCTTGTGACAATCCGTGGCAGTGCCCACAACGAGATGGATGCATTTTGCTCACACGTTCTCGGCCCTTGCTGTCCCCAGTGAGGTCACACTACACTGCCTGTCAGGGTGGAAAGTGGCAATACCTGGAGGAAACCCATACAAACTCCATGCATAGTGCTGACCACTGAGCCCTGAGCTGATTGTTGGTAGTCTGCCCCTGCCCATCCTGAGGATAGGCCATCAATATTGTATAACAGGAAAATCCCCTGCAGCTCCGGTGGTCTCCTCCGCAAGACTGCTGAGGCCAGTGACTGGCTGCAGCGGTCATGGGCACGTCATCACTGTGGGGAGTTAGAGATCGGCAGGGGCCAACATTTTGGTGATGCTGGAGCTACAGGGGGTTGATTAAATTTTTTTTCTAAGCAACTTTCCTGATGTTAGCCCAGTTTATAATTTGCCAGACAATCTCTGCACTGCCTGCCACTCCTTTAGACCCCAAGCACACAACCGTGCCTGTGTTTCAGTCCAAAAACCACAGATCCGCAAAATTCTGATATCTTTTGGGTGCGTTCTTAATTTTTTTTTCACCCGCTTCAATAGAATGGCTATTCTCAGTCAGTGGAAAGCGCACGGATCCTGCAGGGAACAGCCTACCACATTCGGAATTGCCGGACTCTAACATTCACCACTGGATCCCATTTAGGGTTGCCACCTTTTCTTCAAGCCAAACCCGAACAGAAGGGAGGGAGGGCCCCCTTCCAGGCCCCGCCTCCAGCCACGCCCATGTCCCGCCTCCAACCATGTCCCGTCTCCACCCCTGGTCGCTGTCGCACCGCAATCGTTACGCCCCTGATCCCATGCCTGCGCTGTCCCTTTTAGTATTCGCTGCAGGCGCGGGATTTACGGGACGAAGAGGAGAACTTGGACGTCAATCAACTGGACATGGGCGTGCCACTGACAAAGGGTGAATAGACTGAGCCTCTAGGTGCTGCAGGAACGCCCTCATAGCACCTATAGGCTCATTAGCATATTATAAGTCTTTATTTTAAGAGAACGGCGGCAGCGGCAGGGAGTTATAAAACATACTGTTATGTAGTATTAGCACATCACTAACCTCAGTCAGCTACATAACATAACGTTTTTTCTGATGATTGACAGATTCAGAAACCTGTTTAAAGGGCTTCTGTCCCCCCACTAAACTCTTTTTTTTGGCTTCTTATAATCCCTATACTGCGATATATGAATACATAATGTTATTAGTCATTTTGGTTTAGTAGATAATGAATAAAACAGACTTTTATAATATGTAAATTACCTGTCTACCAGCAGGTAGGGCGGTTACTTGCTGGTAGCAGCCGCATGCTCTTTTCATAATGACGCCCCCTCCTCATGTCGATTGACAGGGCCAGCGAACGCGATCGTTCTCTGGCTGGCCCTGTCTGGTATCAAGATCTCGCGCCTGCGCCGTAACGGTCTTCAGTTGGTGCAGGCGCACTGAGAGGAGGACACTCGATCGGCCGCTCCATCCTCAATGCGCCTGCGCCGATGACGTCACATCTACACCCGGCGCAGGCGCACTGAGGATGGAGCGGCCGAGCGAGTGTCCTCCTCTCAGTGCACCTGCACCAACTGAAGACCGTTACGGCGCAGGCGCGAGATCTTGATACCAGACAGGGCCAGCCAGAGAACGATCGCGTTCGCTGGCCCTGTCAATCGACATGAGGAGGGGGCGTCATTATGAAAAGAGCATGCGGCTGCTACCAGCAAGTAACCGCCCTACCTGCTGGTAGACAGGTAATTTACATATTATAAAAGTCTGTTTTATTCATTATCTACTAAACCAAAATGACTAATAACATTATGTATTCATATATCGCAGTATAGGGATTATAAGAAGGCAAAAAAAAGAGTTTAGTGGGGGGACATAAAACATTTGAATTGTGTAATTGTATGTAACAGTTTCTATGTATACCTTTTTAGAAGTGAGTGACAGACTAGGACAGGTGTCAGGACTCAGGAGTTAGGACTGTCTTGGTCAGGTTGTCTGCATGTAGGGCACAGTGGGCACTTGGCTGGCCACTACATGGGCAGGCTGCTGGAGCTGGGCTGGAGAGGAGAAGTAGAATGATTTCTCCCACGGAGCTCCCTCTGCCTCTCTCTCTGATGTCATCACTTCCTGTTCCTTATCAGAGAGAGAGGGAGGGAGGGACTGGGAGGCAGAGGAGGAGCCTGAACAGTGAGTGAACACACAGCGCTGCCTGGCATCACTGGAGGATGGAGGAGGAGGAGGGAGGAGGGAGGAGGAGGGAGGAGGAGGGAGGGGGGAGGCTCGGGAGCGCTGCGCTCAGCTGATCACCCGGAGTGACAGCTTAAATATGCGATCGGAGTCTCGGTCGGACCACACTGCAGTTTGAATGAATAATCCTGTGCCCGGGTCTAAGAAAGGCTTGTACCCGGGCACAGGATTACAAACCCGGACTGTCCGGGTGAATCCCGGACGGGTGGCAACCCTAATCCCATTGACTATAATGGGATCCGGCCACTTTCTGGCATAAATGCTGAGTTTCGGATGGAGAAATGATGCTGCCTGCAGCAGTTTTTGCCCAGCCAGCATTTATACTGGAACAGGCGCCTCCTGGATTTAGAAACTCAGATGTTAACGTACCCTTATTTTCCAGCAGATAGTTGTTTTTCCTGCATTTAAAAAGTACAGGACCACAGGTCATTGCTTGTTCTACTAAAAAGGAAGAGCAAGCAACTACCACTGACACTACATTGCCACCTCCCTGCTGCCAGGTAAGAGCCATGCCTGGAGCTCACTGTGGACCTGGCTGGCATATAGGACTAAGGCTACTTTCACACTGGCGTTTTTGTTTCCATTTGTGAGATCTGTTCAGGGCTCTCACAAGCGGTCCAAAACGGATCAGTTTTGCTCTAATGCATTGTGAATGGAAAAGGATCCGCTCAGAATGCATCAGTTTGCCTCCGTTCCGTCTCCATTCCGCTTTGGAGGGCGGACGCCAAAACGCTGCTTGCATCATTTTGGTGTCCGCCTGACAATACGGAGGCAAACTGATCCGTCCTGGCACACAATGTTGAAAACGGATCCGTCCCCGTTGACTTACATTGTGTGCCAGGACGGATCCGTTTTCAGACACAATTTGGCACAATAGAAAACGGATCTGTCCTCTATTGACTTTCAATGGTGTTGAAGACAGATCAGTTTTGGCTATGTTACAGATAATACAAATGGATCTGTTCTGAACGGATGCATGCGGTTGTATTATCTGAACGGAAGCGTTTGTGCAGATCCATGACGGATCCGCACCAAACGCAAGTGTGAAAGTAGCCTAAATGGAGTAAGAGGGATAGTAGTAAAAATAAACCATCGTTTTCATCCGTTTTCTCTTACTTTCTTCTTCTCAGCCTCCCCGAGACTGTGATGACTATTGGGATGAATGGAAGTACTGCAAGAGCTTTAAGAACCGTTTCCACTACTACTACACTCATGGCGGAAAACCAGCCTGCCAGCAGTGGAAGGCAGACTACGTGGCCTGTAAGGAATGGGAAAAGAGGAAGAGTCAAGCAGCCAAGGTGACCTTTTCTGAAATCTGTACAGTGACAAAGTGGCACGCTGTTTTTCGATTATGGCTAAACAATTTTTCATATCTACTTGGGTCATGTTTATTTAGCAAACTTTACACGAGTTATATGCCGATTTTCTGTATTTCACTCTGTGCATTGTAAACACCAGCTGGAAACCTGCTGCATAAATGTACATGCTGTGAATTGAGGGTAAGTTCACACAGCATCCTTTTTAGGCTGAATATATATGGAGAATTCTGAAATCTAGGTGCTTTTTTTTGTCATATTTATCAGCATATTTGTTTGCCAACGTATTTGCTATGTACTTTGGTCTGTAATACAAGCATTTTACACTCCAAAATACACTTAAAAAATGGCTGTGCGAACATACCCTAAGCCAGGGCTCATTCGGCCAGTGATTGGCAGCAGTGGTCACGTGCCCCACCTCAAACAAGATGTTGACGCAGGAAGTCCTGAGTGTGGATTTAAAATTTGCTGCACGTCAATTTATGCTTTGGATTTTCACCGCGGATTTCACATTTTGCAAAACCACATGTAACGCATGCAAATTCTGTGGCTAACAACCCACCCGTTTGGCTATAACCTTAACTTTTATGGAAAATGGGTCTTGATTTTCACTTGGCCTTATAGCTCAGCTGTCCATACAGTAGTTTGTAGTTTTATTTTTTCCCAAAAAAACAAAACAGGATTGGATGCCAGAAGAAAAGAAAGCTTCCTTTCCTGTCTATGGCTGGAATCACTCATGCAATTTTTGTGTCAGCTTTTTTTAGGCCAAAGTAATGCCTTAGGCCTCATGCAAACGACCGTTGTTGTGTTCCGTTCCGCAAAATGGGGTTCCGTTGTTCCATGATCCGTTTCCGTGTGTCTTCCTTTATTTTTGGAGGATCACCAGACATGAAGGAAAGAAATCTAAGTCAAGTTTGCCATGCAAATGATAGGAAAAAAACGGACGCGGATCACAATCTTGTGTGCCTCCATGTTTTGGGTCTGCAAACCGTTTTCCGTGAAAAAAATAGGACAGGTTCTATTTTTTTGATGGACTGGAACCACGGACGCGGATGACAAACGGTGCATTAGCCGAGTTTTCAACTGACCCATTGAAAGTCAATGGGTCCGGAGAAAATCACAACAAACGGAACAACGGACACGGAATAAAACAACAGTCGTGTGCATGAGGCCTTATTCACACATCAATGTTTGGTCAGTGATTTCCATCAGTGACTGAGCCAAAACCAGGTGCGTCTCTAACCACAGAACAGGTGCAGATCTTTCCCTTATACCTAATGTCTGTGGAGCCTCCAATCCTGGTTTTGGCTCTCATTCACTGATGAAAATCACTGACCAAAACACTGATGTGTGTATAAGGCCTAAGGCCTCATGCACACGACAGTATTTTTTCACGGTCCGCAAAAACGGGGTTCCGTGAACCTTGTCTGTTTTTTTTCTTCCGTGTGTCTTCCTTGATTTTTGGAGGATCACCAGACCAGAAAAGTGAAAAAAAAAAAATCTAAGTCAAGTTTGCCTTGAAAATGATAGGAAAAAAACAGACACGGATCACGGACGCGGATGAGAATCTTGTGTGCCTCCGTGTTTTTTCACGGACCCATTGACTTGAATGGGTCCGCGAACCGTTGTCAGTAAAAAAAAAAAAATAGGACAGGTCCTATTTTTTTGACTGACAGGAAACACGGATTACAGACGCGGATGACAAACGGCGCATTTTCCAAGTTTTCAATGGACCCATTGAAAGTCAATGGGTCCGCAGAAAATCACGTACAACGGACACGGATGCACACAACGGTCGTGTGCATGAAGCCTAAAGAGAAGCTAGTGAAGAACTGTATAGAGGAAGGACTGATTCTTCTCTCTTTTGTCTCCATTACTCAAATCTGCCACAAAAACTGTAAGGGGATGTTCACAGTGGAATTTTGGCGTGGACCTTCCACGTCCCTTCTACCTTCCATACATCTAAGGCCTCATGCACACGACCATTGTGTGTTTTGCGGTCCGCAAAACACGGATGCATCTGTGTGCGTTCCGCAATTTGCGGAACGGCGCGGACAGCCATTAATATAACTGCCTATTTTTGTCCGCTAAACTGACAAGAATAGGGTAGGTTATTATTTTTTTTTTGCGGACCACGGAACGGAGCAACAGATGCGGACAGCACACGGAGTGCTGTCCGCATCTTTTGCGGCCCCATTGAAGTGAATCGGTTTGCATCCAATTCACAAATGATGCGGACCAAAACAACGGTTGTGTGCATGAGGCCTAAATGAGAGGCAGTCCTGAGGATCGCAGAACGGTGGCTTATAGCTATGGCCGCTCCGCAGTCCTCAGCACTGACTCCCGTTGAAATTAATAGAAAGGCAGAAAGGATGCGACCGCTGGCGGATTTTTGACAATTTTAGCACAGCTGTCTGCACCAAAATCACACTATTTTGTCTTGGCATTTTTTTTTTTTACCACAAAAGAAAAATACCATTAAACACTGTTAGCAATTTTTGTGGCTTTTTTCTGTTGTTTTCCCCTATAGAGAAGGAGATGGAAAGGCACCTAAAAACCCCATAGCTTTAACATGCTGTAATAAAAAAAAAACTAAAGGCCATAGGCACAAAAGACACCCCCAAATAAAAATAAAAAAATAGTAGTAGCTAAAGAAGCTTATCCTGCATTTCATATTTCCCCTAGACTCTCATGTAAGAGCTGGAGCTGGTGTTTTTGCAACAAAATCGCTTATGCAAAAGACAAAAAAAAATGCTAAAGTGCCGAAAAATGTGTGAATCCGCCCTCCCGGCTCTCCAAGTCTGAGCTGCTCCGCTTCCTGTTGGACCAGAAGTGTGAGGCGCTCTCTACACATCACCTCAGGTGGCCAATCGGTGACCCTGCCTGGACATTAGAAAGAAGTGCTAATGCCTTACACCAGCGGTGGTCCTAGATCAGAGGCCGCACCAGTAATGTTCTTATGTGTTTGTATCTCATATTGAAGAGGCCATTTAGGTGTAAGTTAGGGGAAAGGGCATCAGCTTCAATATAATTGATACACAACCGTTACAGATCTTTCGCCTATGTCTTTTCTCGGGAAGGAAGTTGGTATTATGGTCAGAAGTGTCCAAATAACCAGTTTCTATAAAGTCAGGCAAAGATTCTGCAGGACACCACCATATGGAGGAGTGCAGTCTCTACTTGTGTATTTAGTACTGGAAGATGATGGAAATGACAGATTGTGTCAACGGACAGAATATCTCGTCAGCTGATGCCCCTGATTTTAGCTGGGCAATCTAATGTCAGTGGGGCCTGGCACAAAGTCCCCTTACATTTGCTGTTTGGGGAGACAAACATCCTATGTCTGATCCTAGGAGATTAATAGTCATTGATCCTCCTATTTTATTATAACTTTCAGCCTAAGCAAACCTTCATGTCACATAGGTTGAATAAAGACAAACGTCCACCAAGTTCAACCCTTCTCAAATTAATTATACAACACTAATGTTAAAGGGGTTATCCTGGAAAAGGTAATGATGACCAATCCTCAGACTAGATCATTATCACATCGGTGAGGGTCCAAGTCCCAGCTCTTTCAGGGGGGCCCTGCTCTCATCGGGGCTCCCAGCAGCTTTCCAAGCACAGCACTGTGCATCGTATAGTGGCAGTACTTGGTATTGCAGCTTAGCCGCATTGAATTGAATGGCTCTGAGCTGCAACTAGGCCACATGACCGATAGGGCCTCCTGCAAATGAACATGCGCGCCCCATGGCCGTGCAGCCGCAGCAGATCATGGACCCATTCGTTTTAATGGGTGTGTGAGCCGGCCGTTCCGCAAAAAGATAGGACATGTTCTATCTTTTTGCGGAATGGAAGTATGAGATGAAACCCCATGGAAGGACTCCGTAGTGCTTCCGTAAGGTTCTGTTCCGCACCATTCCGCATCCCTGGATTTGTGGACCCTTTGAAGTGAATGGGTCCGCATCCGTGATGTGGAATGCACACAGAACGGTGCCCGTGTATTGCGGATCGTGTGCAATAAGCCTAACTGTGATGTCACTGGCCTAGGAAGAGGTCTGGCCTCTTCTAACATCTGATCGGCGGGGTCCCAGGTGTTGGACCCCCGCAGATCTGATATTGATGACCTATCTTTTCCCTGATAACGTTCATGGTTGAGCTGTCGGGAACAGCTGTTAAATGTCTGAGAGCACTGTTACATATATACGTCTGTGTATTTATTATTTTTTTTTTCCATACCAACAGTACTTTAATCAAAAGTTTCCATTTTTCTCCTCTCCAGGAAGCACTGATACAGAGCGAGAAAGCAAGGCAAAAGGAGGGGCAGAATAACAACCCCGTGTGGGCCATGAGAAAGCGCCCTCCTAGAGACTGGCATCTACCTCTGAACAGAGAGAAACCTCAGGAGCAAGACTGAGATTTCTTTCCTGGGACTGGATTTATTTCAGAGCTTATGCCATTACTACTTACCCGGAATGTTGTTATTTTTTTATTTTTACATTTATTTGTACTTATCTCATTTAGAGATTTACATTCTGTTGTAAAACTGAGCAGATAAAGACTGTTTGTTTGTTTTTTTTTTTTTTGTTTTTTTCCCCCGTGAAAACACATGTCTAGAAAAAACAGCAAAGGGAAGAAAATATTCTTTTCCTGCTCGGATTGAAAATGAAATCTGAAGTTGCTTTACTTACACTACTTAAAATATGCCATAATTAATGTGTGAGGCTAAGCAGTCATCATATCTCACATTTATGGCAGGCTTTTCCAGCAAATAAACTATGGGGGCCATTTATCAAACTGGTACAACGTAGAACTGGTTTAGTTGCTCATAGCAACCAATCAGAATCCACCTTTCATTTTTGACAGCTCCTTTGAAAAATGAAAGGTGGAATCTAATTGGTTGCTATGGGCAACTAAACCAGTTCTACTTTACACCAGTTTGATAAATGACCCCCAGTGAGTGCAATGCGTCATAGATCTGTAGAGACTGTCCTCCAGTTCCAGACTGGTGCAAATGTTTGAAATTTCCTACATTTAAAAAAAAATAATTTTGCATAGTTATCATTTTTAAAACGATTGGCCACGTTTACTAATGTGAGTGCACCTATATTTTACTGTAAATTGCACCAAAATGTGGTTCATCTGGGTTTAAATAAATTATTTGTGCATAGACTGACAAGGGAATGTGGCCCAATATGCAACATTTTGCACCACAATTCTGTCTCAAACTAAGCCAACCAATAATTGATCTGATGTTAGACAAAAGTGTCTGTCCCTGCACCAAATTTATCATTAAGCTCGAGCCACTGTGATAAATTTGGTGCAGGTCTAGACAGCCGCTCTGCCTCAATGCCATCGATTTGATTATAAAATTTGCTCTTAGGCTAGGGCAGTGATGGCGACTCTATGGCACGGGTGCCAGAGGTGGCACTCAGAGCCCTCTCTGGGCACCCGCACCCTGGAAAAAGTCTATGGTGTACCAATATGCCTTAGACATTTCCTGCCATTCGTCAGTGCAGGGCGCACTATGAACAGCACAGGCGGCGCACTGAATGTAGGCAGGCTATTATAGTGAAATGATAAAGTACATGGAAGATATACTATACTGGACTGTAGTATTCAGGGTAAATTGCTGTGTTGGCACTTTGTGATAAATAATTAGGTTTTGGGTTGCAGTTTAGGCACTCGGTCTCTAAAAGGTTCGCCATCACTAGGCTAGGGCTATATGGAGATGTGTGTTGCACAACAATAAGTCACACGGCAAAAAGTACTAGATTGCGACATTTTTTTAATGATAGTCACTGGTGTCACACTGTGACGCTCACACAAAAATCCAACTTGGATGTTTTTACGACTGTCCTTTCGCAGCATGTCGCACCATTGACAATCGTAACAAAAAAGTCACAAGTACCATGTCACCGTGTAACCCTGACCTTTACTGTTGTACAAAGTCGAGTCACATTATTATGACCACTTCCTACTTTCAATGTCGGTAGCGCATCACTCATGAAGGAAGTCATGGGTCATGAGCTGGCGTGGTGGGTATATAAGGTGCGATAGGCTGTCTGCACATATATCCCTTGTTGCTGTCATGGGTAAAAGGGACGATTTATCAGAGTTGTAAAAAAGGATCCGTATTTTGCAGAACGCAAAATACACACGGTTCTGTGATGAGCCATAAGCGAACTCTACTGCGTACGGGGCTCCAAAGTAGACAAATGCTCACTGCACCTTTGCTAACAAAGTTATATCGGTAGAAACGGCTTTAATTTTGGCAGCAGTATCGGAATTGGACCTCCGCTGATTGGCAAAGGGTTGCCTTCTCAGATCAGTCATGTTTTCTGCTTCAGTGGATGGATAGACGTTGGTGTGTCGAACAAACACCCTGTAACCATTAGTAGTGGTGGTGGTGGCAGCGATATGGTCTGGGGAATGTTGTGTGGCAATCTCTGGGTCCACTCAGCCTTGTGGAAGGCACTAATTTGTGTATGATTCCATCCTTGCAGATCATGTACATCCATACATGCTGATTGTCTTCCGTGGGGCGTATGGGATCTACCAGCAAAACAATGCGATGTCACACGGCCATAAGGGTCCATTCACACGTCCGTTGTTTCTTTCCTGATCTGTTCAGTTTTTTGCTGAACAGATCTGGACCAGATCTGTACCCATTCATTTTCAATGGGTCCTGAAAAAAAATCAGACATTGTGCTGTCCGTTTTTTTTCAGGACCCATTGAAAATGAATGGGTCCAGATCTGGTCCAGATCTGTTCAGCAAAAAACGGAACAGATCAGGAAAGAAACAACGGACGTGTGAATGGACCCTTATTGTGCAGTCTTGGTCATGGTGGAGCATTACCAAGACTTCCAAGTACTCCACAGACCTGAACCCAACTGAGGATTTGTGGGACCACCTCGATCGCCGTGTTCGCTCTATGGATCCGGATCCTCTCCCACACACCCTCCAGCAGCTGTGGGATGCATTGCACTCGGCATGGCTCCAGATACCTGTGACAACCTACCAGGAGCTTATTGAATCACTCCCAGCCCGTCTAGTCTCGATATTAGCTCCCAGCCCGTCTAGCTGCTGACTGTGCCACACATGGCGGTTACTCTAGTCTCGATATTAGCTGGTGGTCATAATAACGTGACTGGAATGTGTATAAACTACCCTATTGATAGCTGACAGTAAGGCTCAAGCTTCACTGTGCATTATCTCTAACGTGCCTGTGGGTGGGACCTTCTGTTCTGTGCAGGTGCTGAATAGCAAATGGACACATCCAGCGCATGCACAGATACAGAGAAATATGTTGCCTGTGTCTGTGGATGCGTCCATTTGCTGTTCAGCACCTGAGCAAAAGAGAAGGTACTGATGAAAAGCCAGAGTATGTAGTCCCCACCATCTTTCAGCCCATGGGCGCAGAGGATGTTTATTTCATTGGGGGACAGTATACAGTCATCCATGCATTTATGGAGCATGTGACTGTATATGGCATTTTGACTAATTACACTGGAAATTGGCCAAGCCCTTTAAAATAAAATGATCGCAATTTTTATCCTATGTGGCAAACATCATAAAAATGAACTTTTGTTGAATCAAGTCATTTTTATTAAAGTTTCCAATTTTATACATACATATTGCTGGTATATATTCATTTAAGTAAACAAATAAGTACCTCATTTGGGTGAAACAATAACCAAAGGCTAAACATATACAATTGTTTAACCCCCCCCCCCCCCCCTACCCTTACCCTTACCCGCACCATGCCATGTTGACATTATACCTGTCTCTCTCTCTTGATCTCTCTTCAGAGAGATTGGGATTGTTCCAGAGAGGTGTAAGGGCACTACATCCCCAAATTTTTGTGATATCTTTCAATTTATGCCATACTTTACAGAATAAAGTTATGCTTGGGACATATTCTGGGGGACGAATAATTGAGGCAAGTTCCAGTATATACCCAGACGGCCTCCCTCCCATCAAGTAAGACATCAGTGCACCCACTGAGCCCAAGCTGCCAATTGTACCCCATGTTTCCATAGCATCATCACGACGGCATACAAGGAGATTGACCCCTGACCTCTGTAGGGGCAGGAACAGAGAAAGGTAAATACCCTCCTCCCACCACCAACACCAGTGTTTCCTGTCCCTACAGAGGACAGGGCAGAGAAAGGTCTCCCTGTATGCAGGGAGATGAAGCTGAGGAAACTTGAATCTTTTTTCTTTTTTTAAATAACCTTGAAAAAAATCGCCGGCACCCAGCGGGGCTCTATCTCGTCCCGGTAAATCCGGGTCCTGTTCCCTTGGCGCAGACTCCCTCCTGGCCTACTGAGGCTGCAGCTGGGTTGCGTGCCGGCGCCTGGGGCGCATAATTATGACGTCCCCCCCAAACTCTCTCTAGTTGGCCATTCCCTTATAGCTGCCTTCTCCTTTTTTTTTTTTTTTTATATCTAAAGAAACCCTGAAAAAGATCAGGAAATCCCTCAAATGTATCTCCTGTAGTAGCAGACTTCCTGACAGCTATCCCAAAAAATTGTGCAAGCATTGTATATCAAATATTGTACGGGATGAAGCACCCTCTCTAAAAGAGGAATTGAAATCTATGATTCAGGAAGAGATTTGTTCATCTTTGGCCCACCTGTCCACTAATCCTCCCCCCCCCCCCCCCGATTTTCCGCAACCTAAGAGAATACGGGTTAGATCTCCGTCCCCTTCTGACCTAAAAGTTATTGCGGACGAGAGTGTCCACTCAGTCAGGTCATGGGAGGAGGGGGAAAAGAGTCTCTGATTCGGACTCAGTGGATAATGGTCGTAGATATTACTTTTCTACTGAAGAGATGTCCGACCTAATGAAGGCGGTCAGGTCTACCATGGGTGTGGAGGAAGTACAACGTACCCATTCTGTACAAGAAGAAATGTTTGGGGGTTTGAGAGTTTAAAAAACTTGTGTATTTCCCATTAATGAGATATGGTCCTTGATGAGTGGGCAGACCCAGAAAGACGACTAGGAGTCTCGGCTTCGTTCAAAAATAGATTGGTATTTGATCCTGAGGAGTCTAAAATTTTCAATGAGATCCCCAAAATAGATGTACAAGTCGCTAAAGTGAACAAAAAGACATCCCTTCCATTTGAGGATGCCTCCCAACTTAAGGATTCGATGGATCGTAAAGCGGACAGTCTTTTCAGGAAATCCTGGGAGGCGTCCATGTTTAATATTAAAACCAATATTGCGGCTACCTCAGTCGCCAGATCCATGTATCTTTGGTTGGGAGAATTAGAAACTCATAAAAGATAAAACATCTAGGGAGGAAATTCTCAATTCTCTCCCTCTCTTAAAATCCGCCACGGCCTTCCTGGCGGATGCCTCAGCCGAGTCAGTCCGATTCTCCGCCAGAGATGCGGCACTTTCCAACGCAGCCAGAAGAGCCCTTTGGATGAAGTGCTGGTCGGGGGACAAGACATCTAAATTAAAGCTCTGTTCTATACCCTTTTCTGGAGAATATGTGTTTGGCCCGGTCCTAGATAAAAATTCTAGAGAAGGCCGCGGACAAAAAGAAGGGGTTTCTGGAAGATCGTCCCTTCAGACGCCGGTATCCTTTTCGCTCCTCCTCGAATCAAGAAAAAAGCTACAGGAGAAAAGGGAAATCAGGGCGTTGGAGTTATCCAAAAGGGGGAAGAGGAAGAGGCCAATCCTCCTCCCACCAAAAATCCTCCGATAAGCAATGACGCCGGAGTGGGGGGGGAAGACTCTCAAAATTCCTGGGGACATGGGAATCTATCTCTCAGAATCACTGGATCTCCAAGGTAGTCGGTGCAGGCTATCAAATAGAGTGGTCTTCAAGACCCCCAAACAAATTTTCACTGACACGGTTCCAAACAAACCTTTGGCAAGGAGTCCAGAAACTTCATCAGATGAATGTAATCTCACCAGTTCCGCCTCCAGAAAGAGGCAGGGGTTACTATTCAACTTTATTTCTAATCAGGAAAAAAGAAGGCACATTTCGGACTATCATAAACCTGAAACCATTAAACAAGTTTATTCGTTATCAGAAATTCAGGATGGAAACCCTAGCATCTACAATCCCACTGCTAAGCAAAGACGTCTTCATGTGCACAATAGACCTGCGAGACGCTTATTACCACATTCCATTAACACCAATTCACAGAGTTTTCTCCGGTTTGCAATCAGGGAACATCCATCACTACCAGTTCAGATCCCTTCCCTTCGGGATTTCATCAGGCCCGAGGATATTTACCAAGGTAGTGATAGAGATGGTCGCCTTCGTCCGGAGGAAGGGACTTATGATTATTACTTATTTGGACGATTTCCTTCTGATCAGCGAAAACTTCAGCCAAATCAATTCAAATCTGAGGTACTTTCTCTCCATCCTAGACGATCTCAGGTGGATCGTGAACAAAGAAAAGTCCGTCCTTACCCCCTCAAGGGAAGTTCGGTTCTTAGGCATGATTCTGGACTCCCGAAAGCAAGCGGTATTCCTACCTCGAGACAAAATATCGGTTCTTTAACAAAAGATCAGATCCTTTCAGAAAATAAGATCTTGCTCTATCAGAGAGGCGATGAGTATGCTAGGTCTGCTAACATCTTGTATTCGGCAGTCCCCTGGTGTCAAATACACTTCAGACCCCTTCAGTCCTGGATCCTGAGTGTCTGGAACAGGTGCCAATCCTCTCTAGATCATCAAGTGAGTCCACCAACTAGGATACTGCAGTCCCTAAATTGGTGGAAAAACCACGGGAACTTCCTGGCAGAAGACTCCCCAAGTACAGGTAGTAACAGACGCAAGTCTGTCTGGCTGGGGCGCAAAGGTGGGGGATCATCTATTCCAGGGCACTTGGCCAAATTCAATCAGATCCCAGTCATCAAATTTCAGGGAACTGAGAGCAGTCTGGGAAGCGTTGAAGGTAGCAGAGAAAATGCTGTGTCATCATCACATAAAAGTGCTATCAGACAACACTACGGCCATTGCCTACCTTTCCCATCAAGGGGGAACACGGTCAGCAACCCTCCAAGCACTGACAACAAAAATATTTGCATGGGCAGAGCAGAAGCTGGCCTCTATATCGGCAGTTCATCTGAAAGGAATACTAAATCAGGAAGCGGATTTTCTCAGCCGCCACAGGATCGATCATACAGAATGGTCCCTCAGTCCAGAAATATTCAGGCTAGTGGTAAGGAAGTGGGGGATGCCCGACGTGGACCTGTTTGCCACCAGGGCAAACTCAAAGATGGAGACATTCTGTTCCCTAAACCCCAGGGACAGACCTCATGCTTTAGACGCCTTCGCCATCCGTTGGCATTGGAAACTGTGCTATGCTTTCCCTCCACTTTCTCTAATTCCAAAAGGTGGTACAAAAAATTCACCAGGACAAGGCCACGGTAATTGTGATCGCCCCCCTATGGCCAAAGAGAAGTTGGTTCTCATCTCTCCAGAAATACTCCCTCCAGGATCCGTGGCCCCTTCCTGTGCGGGGGGAATCTACTCCAGCAGGGTCCGGTTCTGCACCCAAACCCGCAGTTTTTGAAATTGGCAGCTTGGATCCTGAGTCCCAAACCCTGAAACTTCAGGGCCTGTCAGACAAAGTTATTACTACTTTGAAAGCCTCCAGAAAGAATATAACATCAGCAATCTACCTTAAGATCTGGAAACGTTTCTGTTCCTGGAGTGGGGACAAATCTCCACATTTGCATAAACCCAACATCCAAAGAATTCTGGATTTCCTACAGCAAGGTCTAGACCTGGGACTTAGACCCTCTACCCTGAAGGTCCAGATCTCAGCCCTAAGTTGTTTCTTTGACCAAGATATAGCTAGCCATTGTTGGATCAAAAGATTCATTAGGGGAGCGACGAGGCTCCGCCCAACGATCACCGCCGTGTCCCTTCCTGGGATTTGAACATCGTTCTTACAGGCCTTACTCTACCACCCTTTGAGCCCATATCCGACTGTCCAATAAAATTATTGTCCCTGAAGACGGCCTTCCTAATTGCAATAACTTCGGCCCGCAGAGTAGGAGAGTTGCAAGCTCTATCGATCAGGGAACCCTACCTCCGTATTCTAGATGATAGAATTATTCTCCAACTGGACCCGGGTTTTCTCCCTAAAGTTGTATCCAATTTTCATCGGAGCCAGGAAGTTACCCTACCTTCTTTTTGTCAACACCCCTCTGATGACAAAGAATCTGCATTTCATTCTCTAGACGTTAGACGGGCAGTCCTAAACTATATCGCTGTGACGGAAAAGTTTAGAAAATCCGACAACTTACTAGTTCTTTTTGGAGGAAGATTTAAGGGCCAAAAAGCCTCCCAGTCCTCTATAGCTAGATGGCTCAAAGAAACCATTAGTCTATGTTACCAAATACAAAATCTTACATGTCCAGTCAACATTAGGGCCCATTCCACTAGGGCCATGTCTTCCTCTCAGGCAGAGAGAGCTGGGGCTTCTCTGGAGGAAATCTGTCGTGCTGCCACTTGGTCCAGCATCCATACTTTTATAAAGCACTATCGCCTGGATCTTTCCAGATCATCTGATCTGTCCTTCGGGCGGAAAGTCCTCCAGGCTGTAGCCCCCCCTTAACTGATATATTTTTTATATCTCCTTGTATGCCGTCGTGATGATGCTATGGAAAAACCGGAATTAGTCTTACCGGTAATTCTGTTTCCATGAGATCATCACGAAGGCACGTTATTCCCTCCCTATGATTTAAAATTTTTGACCTAGAGGGTCTCTAGAAGGTATGAAGTAATACCTTTTTTCACTGTTTGCCACCACCGGGTTACTCTGTGTGATTTTGGAAGCACTGGTGTTGGTGGTGGGAGGAGGGTATTTAACCTTTCTCTGTTCCTGCCCCTACAGAGGTCAGGGGTCAATCTCCTTGTATGCCGTCGTGATGATCTCATGGAAACAGAATTACCGGTAAGACTAATTCCGTTTTTTTGCTCTGCTGAGCCTGTGCCGCCAAAAAGTACAACCACGGGTTGGGGATCGCCAGTCCCCCACCATCCTTGTCTCTTTGTAGGGTTTCTAAGCGGATTCTTGGAGACTGCTTATTCCAGATCAGGGATCTGAATAAGCCCTGTATTTTATAGAATTGTCGCATTGGTAGCCACACTGGGCTGTTATGCAATACATAGAGAAATTGTGGCATTAGTACCATTTGAACTAAATTAGCTCTTCTAATAATTGATAGTGGCAACCTACATCAGCTAGTCACCTTTTTAGTACTCCTATCAAGTAATGGGGTCAAGTTTAAATCGATATAATCTTGTGTTCTATATGACACCTGTATTCCTAAGTATTTGAACGTTGTGGCTAATTGTAGAGGGGCCATCTTATCCTGGAGCGATATCGGTACAGAATCTAAAGGGAGCAAGACTGGTTTCTCCCAATTTATGGTTAGACCTGAGTAAGCACCCAAATCTGCAATAAGCTTCATTACATGCGGTATAGACTGGTCTATTTTGTCCAAAAGAGTGCAATTTTCTCTTCTGTGCTTCCATATACTAGTCAGTCACTTTGGGATCAGTACGTATTATCTGTGCCAGTGGTTCCACAGCCAAAGCGAAAAGCATCGGCGACAGGAGACAGCTCTGACGTGTACCTCTCTCTAAGGTAAATGTATCAGATAATACCCCATTTATGCGTACTTGGGCTCTTGGTCTTCCATATAATAATTGTACCCAGGACATGAATTTAGAACCAAACCCCATAACTTCCATTACTCCCTATATGAACTTCCACTCGACGCTGTCGAAAGCCTTCGCAGCATCGAGCGAACGAATTGCGCGGTTTCCCGTCTTTCCTCTAGGCATCTGCAAATTAAGGAACAATCATCTAATATTGATGGCTGTAGATTTACCTGGCAATAAAGCCTCCTCAAAGTATTTTTGTTTCCAGAAAAGCCTTTTACTGTTCGCTAGCTCCAACTGATGATCCCTATATATTTGCTGTGCTTCTTCCCAGTTAGATTCATACCAGTGGGACTTTCTACATATTTACACTCCGTGTCAGTGACTCTAGACTGCAATTCTTGTGTTAATTCCCTACTTTTAGATTTATGCCTTTGAATATGTTTAATGAACATCCCTCTAACAAAAGCCTTGAATGAGTCCCATACTACCCCCATCCATGCTGACCCAATGTTTATTGACATGAACCCTTGCATCTCTGTCAGTATTCCCACCTCATCCCTCAATATAGTCAGCCAGAAAGGATTTAGCCTCCACAGACCTTTAGCTCTTCTAGATGCAGAACCTAAGCTGAATTCAACCCTAATGGTGAAGTGGTCCGAGAGACTTCTGGGCAGATATTCCACCGTCTGCACAAGTCTTTAGTATCTGTTGACTACCTACTACTAGGTCAATTCGTGAAACTGAATTATGAGAGCTGGAATGACAGGAGAATTGTCTAACTTGATGGTTACGAATTCTCCAAATGTCACAAAGCGCTGCTTCCATAAATACTTTTGCCATATTGGATAGTCGTATCTCCACAGGATTAGCACCCTCATGGTGTCTTTCTATGTTGTAATCAAGCACCATATTAAAATCCCCAACAATAAGTGTGGGACCTCTGGAGACGCAGCCACAAACGCCAGTACCTCTCCCGTATATGGGGATGGAATATATATCACCACTACTATAAGTGTTAATTGAAATACCGTGCATTGCAGGCATATATATCGACCGTTAGGGTCTATGTTTGTCTTAATACACTGAAACATGACCTGCTTGTGTATAAGTACACTGACCCCTCTAGCATGACTAGAGTACACCGAGGGGGTACGCGTGCCCTATCCATGCAGGATTCAACGCAAGCTATGGATTCCATTGTCAGATGTGTTTCTGATAAACATATAATGGCTGGTTGGAAACGTCTGAGGGAATTCAATACTGCGTATCTTTTGGGTGAGTCTCCTAGACCCCTCACATTCCAAGCTATCACATAAAGGCTATTTTCACACTTGCGGCAGTGCGAAATGGCGGGCAGTTCCGTCGTCGGAACTGCCCGCCGGATCCACCGATCTGGATGTGACTGAAAGCATTTGTGAGAAGCATCCGGATACGGATCAGTCTCACAAATGCATTGCAAGAACGGATCCGTCTGTCCGCTTGTCATGCGTTTTGAATGCCGGATCCGACACTAATACATTCCTATGGGGCATTCAGGCAAGTCTTCCGTTTTTTTTCGCCGGAGATAAAACCGTAGCATGCTGCTGTATTATCTCCGTCCTGATCAGTCAAAATGACTGAACTGAAGAGATCCTGATGCATCCTGAACGGATTGCTCTCCATTCAGAATGCATGGGGATGTGCCTGATCAGTTCTTTTCCGGTATAGAGCCCCTGTGATGGAACTCTATGCCGGGAAAGAAAACCGCTAGTGTTAAAGTACCCTAACCCCCATCATCAAATCCCACAGATATCATTCCCCGGACTCCCTCCCCAGTCCACCAAACTTTCACCACTGTTAAATTACCTCTAGTGAGGTAGTACAAAGAGAGACAGTATTGCGGTCATGGTGCGGTTCCCCAAAACTTACAAACATAACATAGTTATATAAACACATTCCCCTCTGTGACACGGGGATTTAGGCTACAAACCAAAATATACCCAATGGCTATAGGCAACGTGAGTGTATATACTACCTGAGATCAAGAATAAAAAATTCCCCCTGAACTATTCTTGCTCTCCTTATACTATTCTACCGGACTTTTCTTGCATATTACACAGATATGCATCCTATTTTACTTAACTTAGTGCAATAATCTATTACACACACCAATACTTTAAGCTACATTTCCTTCCTCAGAACATCTCCTTAGCTAATATAATAGAAACTCAGAGTCCCATATTTCTCTGGTACCCTTCAAACTGATGTCACAGCCCCTGCATATACTCATCATCCCGAAGGTGTCTCCGGATTTGTTGGTAGATTTGTAGCTTCCAGCCATTGCGCCGCTGCATTAGCTGTATCAAAGATGTGAACCTTTCCTTCTGCCACTACTCTGAACCTGGAAGGCTATAACATTGAGTACGGTAGCTGCCATTCCCTCAGGCGGCGTTTCACTTCCACATATTTCACCTATTTTTTTTCTGTACTTCTGTAGAGAAATCCAGAAATATGAGCACTTTTCTGCCATTTATTAGCAAATCTTCATGGTCTCTTGCTTTCCTCAGGATCGCATCTCTGTCCTTGAAATGCAGCAACTTCATCAGGATAGGTCTTGGAGGGACCCCTGGTGGTGGTGAGCGGAAGGGCACTCTGAACTCTTTAAATAGCAAACATATTAGGCTACTCTCACACTGGCGTTTCAGGGCTCTCACAAGCGGTCCAAAACGGATCAGTTTAGCCCCAATGCATTCTGAATGGATAAGGTTCCGTTCAGAATGCATCAGTTTGCCTCCGCTCTGGAGGCGGACACAAAAACGCTGCTTACAGCGTTTTGATGTCCGCCTGACGATGCGGAGCCAAACGGATCCGTCCTGGCACACAATGTAAGTTAATGGGGACGGATCAGTTTTCACTGACACAATATGGTGCAATTGAAAACAGATCCGCCTCCCATTGACTTTCAGTGTAAGTCAAAACGGATCCTTTTTCATTATCATGAAATGTAAACGGATCCGTTCTGAACGGATTAAAGCATTTGCATATAGGTGCGGATCCATCTGTGCAGATACCAGACGGATCCGCACCTAACACAGGTGTGAAAGTAGCCTTAGACAGGGAGCCACTGCTCAAAGAAAACTACAGCATTTGTGCCTTCCACTTTTTCCGGTACACCCACAAGGCGCCAATTATTTCTGCGAAGTCTCGCCTTCTTTAGTAGATAAGAGACATCATGGGCGACTTTTCCTAAGTCTTTTCTTAAAGGAGACACTGTCCTCCAAGCAACTGACCCAGTCTTCCAAGTCTTTGAGGCTGGGTTCACACCTGAGCGTTTTACAGCGCGTTCCTACGCGCTGTAAAACGCTCAACAGGGAATAACCAATGATTCCCTATGGGCATGGTTCTCACCTGAGCGTTTCACAACGCGTACGAACACGCTGTAAAACGCCCTACGCCCCAAGAAGTACAGGAGCTTCTTTGGGGCGTATTGTCTAGCGTTCCTGCCCATAGACTTCAGCGGGAACGCGCGACAATGGGCGTTTCTTGTTTGCTCATTTAAAAACGCGCGTACGTACTACTACACTACTGTCTGAAACAAGCTCTCTCCTATTGATAAAATGGCCAGCCTCTGTACTCACTTTGAATGCACTGCAGCGAGCGGCAGCGAGCTGGCCGACTGGCGCGTGACTGACGTCACTTAATTCAGGAAGCTGGAGCGTTACTAAGTGACATCAGTCATGCGCCAGCCGGCCAGCTCACTGGCGCTCGCTGCAGTGCATTCATAGTGAAAGTGAGTACAGAGGCTGGCCATTTTATCAATAGGAGAGAGCTTGTTTCAGACAGTAGTAAAATACTTTACACGCAAAGCCAGTTACGTGCACAGTTTAGGACACATGATGGGGGCCAGCATAAGATGCTATATGTGTCTTATGCTGGCCCCCCTCATGGCCCTATGTGTCATAGCACACATCCCCATAAAAACACTGTCCTCCACAGATCCCCTCTGTTGTCAATCACACAAACGCACGTATTACGAGCGTTTCCTAAATACAAAAACACCCCAAAATATGCCTCAAAAACACACATACCAAATACGCTCAGGTGTGAACCAAGCCTAATTCTCTCAGAGACCTTTCTGAGATCATGCCTAATAAAAGACATGCTTTCTCGCAAGCTCCCTACTTGTGTATTAAGAGAAATAAGGGCTTTGCTGCAGTTAGTGACTGCTTTAAACACATCAGTTATTGTGGGTTCAGTCGCTCCCTGTGTAGGCTTTCCACTACCTTCTCTCTCTCTCCATGCTGCCTGAGTTGCCTGGAGACATACCAAAAAGTGAGTACACCCATCGCTCAGTTTCTTCCCTCTGCTGTTCCTCATGAACTGCCAGGGTGCTTGTGGGATTCGGTCTGGCAAACTTCTCCAGCTGCGATTTCTGCAGCCTTCTCTCCCGCTCCTGTGCCATCTTGCTTAGCGCACGCCGCTGGCCAGCTCTCTTTCCCCTCCCTCTCCTCAGGGCCGGCGCTTCCATAGAGGCAAGGGGGGCAATGGCCCCCAACTACTATTCTATAATTATTTTCTGTGTGGGACTGGGACGGACAGGACAGTGTGGTGGCGCAGCGGTGCTGAGTAATGTAATTAAACTGTCTGGACTGGGCTCCCCCGCCACTCTACCTGCGCTGCGCTGCCTTTTTCTTTAAGAGATTTGAGACGACTGGAGCGGCATGCACGGCACAGGCAGGCACGTCTTGCGTCTGGCTGACGTTGCCACAGGCTCCGCCCCCCCAGAGCAGAGAACTTGAAGAAGGAGCAAGCGCCATTGGCAGCCAGCAACAGCCCACAGTCTGACTCTGCCAGGGAAGGCCCGCGGCCCACCGAAGACAGGCAGCCTGCCAAGTTCCACTTCCAACTACGTACAGTCTACAGACCAGTTACTGTTTGGTAGGTTGGTTAGTTAAACTTATTGTTAATTAAACTGGATCGGATCCATCCATTCCCAGTTTCCCAAATCCCCCCCAAATGCAAATTTCTCCAGTCCAACTGTCCAAACAGAACCAGGGTGGGCTAGTAGTACACTGAGACGGATGAGTTGGTGCCTGGGATGGATCCCAATCCAGTTTAATCAACCAGCCTACCAGTCTGGTAGGTTGGTTGATTAAACTGGATCAGGATCCATCCCAGTCTGGTATGTTGGTTGATTAAACTGGATCGAATCCATCCCAGGCACCATCTCATCCGTGCCAGTGTACTAGCCCGCCCTGCGGCCCTGGTTCTTTTTGGAATTAGTTGGACTGGAGAAATGTGCATGTGGGGGGAGGGCCCCTTATTGTTTTTCGCCCCAGGGCCCCATTTCACCTAGAACCGGCACTGCCTCTCCTCCTTACTTTGCCGCTTCAGAAGAAGGGTGGCTAGCCTGCCCGCTCTCCTGTACCGTATATTGCTGTTTTAGAGGTCTTTATGTAGCTCTATTTTATGGATGCAGGAGGATTTTCAGGATGTTTGCTCAGGAGAGCGAGCTTCAGCGTCTCCTCACATGCCACGCTCCCCATAAATAGGAACTTTTAGTACCAGGCACAACCACTACCATCAGTACAGAGCTATGCCTGGGGAACAAAGGAATGTGGAGCGATGTGGCCTCTCCAGTCAGCTAATCAGTGGGGGTGTCTAAAATTGGACCTCCACTGATTTGATACTGATGGCCTTTTCTAAGGAAAACCTCTTTAAAAATCACCTTCTGCTTTATTACAGGTCACCTGGATAAGATGACATCTGTGAAGATGTTCATGAGGAATTTGTGTTTGGTCCGTGTGTCATCCATATTCCAGGCTAAATTGGAAATTAATTTGCAGAGCATCTCCTTGGAGTGATTCACTGACATCTCATAAGGCCTAACTGAGGCACTCGCTACCATGGTGTAATATAGAAGCAAATCCGGCCCTTCTGCAGTAACCGCTGATCAATGTTGCAGAGGCGGTGTAAGGTTTAGTGCTAGGCTGGAAAGAATACCAAAACGCTCCTTCTCCTGCAGCCAAAGAAGGGCGCGTTGTACTCTCTCAGGAGAAAACATTGTGAGAACATATGAGATCATATCACATTACCCTGAGTAACCTGGGATTTCTGATGCTCTTGACTCAGGTTTACAATAAAGCTGGAAAAAATAAAAAAATATCTACGGTTACGTATCTCAGCAACATAGAAGGGAAACTGTCCAAAAGGAAACATTTTGAAGTTCTACCTTTCTCCTTCATGGTAGGATTCCTGTTCCATTTCTCAAACTTGTGTGGCAAATTTATCAAATCACATAAGACCTAAAGGCAAATCAAAAACATTACAGGACGCTTAAACCTAAAGGCCATGGTCACATCAGCACTTATGTTTGCTTCAGACAGAAGTACCAGATCACTCACACGACGGACAAGAATAATGTCTGAATATAATGGGATCCACCAGTTTCTGTCATGCGACCCGACATTTTACCAGACAAAAAAATAAAAAAAAATAAAAAGTGTAGCAGGTTGCACTATTTTATCACACATTTTTTACTCTGCAATGGCGCCTCTGACGCAAACACAGCCTTAAGGCCCCTTTACACTAAACAAATTTAGTAGACGATTGACGGGAAGGAATCATTCCTGGCAAGCGCCTGCTTGTCAGTGAAGGAGACAACTGCTATTACATGCATCGATCTCCTCCACAGTATGGGGAGGAGCGATCGCTAATGTCATCCTCCATACAGAATCATTGTATGCCAGCAGCAGAGTGCAGTTTAGACGGCCCAATCTACTGCCGGCCAATGAGACTCAAGCCCCCAGCTAGCCTAAATAAGCTTCCCAGGATCCCAAAAGAGCTCTATGGGACAAGAGTGGGGCTCAAACATCAAAAGCATATAGGGAGCATTGTAGGACCCAGGATATATCTCAGAATCAGTGATCCAGATAGCCTCTCACTGATCCCTAGAAACAGGGCTAATGGGGGCTTGAATTTGATAGGATACAGGAATTAAGATCAAATAACATGCAAGATCCTGAGCCCAAGCATAAAACCCAGGAGTTCAAATCCAAAGGTGGTATGGTAACCTGAAACCAACATGCTGTAGCTAGCACCACTTGTCCCTGGAGTCAAGAACCAGATGTGACAGCCGCCACAATAAAAGTGAAAGGATGGAACCTATGAGGGGATTCAGATTTCAGAAATGATGAGGAGACAGACATGCAGCAAAGCATTCACATGATCAAGCCAGTGCGGAACCCAAGTGTCAAGACCTAATACCACATGGGACATATAAAAACAGGCATTAACCCTAAGTATGTACCGCTCGCTCAGAAATTTGCCATTCTTTTCAGTTCAGTTATTACTTTTATGAATGTTTTCGTTGTCATACACTTCTTTGGTTAAAGGAAGTCATAAAGCTCACTTACTGACACCCAGGCTATATGTGCTAAATGTTTAGATCTCGTGTCTGCTTCCGAAAGGGCCACAAAGCACTGGCAAGAATAAACTAAAACGAGTGCAGAAGAAAGAGACATTGCACGTCACATCCAATCAGATTCAAGCTCCATTTTTCCAAGGTCCTTTGGAAACTTGAAGCATTTACCTGATCAGATGCTAGGCTCTGTGCATCATGTGTAACCCCTCAACTCCTAATAGCTCCTGCTTCCTAGGAAATGCATTAGAGAAATAATAAAATACACTGCTATAGTTCTAGGCGAAATGGGCCCTAAACAGTTAAAGGGGAAAGTATTAAGGGAGTGTCATCAGCATTTCACTTTTTTAACCCTTCCCATAGCTCCCTAGCATGCTTACAGTTAATAAAAACGTTACCTCTGGCATCAATCCTGGACTTATAAAACCATCAAAAACGATCTCTATAACATATGCAAATGAGGGCTCACAAGTGCCCAGGGGCAGCGTTACCCTCGTAGGTGCCCTGCTAGCTCAGCCTTTTCATTGCTTCCCCCCGCCCATCCTTTCCCTCTGACCGCCTATCTACCAACTTGGTATTCCGCCGAGATCCCGCGCCTGCGCACTCATTCCTTTGGCCGGCACATGCGCACTGCGATGCCCATTCCTTGTATGGCATCACAGTAACTATTGCGCATGCGCCAGCTAACGAGGCAAAAACACAACAAAGGAGGCAGTCCATCGGCGCATGCGCATTAATTACTGTGATGCCGTACAAGGAATGGGCATCGCAGTGCGCATGCGCCGGCCAAAGGAATGAGTGTGCAGGAGCGGGATCTCGGCGGAATAACAAGATGGTAGATAGGCGGTCAGAGGGAAAGGATGGGCGGGCGGAGGGTAGGAAGGGGCGGAAGCAATGAAAGGCTGAGCTAGCAGGGCACCTACGAGGGTAACGCCGCCCCTGGGCACTTGCGAGCCCTCATTTGCATATGTTATAAAACCATCAGAAACGATCTTTATAAGTCCAGGATTGATGCCAGAGGTAACGTTTTTATTAACTGTAAGCATGCTAGGGAGCTATGGGAAGGGTTAAAAAGTGAAATGCTGATGACAGACTCCCTTTAACCATTCCAACACTGTCCAGGTTTTGTTTTATGTTGATTATAGAGTTTTATTAACCCATGTTCATCAAAGATTTTATTTGCACAACTAGCATGTACACCTTTAGAATTAAAATCAGCACAAAACTCAGTATCCATTGTTCCTTTCATCCTGCTTAGAAAAGTGTCGCAATTCATAATCGCCGTCACGCACCCCATGCCCCTTCATTGCTGGGTGTACACTTTAGTTATATCATTGTACTTCCCATCAGGTGGATTGTATTTGGAGATGGGAGGAGTGTTACATGGTCCAGAATTTTCCAGAGGTAACATTCCTGCGTCACAGCGGATAGCGGCATTATAAAGCTCCTCTGACTCCAGGCGCAATTCTTCCAGAGCTTTTCTTTGAGACTCCAAAAGACATGCAATACCCCTCTGTTCAGCATCATGTTCCTGCTGCTTGCTCCAAGACCACTTTTTAATAAGTAGAGCCCGTCTTTCTTGTTCTTCTTCAGAAAGCTGTGGTGGTTTCCTAATTCTATAAAAAAATAAGATAAAAATACATACATTAAAAATCTATTGTAAATGGCTCCATAACCAAAGACTTTATTATCACTCTAAACGGCCAAGAGCAGCGAGGTGATCAGGGAGATCCAGAAGTAGGACTAGAACAATCTTTTTGGTCGCGATATAACAAGATCTTACTTTGCTTCGTAACCTCCCTAAATACTTGGCTACGTAGATTTCTTTAAAAAAAAATTTGAAATCCCTTTAAATTTCCAGAGAAGGGGCTGTATGAGAGAGAGAGAAAAAAAAAAACAAAAAAAAAAACACACACACACACACACACACAACCTCACCTTCTGATTGTTCCTCCGATCCTGCGCAGTCACTCTTGTTCTCATGGGCTTTGATCCCTGCAGTAGTCACGTGTCATTTATAGTTCACTTGACTGCTGTCGCCAGTCACTGGCCTCAGTGATCATGTGACCGCTGCAGGCCCAGTGGGGACAGGAGGGACATTAAGAAGGCGATTGTATAGTCTTTATTTTTACAGTCCTCTGGCAATTTTTAATTACTACTAAGTGTATGTCTAGTTCTGCTCATCATATGAAATTAAAGCGGATGGCCAGTTTATATTTACACTAGCTGCACATGCATGCAGCTAGCAGTAATCATTATTAAACTATCAGCACTGATGTCAGATATTTTAATAAGAATAATTCACATTTACAGGCAGGTCCCCTGCCCTGTGTCCCAGCACTGCGCTAGGAACATGGCTGCTGATGGAGGATCCTGTCCATCAGCAGACTGTAGACGGACAGAAGCTAGTCCATGCGCAGTCTGTCTCCAGTATAAGTGAATGGAGGGTGTTGATGGTTGGCATTATCCATTAGCAGCCACATGCCCAGCGCCAGTTGCCTAACCTGCGTGTAAACAGGAATTATTCCTATTAAACTACCCAACATCACTGACGATAGTTTAATAAGGATGATCACAAGCTGTATGCATGTGCCGTTACCAGCTATTAGTATAAACTGACCAACCCCTTTAATCTACACACAAGTGGAGTCATTTTAAAAACACATTTCATTACTTATCTTTTACTGATCTGTTACACACCGTGTTGTGCTCCAGAGCTACAGTCACAATTCTACAGGTTTCAGGGCTACCTGTAAGATTCCTTGCACAACAATGTATGAACAGAGCTGGACGCATCGTCATAACTAGGGATCGACCGATATTGATTTTTTTTAGAGCAGATACGGATACCAGTAATCTGAACTTTCAGGCCGATAGTTTATACCGATATTCTGTAAATTTTCATTTTTGAAAAAAATTCCTACACAAATCTGCTGAAAATGAATATCTTTATTGTTAACGTGTAGTTTTTGTAAATATTTCTTTTTCATTTATACTTAATATTTTTGTGGTTTTTTTTTTAGTAACTTTTAGCCCCCTTAGAGCTCTATCAGAGTGAATAGGACCTCACACTCTCCCTGCTGCTCTGTGCGTAGTGCATACAGCAGCAGGGAGCTTACCATGGCAGTCACAGCATCCTGGCTGCCATGGTAACCGATCGAAGACCGAGGCTTACATTGCTGGGGCTTCAATCAGAAGCTGCCATGGAGGGAGAGGGGACCCTGTGGCCACTGCCACCAATGATTAATACTGGGATTGGGAAGGCACACTGCGCCACCAATGAAGATAACCCTCTCAATAATTCATATACAGGAGGCGGGAGCTGCTGGTTGCAGAATCACATAGCCGGCTCCCGACCTCTATTAGCGATAGCGGCAGTTAACCCCTCAGGTACTGCAGATCGCAGCTACTCGTCATAGAGGTGAGGAGCCGGCTGTGTGATTCTGCAGCCAGCTCCCGCCTCCTGTATATGAATTAATGAGAGGGTTATCTTCATTGGTGGCGCAGTGGCCACAGCCCTTCCCCTCTTCTTGTCCTCCCTCATCTCATTGGTGGCAGCGGCACAGGGGGAGGGAGACACTGCTTCCTTCTCCCCTCTGCTGCTGAGGGAACACTGAGAGCGCTATCCTTGTTCCCTATTCGTCATTGGCATATCGGCAAAATAGATGCAGATACCGATAACTTTCAAAAACCCGATAAAAATCGGTCGATCCCTAGTCATAACAGCAGGCAATGTGCAGAAAGCCATTACAGAAGCTCAGCAAAAGCTAGAAGTGTGTTTGTCTGCAATCTTGCTTACGGTTTCCAATAATGAACAAGCAGTTGTTAAAATTGCACTAAATTATATATACAGTGTAAGTGTTGCTTGTAGAGGAAATACTCTGAAGTTTAACTGTCATTTCCCTTTTTTTTTTATGCTCTGTAGAGACAAGGATGTTAAGCATTTTGTAATATACTTTATTAGGGGAATGTGTGTTTTTTCCCCTATAAAACAGGGTGTAGAGTCCCCTCAGCAGTCCTCTAATGGAGCCCATCTTCAACATCCGTCTGAGCACTGAAGATGTGGAAGATACAGAGGCAGGTTTCTCAGTCTTGAGTCTGACCACTGCAGCCCCGACACTCTCCCTATCTTCCTAGAACTAAACACACTGGAAAGATAGGAAAAGAAGTGGGGCTGCAGTGTAAGTCTCTATGTCCCTGTATACTATCAGCGCTAAGCACTATGAACCTCATCTTCTGTCTATTTTTACAGTGTGTTCAACAATGGGAAGATAGGGAGAGGATCAGGGCAGCAATAATCATTGCTGGCAGAAATTCAGACGGGCAGGGATAGTTAGGGAAGATGTGAGGAGGCAGGGGCTGGGGGAGCCGAGACGCCTGCCTCTGTATGTTCTACTGTGGTCTTCAGTGTTCATTAGAACAATGAAGACTGGCCCTTCTTAGAGGCTTGATAAAACAAGATTTTTGTATAACTTACCAGTAAAATCTCTCTTTCTCGCTCTTCCTTGGGGGGGACAGAAGACCTTGGGTATAGCTCAGCTCCCTAGGAGGCGTGACACTAAGTGAAAACTGTTAAGCCCCTCCTCCAGCAGCTATACCCTTAGCCTGGAGAGGGAGACTGCCAGTTGCGTGTCCAAGTAGTGAGAAAAGGCAATGTCCAACAAGTGGAACCAACAAGCCAACTACCCAACGGGGTAAACCAAATCCGGTAACCGTGTAGAATAAAAACAATGAATGGGTGAAGGAAGAACGAGAATGAGATTTTACTGGCAAGTTATACAAAAATCGCCCATTTTCTTTGGGGGACACAGAAGACCTTGGGACGTTCAAGAGCAGTCCAGGAAGGGAGGGACCACAGCTCCAAGGCAAAGCACCCGAAGGCATCAAGGAACCGCCACCTGCAAACCCAGGTGGCCTAAGGCAGCATCTGCCGAAGCCCGAGTATGCACCCTGTAAAACTTGGTACTGGGTGCAAGGAAGACCGGTCGCCGCCTTGCACAATTGCATGGCCGAAGCCCAATGCCTCCGGCCCAGGAGGCACCAACCGCTCTGGTGAAATGAACGGTGACACCAAAGGCAGATTCCTGCCCTCAGTGCGGTACGCTCAGTAATAGCCATTCTGATGAAGCAGAGGAAAGCCACCCTGGGGGCCGTAAAACCGTTGCGCGGACCTCCTGGAAACACAAGAGACCAAATGCCAACAAGAGTCGGAGATCTCCAAGTAAAACTGCAAGGCCCAAACAACGTCCAATCGGTGAAGTGTCCGTTCCCGGAGATGGAAAGGGGAGGACTATAGCCTTGTTGAGATGAAGGCAGATACCACCTTCAGAAGGAAGGAAGGAAGGAAGGAAGGAAGGAAGGAAGGAAGGAAGGAAGGAAGGAAGGGACGGGATGGAGAAACAGCCCTGTCCTGGAAAAGGACAGAAGGCTCGGAACAAGAAGGGGCCGCCATTCAGACACCCGCCAGAGAGACAATGGCAACAGAAACACAACTGTACAGGACTGAAGGAGTAGGGAGAACTTCTGTAACGGCTCCAAGGGAAAGATTGGAGCGCCGAGAGCTCAGTATGTAGTTCCCAGGGTGGTACCGGAACGGTACAGAGGAACCAGAGAGCCACTCCGTGGAAGAAGGTCTTGACAGGCCCAGGAGGGCCAGGGAACGCTGGAAGAGGAAGGACATCTCCGACACTTGACACTTCAAGTAACAGAGTACCAGTCCCAGGTCCAGGCTGGACTGGAGAAAGACAGAACCATGGGGAGAGAAAGGCAGAGTGGGAGAATGTCCAGCTTCCCACCAAACCCCAGGTAAGAACCCTAAGTCCGACAACAGATCCTGGACGAAGCACGGCCGGGAGCGAACACTAACGTGCCCGCTGGAATCGCCTGGCAAGCGGGAGAAAACCCAATGTGATCAGGCGCAGACCAGTAACACAGGCAGAAGGGTCGGCAAAACTGGACAGGCTTAAGTCCATGTCGACGTAGCCACCACAGGAAGGTGTTCTACAGTCCCGATGTGGGAGATCTAAGGACCATCTTGACCGAAGGGTAGTCCTCTCAAGTTACCGAGAAGGTATGTCCACAGCAGGACCATGCCCAGAATGGAAAACGCAATCTGCACCCAGCGGGAGGACAGAACGCGGTAGACCCGGTAACTAGGCACACAGCTAGTACTGCCAGCGAGAACGAGGGAAATGGTACGAGACCACAAGGAACACCGGAACCATCCAAGTGAACAACCATGCTCTCCCCCAAGGGGGGGGGGGGGCAGTGAAGGAACAGCCTCTGAAGCCTGGACGGGGCAGAAGCCACATCGGAGTGATATGGAGGAAAGGCAGTCGAGACAGAGGCAGGCATAAACACCCTCAAACTGAAAGGAGGAGTGGGCAACAGGGAAGCCATATGGCAGCTCAAAAGCAGAATCCCTGCTACTCTGAGAGACGCCCTGCTCACCGCCTCGCAGAAGACCAATACTCTGAAGAACCCAAAAGTAGAGGTCCCACAGTATCTATGGAACGCAAAGTGCAACCTGAAAGGGAGTTATGCACAAGACTAGTACGGCATGCGATGGAACGCAAGCAGTCCGCCCAAAATGTACCTGGTAAACACTGCAGTCGGCAAGAGTGCAAAGGCCCGCCCCAAAAAGAGGGGATGCCATGGCCAGTACCTACTTCGGAAAAGTAGGACATACCATATTCCGCCCAGAAAGGGGCCATGCACATGGCCGCACAGTATCCAGCAGGAAGGTCCACCTAGTGAAAGATGGGCATGCACAGGGTTATCCTAGCATTAAGTGATGGTGCAATAATCCACCCAACACCGAATTCGTGAGTGTGCAACCACTCCGCCAATGAAGGGGGATGTGTACCAGTTCAGCACAGCATATACAGGACAGCCATGCATCTCTTGAGCGTGCAAAATTCTGCCTATGGAATGAGGGGTGGTCATGCACAAGGCCAGCACCGTATCCAATGGGAGTGCAAGCATTCCACCCATGTCAGAGGGCCATGTTCATAGCCAGCAATGTATCTAGTAAGAGTGCAATATGCCGCCCAGAAAGGGGGGGGGGGTCATGCACATGGCCAGCATCGCATCCAGGGAGAGTTGCAGCACCCCGCCATGGTTGGGGGGTCATGCACATGGCCAGCAACGTATTGGCGAGAGAACAAACACAGTCAGTGAGAGTGTATGTATGTCGCCTGAGGGAAGAAGGCATGCCCAAGGCCGGCAGCGAATCCAATGAGAGTGCAGCATACCGCCTATGGAAGGGGGTCAAGCACATGGCCGGCAGCGAATCCAGCGAGAGTGTAGAATGCCGCCTATGGAAGGGGGACGTGCACATGGCCAGCACCGATCCGGTGAGAGTGCAGTATTCCACCTATTGAAAGGGGTTCATGCACATGGCCGGCAGCGAATCCAGTGAGAGTGCCGCATTCTGCCTATGGAAGGGGGTCGTGCACATGGCCAGCACCGTATCCGGTTAGAGTGCAGTATTCCGCCTACAGAAGGGGGTCATGCACAAGGCCAGTCCGCAGCCAGGGAGAGTGCAGTGTTCCACCTAGAAAGTAGGGTCAAGCACATGGCAGGCACCATAACGAGTGGGTGACGAATTCTGCCTATAGAAAGGGCCGCATGCACCTGGCCAGCGCAGTATCCTGGGAGAGGGCAAGAAACCGCCTAGAAGAGGGAACATGCACCTGGCCAGCGCCGCAGCCGGGGAGTGCGACATGCCGCATATGGAAGGGGGCATTTATACATGCAGCACTACTGATTGATGAGACTGCAGCGTCCTGCGCAGCCCACAAAAAATCTGTCATTTATTTTAATTTTTTTTCACAGCCCCACTGAGGCGGGGGGGGGGCGGTCGCGCACCATACAGGGGCACAGCCTCCCTGAGACATAGCGCTGGAGAAGCCACTCTCTCACCATCAGCCGTCTTCACCCTCGGGCCGTTCCAGCAGGGTCGCCCCCTTTGGCTACTGGCACCGTAGTGGCAGGACGCTGGAAGAGGGACTTGGCGTGCAGGCGACCCTTGCGCTGGCGGGATGCAGGGGAGCTGGGGTGCCCTGGTCCACCTTGCCTTCTGTGGGGGAGGCAGTAGTGCGGGTGACCGGCACTGGCGCAGCTCAACCCCGGGAGAAACAGAGAGGTCTAGTGCGTCTCTGTTGTCCCTGATGGTCTGAAACAAAAAAGAAAAAAGTAAAAATCAAAAATTTAAACAAGGAGAAAACAGCCCTGCAGAGCAGGGAGTATCTTGCCTCCTTGGACACTAAGCAAAAACTGGCAGTCTCTCTCTCCAGGCTGAGGGTATAGCTGTGGAGGAGGGGCTTAACAGTTTTCACTTAGTGTCACGCCTCCTAAGGAGCTGAGCTATACCCAAGGTCTTCTGTGTCCACCAAGGAAAATGGGCGAGAAAGACTTTACACACAGTTTTCTAGTTAAAAAACAAAAACACACAAACACACACATTTCTCTAATAAAATATGTTACAAAAATATTTAACATCCCTGCAAATGTCACATCTGTGGATAGAAATAAAACTGTCAAAAAAGAAAGAGGTCAATTAGGCCTCATGCACACGGCCGTTGTTTTGGTCCGCATCCGAGTCGCAGTTTTGTCGCCTTGGATGCGGACCCATTCACTTCAATGGGGCCGCAAAATATGCGGACAGCATTCCGTGTGCTGTCCGCATCCGTTGCTCTGTTCGTGGTCCGCAAAAAAATTAATAAAAAATAAATAAAATAAAAAAATATAACCTGTCTTATTCTTGTCTGCGTTTTGCGGACAAGAATAGGCAGTTATATCAATGACTGTCCGTGTGCGTTCTGCAATTTGTGGAACGGCACGGACGCCATCCGTGTTTTGTGGATCTGCGATTTCCGGACCGCAAAACACACAACAGTCGTGTGCATGAAGCCTTACTGTCATCTCTTCTAGTAACCCCAGGTGAGGGATACACGATCCTTCATTCATGTTATCACTCCCCCTCCTTAATGCCCACTTCAGTTGTGGTAGCTTTGTGCATTTAAACATAGGCCTTAGGGTCCATTCAGAAGTCCGTAAGCGTTTTGCGGCCCGCAAATCGTGGATCTGCAAAACACGGATACTGTGATAGAAATACCCTATGATAGAAATGCCTATTCTTGTCTACTATTGCAGGCAAGAATAGGACCTGCTCTATATTTTCTGCGGGGGCCGCAGAACGGAACTATGGATGCGGACAGCACAGGGTGTGCCATTGGCATATTTTGCAGCCCCATGGAAATCAACGGGTCCGCACCTGTTCCGCATGTGAATGGACCCTAAATGGCACATATAAAGTCAGCACATCTTAAACGTTTACTTTTGGAAGATGTTGTGCACCCAAGGCTGGCCATACACTTTAGATGGCTGTTGGTCGATCCTGATGTCAGGGGGAGAGCCAGGAGAGCCTAGTGTTGGGGAAGAGACGAGAGACCCCTAAACACATTAGACAGTTTTCTGTCTCCCACCCAAATTGGTGGGTTTAACACTATGATAGGACTATTTATTGATGTACCTGCTTTCATCCAGGAACTTTGCTGATGAATGTGTAAAGTCCTCAATGGGTATAAGTTCAGGTGGGACACGCTCCAGTTTCTTAAGTCTCTTCCTCAGGCGCTCCTTTGCTATTAGTTCCCTCTTAGGATCCACCTTCTTCTTCTTTCTAGGTTCAGCTCTATACGTGGTGGAAACAGAATATTAATGATTTAAGGGGGGTGTGCCATCTCGCCGCTTCCACAGTTTCCTAGATGGCTGGGCTTACGGAAACAGCCGAATGGGAGCTATGCAACTAGCATGTAGTGAATGGACGCCATGCAAACAGTGTCGCTAAAAAAGACACACTGCTCCCGTAACACCCAGGAGGTACGTGAACTGCGTGGCTTGTTCTACACTGTTTATCTGCTATTCACTATTATGTCAGTTATGGAAACAGAGGAATGCTGGCCCCCTCGGCTGTTTCTGGAAGCTCAGCCACTAGGGCCAGAGCTTAGTTCCATCTCGCTGTTCCCGCGGTGAGATGGGACTATCCCTTTAATGTTGACCACAAAATGGCAAACATAACCCATAGACAGTCAATTAAACTAAAATTAAACTTTTATACACTACACTGGTATTCAAAAACTAATCAGAAATAATAAGAATATACTGATCTCTTCTTCCCTCCATATTACAGGTTATTGTACACATAGGGTTTTTATTTTTTTTGAGCAAAAGATACAAAAGTTAGCATCACAAGTGCCAGACTAGGCAACTCGAGATTTCTTCTCTGCGGATCAAACTGCAAGTCGTAGCCAGTATACAGCATCATCAAGCGGCGCATGCGCTGTTCCAGACAATTAGTACAGTGCAATCTGCGCACTGGTGCAAGCACTCAGGACATACTGAAAGCAATCACGAACTATGAGTAGTTACCACTCAATCCTCGCCGGGAAGCAA
Organism: Bufo gargarizans; assembly: GCF_014858855.1. Classification (NCBI taxonomy): domain Eukaryota; kingdom Metazoa; phylum Chordata; class Amphibia; order Anura; family Bufonidae; genus Bufo; species Bufo gargarizans. The sequence continues at coordinate 545,198,002 of NC_058080.1, read as the reverse complement.
CCGTATCCCTCCAAGCATTTACATGTATGTGAATTTATAAAACACACTACACTTTTTGTAGCTTTTTTTTTTTTTTTTAGGCCACTGACATTTTATTCAAATTGCAGCATGCTCTGCAAATGCTGCATTAGGGCTCATGCACACGACCGTATGCCCTTTGAGACATACGGTCTGTGAGCGGGTCACATATGTTCCGGAGCAGCATACATCGTGTGAACGGGAGCATACAGCCTCATAGGTTGCTATCATACTGTGCGCACCGGGCCGCCCGCGGGACTATTGTCCTGCACTCAAATGATCATATGAGTGGAGGACAGTAGTCCCGCAGGTGGCCCGATGCGCACAGTATCATAGTAACCTATGATGCTGTGCGCTCCCGTTCGCACGATGTATGCTGCTCCGGAGCATATGACCCCACTCACGGACCGTATGTCTCGGAGGGCATACTGTCATGTGCATGAGCACTTATTCAGGCATTATTCCCATAGACTTCTCTATGGGGGGGGGGGGGGTTAGTCTGGAAAGAAACTGCAAGTAAAACACTATACAACTAAGAAATGAAAAGTGAGCTGCCACACTTTTTGTTGTGCGATATATATATTTGCATGTTTGCAAGCAGGGCAAAAAAACAAACAAACAATGGATGTCTATGGGCCAAATTTGCATTTTTCCTGCTCGCGTAAGGCAGCAAGCTATGCTATCCTGAAGCAGCAGAAACCTTTCAAGTACACTAATATTGACCATTCTCTTACCTCATAGGAAGTACTGAGCGAAGGCCTAGCAGAGAGGTTTGCCAGTGACTTTCTCGCCTCCATATCCAAGGCGGGCTGCAGAAAAATTAGTTGGTAATACCATAAATAAAAGTATTTTACATATTTCATACATTTTTTTTTTTTTTAGCAGCAGCAGAAAATAAATGGTAGGAAAGACCCAGCCCTTTAGGTAAATGCCTAAAATGACACAAGTAGTTAAAAAAAAAAAAAAAGTTAAAAAGGGGTATTCCAGTTAGGATAGTGGATTAACTATTAGACTGGTGGGGCCCACTGGGACCCCAGCCAATCATGAGGATGGGAGATCCAGTTGAACTTTATTACAGACTGCTGTTAAAAAAAAAACTCATTCATAAACTTCTAGAAGTAATATTAGAGGAACGCAACAACATGGAATTATATGAACAGATTCTCCAGAATGATTATCACATGTGGAATGCAAGTAGTTACTAGACATATCAATCAGAAGAGGGGCCGGGTCCTCTTTAAAAGGGTTATCTGGGAATCAAATATTAATAGTCTATCCTCAGGACAGGTCATCCATATCTGATTGGTGGGGGTCCAAGTCCTGTCAGCCCTGCTGATCAGCTGTTTGAAGAAGCCGCGGTGCTCCAGTAACCGACGCCACCTATTACTAGAACATTGACATTTGTGTTCATTGGGCACATGGCCTAGGAGCAGCTCAGTCCCATTAAAGTGAATGAGGCAAAGCTGCAATACCAAACACAGCCACTATACAATGTACGGCGCTGTATTGCGTAAGCTGTAAGGAGGTCAGAGCGCTGTGCTCTCTTCAAACAGCTGATTGCGCCCCACCGATCAGATATTGACCATCACCTCCAGTAAAACCCCTTTAAACAAAGGCAAAAAAAAAAAAAAGTGGTTTCAACGGCGGACTTTCTGAAGGACCCTAAGCCGGCCATGCTCCAGCCTCAGTTACACATACAGGGCTGCTTCCTGTTCATTACACTACGTGCCGTCTCTTCTGTAGCGGCGGCGTGGTGCAAGTACTTGTAATTACACTCGCCTTCGAGATGACGGGCAGTGTAAATGAAGAGGAAGCAGTGGTCACATGGAGCGTCTCCTCTTCTATAAACAGCTGATCGGATATTGATAGGTCATCAATATATATGGCAGGACAACTCCTTTAACCCCTTAAGGACCCATGGTCCGATCCCTAAACATGACGCCTGCATGCGCCGAGCCCAGTGACACTATTGAGGCTGTTGCCCTCAGGAGCCGTAGGATCGGACAGGAGCAGGCAGTTGGCGATACTGCGGCTGCGCGAGATTTCATAGGGCAAGAAGGGAGGACGCAAGGTTCGTCTGTTGAATAAACGATATGACGTAGTGCAGGAGGCGGCGCCGAACGGCTCCGATGTGGGAGTAAACTTATTTATGAGGAGGTGTGCGGGGCTTGAAATAAAGGCGCTGCAGGGGGCGTTACTGGGCACTAGAGGAGAGGAATAACGCCCCTCTGGGCACCTTGAAGGTTCAATAGCATATCTAAATGACAACAGGAATATAAGAAAGAAGACATGCTGGAAAGAAGGTAGTTTAGTGAACATTGCTATGTTAACAGTTTAATATGCTCAAACTAGGTGACAGATTCCCTTTAAAATTGGTATCACTGAAAAGAACAGATGGTCGCGCAAAAAATAAGCCCTCACACAGCCCCGTACACATAGCTACAAAAAAGTAATAGGGGTCAGAATATAATTATGAAAAAAAAAAATAATAATAATTCTCAAAGGTTTTAATTTATTTTTCTGTATTGAAAACGTAAGAAAAATTATTCAAGTGTGGTAGCGTTTGAACCGCACTAACCTGAAGAATGAAGATAACACCTCTTATGGCCGTGTTGACAGAAACATTTTATTTAAAAAAAAATGACTGGAGCTTTGAAAAGTGGTTTTTCAGATTTTAAGGTCTCCCTTCAGAAGAGCCACAGAACATGGGAAGCAGGTAAGAACAGGACCCTATTGGGTGGTGGGGGTATGAATTTAAAAAGGAAAAACCTCAGACAATCCCTTTCAGTATCAAACTAGACTGTCTTTAAGGGGTTAATATTCTTATTAAAACCATGGCTCCCGGTCCTGACACAGCCTGCTATGTACTGTCGCCCTCCCAGAAGGGGTGCCACTGCCTGAGATCAGGACAGCAGTCGGTACTCACCAGCTGCGGCTGCCCTGTCTGCACGCCTGTAGAAGCGTGTTACACGCCGCCGCATTCATGCTGCCTGACTCCAGACTTGTCTGCGGCTCTGACTCCTCTAACCTCGGCTCGCACGGCTTCAGAGCTGTGCACCCTGCGCTGGGACCGGCCGGAAACAAAAGCGCAGCCGTCGGGTTCCTGTGTGAGAGGAGTGGTCAGGAGGGGCGTCCTCAGTGCATTATGTTATAGGGCTGTTTCTGCAGATATCAATGAGGGATGCCAAAACCTGGCACAGCGGGGTCAAATGGGGAATGGATTGTTATGCATGCCTCCCAAGCCCCTCTTTTTGGCCTGGGGAACGAATGCATAAATGTGCATTAACAAATGTACTAGAAGTGCTCCTTACTGAAGTGTCTGTATGGTGTCTACCTGTATATTACACCAGAACGTCACTATCTGGTGCGATTTCTACCTTAAAATATCTATAATCTGATGATTTATGAGCTAATATTTAAATGGATATTAAAGAGCAAGAAAAAAATTGTCTCAGGGTCTCCACATGCTGTAAACCAATGAAGGAACTTAGGGTACTTTCACACTAGCGTTATTCTTTTCCGGCATAGAGTTCCGTCCTAGGGGCTCAATACCGGAAAAGAACTGATCAGTTTTATCCTAATGCATTCTGAATGGAGAGAAATCCGTTCAGGATGCATCAGGATGTCTTCAGTTCAGTCACTGAACGGCGTTTTGGACGGAGGAAATACCGCAGTATGCTGCGGTATTATCTCCGTCCAAAATTCCGGATCAGTTGCCAGAATGCCGTATACAGCATTAATTTACATTGAAATGTATTAAAAATACTGCAATGCTGGATCGGCCCTTCCAGTATGCACATGCGCAGACCGGTAAAAATGTGGAAAAAAAAAAAATCGAAACAGATCCGTTTGTCCATATGACAGACGGATCTGTTCTTGCAATGCATTTGTGAGACGGATCCTCATCCGTCTACAAATGCTGTCCGTTTGCATGCAGATTGACGGATGCTTGCTGGATCACTCTGCCATAAGTGTGAAAGTAGCCTTACACTCACCTAACCAATCCCCGGCTGCTGCAGTTGTGACGGGGGTCAGTAATTATACTTTGGGCGGAGTTAGAAGCACGGCCTAGTATGAAAATAATTGCCGCAATGCGTGCTGGCATATATTGTCCCTCTTTGCAGAGGTGTGCGTTATGGCTGGCTTACTTTACACCAATATAATAGCGCATGCCCTGAATAGATCTGTGCATTTTATGACTCCGCTTTCCACAAACGTTTCCAAACCATCTAATGAAATATAAAAAGTGCCTAAAGCACATAATAAAGATTGGGCAGTAGCACCATTTCTGCCATAATATTGGTGCACTTTGTGACTTAAAGGGAACCTGTCACTTGGATTTGGGGTATAGAGCTGAGGACATGGGTGTGCTAGATGGCCGCTAGCACATCCGCAATACCCACTCCCCATAGCTCTGTGTGCTTTTATTGTGTATAAAAACCGATTTGATACATGTGCAAATTAACCTGAGATGAGTCAGAGCTTGAAAATATGACTCTTCTCTGGATGTGCTAACGGCCATCTAGCAAACCATGTCCTCAGCTCTATACCCAAAATCCTGGTGACAGGTTCCCTTTAAATGTGCCCAATGTCTGCTATCATACATATAAGGCTACTTTCACACTAGCGTTCGAGCGGATCCGTTCTGAACGGATCCGCTCATATTAATGCAGACGGTGGCTCCGTTCAGAACGGATCCGTCTGCATTATAACTTAGAAAAATTTTCTAAGTGTGAAAGTAGCCTGAGCGGATCCGTTCAGACTTTACATTGAAAGTCAATGGGGGACGGATCCGCTTGAAGATTGAGCCATATGGTGTCATCTTCAAGCGGATCCGTCCCCATTGACTTCCATTATAAGTCGGAACGGATCCGCTCGCCTCCGCATGGCCAGGCGGACACCCGAACGCTGCTTGCAACATTTTTTACGGACAAATTGGAAAACCATACTGAATGATAATGATTATAAGTAATACATGTCTATAGCTCAATATACTGATAAGAACTCATTACCAGCATTGTGAGCTGTAGAATCATGATAATTACCACCAAAATAATCTAGTCAGGTACCACAAGTCTAAAAAAAATCACGGACACATCTATTTTTTTTCACGGACAGATGAAAAAAGTTGCCGATTTTTACGGACTGTCGATAAATTTCTGGACGGTTGGCAACCCTGATTCCCTCTGGATCCTTGGTTTTCTGGAAAATAGCTGTTTACCTGCAAAACCATGCAGCTATTAAAGGGCTTCTGTCAGCCCACTAATCGGTGCAGGCGCACTGAGAGGCGGCCTCTCTCCCGGCCGCTCCATCCTCAATGCGCCTGCGCCGGGTGTGGATGTGACGTCATCGGCGCAGGCGCACTGAGAGGCGGCCTCTCTGTCGGCCGTTCCATCCTCAATGCGCCTGCGCTGATGACATCACATCTACACCCGGCACAGGCGCATTGAGGATGGAGCGGCGGGAGAGAGGCCGCCTCTCAGTGCGCCTGCACCGATTAAAGAAAGGTACGGCGCAGGCGCGATATTTTGAATTAGAACAGGGCCAGCAGAGAACGAACCCGTTCCCTGGCCCTGTCAATCACACAGCGGAGGGGGCGTCATGATGAGAGGAGGATGCGGCTGCTACCAGCAAGTAGCCGCCCTACTTGCTGGTAGCAAGGTAATTTACATATTATAAAACTAGATTTTTAACAATATCTACTGAACGAAAATGAATATTTAGCATATGTACAGGGAGCTTGCAGTGTAGGGATTAATATTAACGGGAAAAAAAAAAAAGGGTTTAGTGGGCTGACAGAAGCCCTTTAACAGTCATGGAATCTGCGCTGCCATGCATAAGGGCGCAGATTTTTTCCACTTGGATTTTAACCCATTTGTGAAATACGCTGTACATGTCCGGCAGAAGTTGATATGGCGCCTGCTCAGGAGCTTACTGGGACCCACAGCCAACTGGTGACTGCTGTATTATACAGCGGACACCTGCCAGCAGTGTCCGTGATCGACGATAACTCTTGTTATGGACAACCACTCCTTCTGAGGGGTAGTTTACCAGGTGCGAACAGCAATTTTACCATAGACTGCAATGGCAAACCATTGCAGTCTATGGTATAAGCCAAGGTTCAGCGACTTTCGGCACTCTAGCTGTTCTGAAACTACAAATACCAGCATTCTCTATTCACTTCTATATGAGCTCCATGAAGAACCAAGCAAATTAGAATGCTGAGAGTTTACAATAAACAACAGTTTGCCAAGAGGTTAGCAACCTTAGGTACAAGCAATCTAATCATCGCATGTTAAAGGGGTATTCCGGTAGGTACGAGTTATCCCCTATCCACAGGATAGGGGGGTAACTATCAGATTGGTGGGGGTACCACCAGTGAGATGGGGGCCCACAAGTTATGGCTCTTGGAAGGCAGGGAGGAAAAAACAAAAAACAAAAAAAAAACAACTGCGTTAGGCTGGGTTCACACTTGAGCGTTGCGCAAACGCGCGTTTTACGCGCGTTTTTGACGCGCATTTTTATGCGCGTTTTTGTAATAGTAAACGCGCGTTTGTGTGATTCACTACAGTGTCCTATGGCCACAAACGCCCCAAAAGTCGCTCATGTACTTTTTGGAGCGTCGGGCGTTTTACAGCGCGATCGTACGCGCTGTAAAACGCCCAAGTGTGAACCATTCCCATAGGGAATCATTGGTTTCTCCTTGTTGAGCGTTTTACAGCGCGTAGGAACGCGCTGTAAAACGCTCAGGTGTGAACCCAGCCTAATAGTAGCTAAGTGTAGATCCACCAGACGCTGTCAGTTGGTCTCATCCATGCACTGAAGTATTTGATCGATATTGTTTACTATGGGACTGTTATTTGTGATGTTCCCCTATATACTCTATTTGGTAGGTCTAACATTATTACATTTTTGCTTTGCAGTGATTGGTTCAAATATTTTGCCTACAGGAGTTAGCAAGAGAAGATATAGACATTGAGAACGTGGTGCATGTAGCCTAGGGTGGCTCAGTGGTCAGCACCGTTGACTTACAGCTCTGAGGTCCTACATTTGATTCTAACCAAGGACTCCATCTGCCTGTAGGTTGCATGTTCCTCCCACACTCCAAAGACATAGGGCCAGATTTATCATTAGCTCAAGTCAGAATAATGGAGTGAAAAAGTCGTAAATTTTTGCACAATCGCTTAAACTGCGCAAAAATTTGCGACTTTTTTCTGCTCTGCACTATGCTCGCCAGTTTTCTGAAAGTGGGCGTGTTTTCTTATGTAAATGAATCTCTAGACAGATTTACTATTGGGACTATTTAAAAAGTCGCAAAAAAGTCGCAATTTCACTCCAGTGAGGACCATGCTTATCTTATGAGACTTTTTAATAGAACATGCGACTTTTTCATAAAAACTTGCGACTTTTTCGTAAAGATGTGCGACTTTTGTAAAGCTGCTTACTGACGGATAAACTGCTACCGTCAAACCACATTTATTACAGTCTTAAAGGGCCGATCATAAATCTGACTTGGCTAAAACTGACTTTAGCCATATGTTAAAGTGGAGTGAGCTGTCAGAGTCATGATAAATCTGGCCCATAGTGATTAAGAATTTAGATTGTGAGCTTTGCTGGGGACTGTGAGTGATGGCAATGTCTGTGGAATACTGGCACAACTGCTGACCACACTCACCACTGCTTTCCAACTTTAGTATAACTGTGCAGGCTGAAATAGGAGACCAAATTGTTTTTATCATGATTGTTTTTAACCATATCAACATTTAGCACGGAATCTGCACATTGTTTTGAGCGTTTTTACACTTTTTTAAAACTAATTTGTGTTTATTTTAAAGGGGTTGTCTGGGTTCAGAGCTGAACCTGGACAAACCTCTATTTTCACCCAGGCAGCCCCCTGACTGAGCGTCGGAGCAGTTCATGCTCCGATGCTCTCCTTTGCCCTGCGCTACATTGCGCAGGGCAAGGGCTCTTTTGTTTATAATAACACACTGCCGGGCGGAAGCTTCCGCCCGGCAGTGTGTTCGGTGACATCACTGGCTCTGATGGGCGGGCTTTAGCGCTGCCCTAGCCGTTTTACTGGCTAGGGCAGCGCTAAAGCCCACCCATCAGTGCCGGTGACGTCACCGAGCTCCCTGAACAGCCGGAAGAAGAGGCTTTGCCCGCCTGCGTCACTGAGTCTAAGAAAACTTCCGGCAAAGTCACTTCCGGCTAAGAATTTCCTATATGAAAACAGGGCTTCATGAATATGTGGGCAAAGGTAGGACATGCATGTATGTAATATGTATGTCCCTCTAATACTATTACACCAATGTCCCCAATCCCAGACAACCCCTTTAATAGAAAACTGCTATTCCAGCGTGCTGTTTTTGGCGTGGTTTCACACCAAAAAACATGCAGACACAGTGTGTGCTTTGTTTTTAACAGCTTCCCATTCTTTTCAATGGGATAATTAGCAAATTTTCTGCACCAAGCACGAGGCTTCTTCCTTCCACTTAGGGGGAAAAAACAAACAAAAAAAAATATGCTGCCTCCTATTCAAACGAATGAGAGGCTGTTTAGGCCTCCTACACCCGACCGTGGTTTGGTTCCGCATCTGAGCCGCATCTGTTGCTCCGTTCCGTGGCCCCACAAAAATGATAGCTCATGCCCTATTCTGGTCCGTTTTTTTTTTGCAGACAAGAATAGGCATTTCTATAATAGGCCGTCTGTTCCGTTCCGCAAATTGCAGAAGGCACACAGACAGCATCTGTGTTTTGCGGATCCGCAAAACACGGCACGTTCGTGTGCAAGAGGCCTTAGAGGTGTTTTTGGCATAGAAAACCCACAAAAAACTCAATGTGAACTGACCCTTAGGGTACATCCACTCAGTCAGGTTTCTGCCTGTAGGTTTAGAAGCCAAAACCAGGAGTGGATCATAAAAGGAGAGAAAGTATAAAGGACAGATACGACTTCTCTTTTTTTGAGTTTACACCTAGTTTTTCCTTCCAAAACTGCATCCAGAAACCTGACCGTGTGACTGTGCCCCAAGTCCAACCTAAGTGACTTGCCTGAGTGGCCATTTTGGGCTGAGGAGAGGCTGACTGTTGTGGTCCTCTAGTCTAGAAGATTAGTGAAAGGAAGTCCAGAAAAAGGTCTCCTCCCCTTAAGAACTACTTTATCTCCAAAACTATTTCCATTTCTGAAGTAACTGATGTCGTTTAGTAAACTGGCCACCCCTATACCACAGAGCAGCACCCCCCCCCGCCAGAAGTGACCCCTCAGCTCTGCCCTGTACCCCAGGCTGAGGTGTGAGCAGCCCCCTGGAGCCTCTGCTGGTGTCCGCGGCAGCGGCGTCCCTCCCTCTACACAGCTCTTAACAAGGAACGCCTGCTTCCAGGTCTATGTTTCCAGTAGGACATTTTTAAACCTTACTTCCCGCGGGCTTCCGGTCTTGGTGCGGGTTGCCGGAGCGGGATGGAGCGGCGCTGAGAGGCGGCTCCGAGAAGCCTGCACAGGGGAGAGCCCCGGTGCTCAATGGGCGGCCGGAGCTGACACCCTGCTCCGGGCACAGCGGGACAATGAAGCTTCTGAAACCCACCTGGGTTAATCACAATGGTGAGGGGGGCCAGCAGGTGGGAGAGAGTGGCCCCCGGGGGCCACAGAAGTTGGAGCGCTCGCTAAATTATTCGCAACTTTTAACGGTCTTGACTTTGAATGGGAATGTGCCTGCTTGTGTCTGTGTGTCATGTTTCAGTCTAGGCATTGCAGTGCCCACGGAGGCTGCCATAGATACCTGTATGGGCGAGGTCACTGCTGCCAGGAGGAGTTCTCTATGATGTCTGTGTGATCAGAATAGTCCCCATACAAGCAGCTGTCACCTGTACAGGATGATGCAACACCTGGCATGGTGGTACCTACCTACCTCCCTCCCTCCGGGCACTGTCCATCACTCTGGGTCACCAGTGTGGACGCTCTTGTAGCTTTAAGTCGGGGTCGCCCTCCATCCTTGCGGCGGATGACAAATATCGCGTTTCTTGTGTCATGTGAATTAACCTGAAAACCTCTCTCTGATTTTAGGTAAACCAATCTTTTCCGTGGACATTCATCCCGATGGCACAAAATTTGCTACAGGAGGACAAGGTGTGTTTTCTGGTACTGTTTGCCTGGCGTATACAGGGGCAGGTTTTAGCTGCATGTTGTCGGGCTGGATTGTGGTTACGGTTGCGATGCAGAAGAGGTGATGGCGTCTAGTAACTGTTGTACAGCAGGCAAATTGTGCGTGGCTTTGGCTCACATTAGGACCTGAGTATGGGTGAAGCGTATAGTTACATTGTGTATGGGCAGGGTAAGGGTACTTTCACACTAGCGTTATTCTTTTCCGATATTGAAATCCGGGAAGGGGTCTCAATACCAGGGGAAAAAAAAACACGCATCAGTTTTGTCCCATTGAATTCTGAATGGAGAGCAATCCGTTCAGTATGCATCAGGATGTCTTCAGTTTCGTCCCTTGTACGGTATTTGACCGAAAAAATACCACAGCATGCTGTGGTATTTTTTCCGGTGAAGATCCCGGAAAACCGCACTTGCCGGATACTGCATTCATTTCCATAGAGATCTATTATTGCCGGATCCGGTACCAAGTGTTCCAGAAATTGCCGCATCGCCTGATCCGTTTTTCCGGTCTGCGCATGCGCCGAGATATAGGAGGAGATATTTTTACTATTGGACTTTGAAAAAATGTAAATACCGGATCCGTTATTCCAGACTGGATCCCCAATACACCTGACCGTCACCCCCATAGAAATGCCTATTCTTGTCCGCAATTGCAAAAAGAATAGGACATGTTCTATTTTTTATTTTTCGGAGCCGCGGACCGGAAGATCGGCGGCGCGTTCCGGAAATGCGGATGCGGTCAGTACACTGTGTGCATTCCGCATCCATTCCTGCCCCATAGAGAATGAATGGGTCCGCACCCGTTCCGCAATTTGCGGAACGGATGCGAACCCATTCTACGGACGTGTGAATGGACCCTAAGGTTCTGTTGCGGGGAAAAAAAAACCATATCTGTTGCCATATACATTTTTTGCTGGACTCTGCAGGATGAGAAAACGTAGTGTAGTACTATAATGAGTGTTTATAATGTCAGAGATCACAGATAAGGAGCCTGTCAGATTAGCTGGCTGACGGAGCAGAGAGTACATTCAGATCCCTCTATTAGAGCATCTCAGCTCTGTACAGAGAAAAGGGCTCCATATTTGTAATAAAGACCAATTAAAAAATATATATATTTAAATCAAAATGAGTACAATGCAGTAGATAAAGAAATTGCCCCCAAAGGTTTACATAGCCTTTAAAGGGATTTTCAGAGATTATCTTTTTTAATTGATTGCCTATCCTCTGGATAGGTTATCCCTATCTAATCGATGAGGGTCCGACAACTGGGACCCCCCGCCGATCTGCTGTTTGATAAGGCACCAGCGCTCACAATAGCGCTGTGGTTTTCTCAGTTCACCAAGCACAGCCATGCTCAGCCCCATTCACTTCAATGGGGTTTATCTGCGCCTAGGCCATGTGACCTCACATGGCCTAGGAAAAGCTGAGAGAAGGCCAGGTTTTGCGCACTGGTCTCATCTCAAACAGCTGATGGGCAGGGGTCCCAGGTGTCGGACCCCCACCGATCAGATACTGATGACCTATCTGGAAGATATGTCGTCAGTTAAAAGAAGAAAAATCTAAGCAAACCCCTTTAACTCATTTTGGGTTAAAAAAATTTTAAATTGGCCTTTATTAAAACATTTGAACAGTTTTTTTTCCTCTACAGTCTTCAGTTTATCGATATACTATTGCTCTTTGCCTCACACTTACCCCATCAGGGCTTGATGTGTAGCCCTTATCGCTTCACTCCTGACAGCTCATAAACAGTCATTATAGCTAACCTCTCACCAAACTGATAAGGTTATGGCTTGAGTGAGTGTTTATGAGCTGTCGGGAGACCAGAGATAAGGGATCCAGATGTGCTCATAGATTTTAATACCAATATGGTTAAACACTCATATTGAGATGCACCAGTATTCTCTCAATAATGTCGTCCATTCCCAGGGCAAGATTCTGGAAAAGTTGTCATATGGAATATGCCACCTGTTGTTAAGGAAGAAGATGAGAAAAATGAAAGTATTCCCAAGATGCTGTGCCAGATGGACAACCACTTAGGTACCATCCTACATGGCAGATAACTGCTCTGGGGGTTCACATGTCTTGTTTGAGCAAGAGGCAAGATATAAGATGGTGTCCAAGAAGCCAGGGATGGTGACTGGCACTGGAAGAGCGCACTGAGCAGTCTGTGCTGTCACTATGGAGTTGGATTAATAATTGCGTACACTCTGTTTCAGCCTGTGTGAACTGCGTGCGATGGTCCAACAATGGAGCCTATTTAGCGTCCGGAGGAGATGACAAGCTCATCATGGTGTGGAAGAAATCTGGGTGAGCTCAGGACAACTGCACCCTGGCTTGTACTGGAGTTAATTGGTTATTACAAGTTTTTTTTTTCAGATGGTGAACTGTAGTGGTAGGTTGTAATGAGAACTCATCTCCAGGAAGCCAGAGAGATCGCCGGCACGGTTCTTGATCAGATCGGATGCTGACAAATGCAGAACCACAAGTGCTGTCCGCATCTTTTGCGGCCCCATTGAAGTGAATTGGTCCGCATCCGAGCCGCCAAAACAACGGTCGTGTGCATGAGGCCTAATGTGCAGCATCTTTCAGCCACTTTCTGCCAGCAGATTCATGTTATCACAGTCTCCTTGATAAGAGTGAATCAGTTTCCAACTTTTATTTTTCAGAGCTCCTTTGGAAAATGAAAGTGGAATCCGATTGGTTGCCATGGGCAACTAAGCCAGTTTTCCTTTACACCAGTTTTGATAATTCTCCCCCATATGTTTGCTGTGTTGTTTCAGAGAAAATCTAATAAAAAAATAAATAAAAAAAAGAGTGGCCTGAGGAGAAGTGTCCACTGGAGGCTTCCCTTCAGCATCTCCCTGCCTGGCCCATCTTGATTGTACCCTTATATGCAAATAAGGAGGCACCTGCCAATCAAATTGGACCGCCACTCAGCGGACACTTCTCCCCGAGCCATTAGATTTTACCTGAAACCATACAGGGATCAAAATAAAACATAGCCTGTCAGTGCTATAGGACAGTGATGGCGAACCTATGGCATGGGTGCCAGAGGTGGCACTCAGAGCCCTCTCTGTGGGCACCCACACCCTGGAAAAAGTCAATGGTGTACCAATATGCCTTAGACTCCTCCTGTCAGTCATCAGCGCAGGCGCACTATGAACAGCACAGGCAGCACATGGAATGTAAGCAGGCTATTGTAGATAAATGATAAAGTACATGGAAGATATTCTATATTGGACTGTAGTATTCGAGGTAAATTGCAGTGTTGGCACTTTGCGATAAATAAGTGGGTTTATGTTGCAGTTTGGGCACTCGGTCCGTAAAAGGTTCGCCATCACTGCTATAGGATGATCGTTAGCATTGCTGTATATGTACACATACAGATATCGGATACAGTCCTCATAACCGCTGCGTGCCAGATAAGACCAGTGACTGTGCGTTGGCTATACGGTATTAAAGTACGGAGGGTTTTTAGCAGTGACATTGATGAGCTCTTGTGTCATAATCTCTGAACAAGTCCCAGGACCTCTGCGGAAGCAGAACATAATGGATCTCCTGAATGAAATCCTAGTTGTCCTAGTTCAGTATTGCTTGTTAGAATGCATGGTGTATCCTGCCTCCTCCTGAAACCTATAGGAAGCTGTTCTGCTTTGTGCTCGTGTCTTAGATACATCGGACCCAGTACTGTTTTTGGCTCCAGCAGCAAATTGGCAAATGTAGAGCAATGGCGTTGCCTCTCCATTCTCAGGAATCATACAGGAGGTAAGTGACTTGGTGCCCTACCTTCTGTAGTTTTGTGTGGTTTTTTATTTTTATTTGATTAACCTTGAATTTCACTGTCTTCCAACCCCTTTTAGATGTCATGGATGTCGCATGGTCTCCACATGATGCATGGCTGGCTTCTTGTAGTGTCGATAACACCGTTGTGATATGGAATGCCCTTAAATTTCCTGGTAGGTTGGCTGAATATACATAATTTCTGACCCTAATTATTTAGTCAACCACTTTGAGGCATTTTCAGGACGCATCCACCTGTGGCAAGTCCACTGTGGAAAATGTGCAGCAGATTCGGAGGAATACTAGTGCAAAAACCACCTGAAATGGGCTGATCTTCGTAGTAGCATCAATGCTGGGTTTGCAGCATTTTCTCTACTGCTTTTAACTTTTGTATTGCAAAGGTTAAAAACCGTGAGTTAGGGTCCATTCACATGTCCGCAGTTTCGTTCCGCGGAACGGAATTGCGGACCCATTCACTTCTATGGGGCAGCACGATGTTCTGCCCGGATACGGAATTGCGGACCCGCAATTCCGTTCCCAGAAAAAAATAAAAAAAAGTGTGTGTGTATATATGTATGTGTGTGTGTATATATGTATATAATTTATTATACATGTCCTATTCTTAAACTGACAGCGTAGAATTTACATGCCGCAGATTAAGGACCTTCAGCACAAGTACGCTGCGAGTTTTCTCTGCAGCCCGTGGATGAGATTTCTAAAGTTTGGTTGTAGTGTAAAATGTTATTGATTTGCTGCAAGCAAATCCACTGGGGCAAACCGGCAGCACTTATACCATATGTGTGAATCCATCTTTAGAGTGTTTGTATTTGATGTTATCTTGCAGAGATTATAGCCACGTTGAGGGGCCATTCGGGGCTGGTTAAAGGACTTACATGGGACCCTGTGGGGAAGTATATTGCTTCTCAAGCTGATGACCATAGCCTAAAAGTCTGGAGGACCATGGACTGGCAGCTAGAAACTAGTATCACTAAGCCATTTGATGAGGTACCAGGTATATCATGATCACAACGTCACAAAATTCCACATAACCACTTGCTAAAAGCAGTCTTGCACTTTGCAGTGTGGAGGAACTACCCATGTCTTGCGTCTTAGCTGGTCTCCTGATGGACATTACCTAGTATCTGCTCATGCAATGAACAACTCCGGTCCTACAGCACAGATTATTGAGCGTGATGGTTGGAAAACGAACATGGACTTTGTAGGCCATCGGAAAGCTGTCACTGTAGTCGTAAGCATCCCCCTTTTTTCATTTTTTTTTTTTTACTGATAAAATACAAGTCATATGCTAAAACCCAGTTGTGCATTTGAGTAGTGCAAATATTTGGCACGAATACTTAAAGGGATTCTGTCACCTCCCCTAACCCAAAATTGGATTTTAAAGCAGTCATGCAGCACAGCTTACCTTGAATAGGCTGTGCTCTTCTATCTTGTAATCCGTCCAGTAGTTTCTGTGAAAATCGACTTTTATGGTTATGCAAATTAGCCCTGAAGGTGCCCAGAGGGGCGTTTTGTTCCCCTTAGTGAGCCCAGTAACGCCCCTCTTACAGTGCCCAGCCCGCCTTCCTTGCGACTGTCTAAGGCTACTTTCACACTAGCGTTCGTCGGTCCGCTCGTGACCTCCGTTTGAAGGAGCTCACGAGCAGACCCGAACGCCTCCGTCCAGCCCTGATGCAGTCTGAATGGATGCGGATCCGCTCAGACTGCATCAGTCTGGCGGCGTTCAGCCTCCGCTCCGCTCGCCTCCACACGGCCAGGCGGACAGCTGAACGCTGCTTGCAGCGTTCAGCTGTCCGCCTGGCCGTGCGGAGGCGAGCGGATCCGTTCAGACTTACAATGTAAGTCAATGGGAACGGATCCGCTTGAAGATGACACCATATGGCTTAATCTCTAAGCGGATCCGTCCCCCATTGACTTTACATTGAAAGTCTGAACGGATCCGCTCAGGCATCTTGCGCACTTAGAAATTTTCCTAAGTTATTAATGCAGACTGATCCGTACTGAACGGAGCCTCCGTCTGCATTAATATGAACGCATCCGATCAAGCGCTAGTGTGAAAGTAGCCTAACCGCCCCCAGCCTCCCACAGCCTCTCCTCCCCCTCCCTCACGGCCGAACTAACTCTCGCACAGGCGCAGTACCCACTGAGGGCTGCGCCAGTGCGATCTGCAGGAGACTGAGGGCAGGAGCTTCATCCTCGTCACTGGGCATGCGCCGAGCCCAGTGACGTCCGATGCTCGCTCTTCCCTCAGTCAGCAGGGAAGAGCGAGCATCGGACGTCACTGGGCTCGGCGCATGCCCAGTAAAGAGGATAATGCTCCTGCCCTCAGTCTCCTGCAGATCGCACAGGCGCAGCCCTCAGTGGGTACTGCGCCTATGCGAGAGTTAGTTCGGCCGTGAGCATGAGGATATCCCATCAATTTAAAAATGGCTGAACAACCCCTTTAAAGGGGTTTTCCCAGTCTAGGGTATTGGAGACCGATCACTTGAATAGGAATTGCAATACCTGAGGATGGGCACTACACACTTGTGTTCTGGCTCCGTACACAGCTTACTTCCTGAACTGTGGTGGTGCCGGGTGTTGGACTCCCACCAATCTGTTATTGATTACCTATCCTGTGGATAGGTCAGCAATATATTTGTCCCTGAAAACGCCTTTTAATGAAGCTTTCCTGTCTTGTCATTTCTTTTTTAAGCACAATAGATAAGAAGTTATTGGGCCAGACAAAAACTGGTCAAATTCTGATGACATTTCCTTTTTGGTTGCAATACTGTCAGGGAGACGTTGTTGTGTTGTTGTTGTGTTTTGTTTTTTTTTGTTTTTTTTTTTATACACCAAATCTATTTCCTACTTTAGGCCTCGTTCAGTTTTTTGCCCTCTGTATGTTATCTGTTTTCCACAGACACTGCTCAGCTGAAAATTAATTTCCAAAGCATTTCCCATCAGTGGTCAGTGAAAAACGGACCAAACTCAGAAGCGACACGGATGCCAACCATGTTTTTTCACTGACTCAGATTCACTAATTCATTGAGGGCATCTTTGGTCCGCATCACAGACCAAAGTAGCGCATGTCTCCTTGATTTAATTATTTATGTATTTATTTTTCACTGACCGACAGTCAAAAAAGAAAAGCTATGTGAGCAGACACATTAGTCAATGGGTACATTTGCTGTTCTAAGAAAATGCAGATGGCACACGTCGGTGAAAAACAGAAATGTGAATGAGGCTTTAGTGTGAATAGTGGCAGTCTGTAGGTGTACATAAAGGGACATAAATATACTTGGTGTCTTTCGGTAACCTCTGCACCTAACAAAAGTTACATGTTGCCATATCTTTTGTAGTGCAGCTTTTTTCTGGTAATCTTAAAAGGGTTTTCCAGGAATTAACTACTCATCTGTATCAAATCGGTAGGGGTCGGACACTGCCAAGCCCCCCCCCCCCCCCCGCCCCCCCCCACTTATTAATAAGTTGTTTTTAGAAAGGCAGCGGTGCTCCTGTGAGCAGCTGATCAGCAGAGTTCCTGGGTGAACAACTGATCGGCGAGGGTCCCAGGTGTCAGACCACCATCGATCCGATACTGATAACCTATCATGATTATAGGTCATCAGTAACAAAAAAATATCGGAAAACCAACCTTATGCTAAGTACTTAAATGGGATGTTAAAAACAACTATCACCCCAGCACCCCTGCCTATCAGCTGTTTGAAGAGGCCGCGGCACTGCAGTGAGCACTGCGGCCTCTTCCTAGGCCAGTGACGTCATGTTCATAGGCCTAGTTACAATTCTGTCCAGTTCACATGAATGAGCCTAGAATGTAAAACCAAGCACAGCCACTATACAATGTACGGCGCTGTGCACGGTATGCTTTAAGAAGTAGTTGATCGGTGGAGGTGCTGGGAGTTGGACGCCCACCAATCAGATATTGATTCACACCCTTGGAATAAAATAAGTAAGTAACAGGTTTACTAGCACCATTTAAATACTGGAAACTTAATTCTTTCATAGCATTAAAATATTGTTGTGTTTTCTTCCAACAGAAATTTAATCCAAAAATCTTTAAAAAGAAACAAAAAAATGGAAGCTCAAGCAAGGCCGGCTGTCCATACTGCTGCTGTGCAGTGGGGAGCAAGGACCGCTCACTGTCTGTCTGGGTAAGGAAATCTATCCCTGGTTCACAGATACATTAAAAGGGTTTTTCAAGATTTTTTGATTGGTGGGGGGCCGACATCCGGGGCCCTGTCTATCAACTGTTTTGAGAATGCAGAGGTGCTCCTGTGAGCACCGCTGCATTCTCTCAGCTTACCAAGCACAGTGCCGTATGTTGTGTAGCGGCTGTGCGTGGTATCGCACTCAGCTCCATTCACTTCAATCAGGCTGAGCTGCGCCTAGGCCTTGTGACCGAAGAACGTGTCGTCACTGGACCTAGGGAAAGCTATGAGAAGGCCACAGCAGGAGTGCCCGTGCCTTCTCAAACCGCTGATTTAACGGGGGTTCCCAATCAGATACTAATGACCTATCCAGAGGATAGATCATCAGTAAAAAAAAAAATCAAAAATCAGAAAACCCCCTTATGTACAAAAGAAACGGTTGATACAGAAGAAACGGATGCACTCAATTCAGCCAGAAGAAGGTATACACATGCTGTTTCAGCCGTCCTAAGAATTTCTGCAAGACTGCCTTTACCCTCTTCCTGATTTTTTTAAATATAAATATGTCTAATATTTAGAAACCATTTTGGGAGGAGGCATATACAAAATCACCAAAATCAGAATTCTTACTGCCCAAAACATTGCACCAGCCAATGAAGAACACATGGCAACATTGAAGAATATTGCAGATAATTTGCATATTGTCTTCCCCCTGCTCTGCTGTGGAGCATTATGGGTATGCATGTGCAGTAGCCTGAACCCTCTTCAATGACAGACTGTGTGGATGGACTGCGTAACGAATCTTGGTTTTGGTGTTTTAGGCTCTTCCCACCAGCATTTCTGCAGTTTGCAAGATTTTTTGTTTATCGATGTTAGTCACATATTAATAATTTATTTATTGAACTGCATATTAACATAAAGGTGAATTTACACTGCCCGGTTGTCAAACGAACACTTGTTCCTGATAATCTGCCCGTTAAAAGGTGCCGTTTATCACCAGATGATCGTGTGAAATGCTTGTTCACCGGGTTAGACAGTCTTTCATGTGGACACCTAAATTATTTCTGGGCAGCAGATTGTGCTATGTGAACAGTGATCTGCTGCCCTGAAACGATGAATCTGTATGGGGAAGAGCGACTGCAGTAGCCATTGCTCATTCCACATATAGTGGAGGTGATTGCTGCCTGTAAATGCATTGTTTGATCTACCATTATCGAGCAGGCAATTGTCGGGAGGGATCTCTTCCTTCCCGACAATAGCCTGCTCCATAGGGCCATGTAAACCTGCCTTAAGGGTATTTTCTTTGGATTTATATACTTCTCTCTATTGCAGCTTACCTGCCTTAAAAGACCATTGGTGGTGATCCACGACCTTTTTGACAAGTCTATAATGGACATCTCATGGTAACTAATGTATACTCAACCACTTTACTGTATCTTTTCTGTATAATTCAATAGTATAAGTGATTACAAGGGCTCATGCTGTTCACTGTCTCCGAATTGACACCTATGGAGAGGGGAGGAGAACGAACTGCTGAAGCAGACAGAAGGCAGAGATGAGATGCGGTTGCAGCTACAACTGTGTGATTTATATCACGCCGGAGCTGTATTATCAGGTGAAATACTATGCAGCTCTGGGTGGGATAAATCACTAGATGAGCAGCATCTGGTCTCTATCTGCTGTAAGCTGATCTCTACACTGTATGGACTTCCATATACGGATTGAATCAGTCAATTCAGAGACCGTGGTGAACGCAGTCACTGTACTTTCACACAATGTCATTTAATAGAGAATGGTGTAATTAGCAAATTTCTAAATCGCTTCATTTAAAAAATATGCCTGCCTCCACCTGAAAAAAAGCTGTAAATTCACAGCCACTAGGGGTCCCACTTTGACCTAATTTGCAGTCCACTGCCTGTTATCGGGCAAGATCCTTGGTATCCTCTCTATTACCATCCTTGGTAATGGAGACAGAAGACAACTCACAAGAAATGGGGGCATGTCAGAGCTAGCTGAGATCCTGAGCCTGATAAAAAAAACTGCTTCTACACTGCTTTTGAAGATTACAATAGCCTCCTGCCTTTCTGTAAGTGTGATGTCCCCCTCCTTATCTGTGAGCTCCAAAGCTGAAAACAAACATAGTGGGAAGTAAGGGAAAGGATGTCACAGCAGTGTAGTGCTGACAGATTTCAGATAAGGGCGACGGCCCCTGCTTCTGAGTGAAATGCATCTAGTTGTGCAGATGAAGAGGGGAATGATATGGCTAAAAAGGGACATTCGAGAAGGCCAAAAAAGACTTATTCCTTCACAGTTGTACAAAGAAAAGCACAGCCATTACACTAACCTCAGGTACGCTTTAAATAAAATATATTAGTGTTCACTATTTTCACCTATATGGGTACTGAGCAGTGATGGCGTCTGAATTATTTTGATAAACTGGCTGCTGTTATTTTTCTCAGAGGTTTTTAGAACAGCTTCATATTGGAATTAACAAATATATATTTTCTATATAAAACATATACAGTTGTGTAAATTTATGAATTTCAAGATTATGAGTATATAGAATAATAAAGAACCAAAGAGGAAAAGGTTTGCCCTTCCAGTCATTCTAGCCCCAAGGGCATATCTGAACCTCTGGAGCAGTAACAGAAGCTTTTATCCTATCACTCAATCACTGCTGCCAATCTGTACATTTCATCATAATATCACAAGTGGCAAAATCCTGTTGTCTGGTTGGATTACAGGACCCTAAATGGACTTGGCATATTGGTGTGTTCTATGGATGGATCAGTTGCATACTTGGATTTCTCACAGGATGAGCTGGGTGACCCACTGAGCGAGGAGGAGAAGGTATTGAAATATGCCTTGCTATTTATTTGCTTTTTATCTGCTGTTTTGTAGCTTTAATATAAACTAGAAAGGTGCTCATTTTGTGTATTTTTATTGTGCATCAATAATTGCAGAATCACATCCACCAAAGCACTTATGGAAAAAGTCTTGCCATCACAACTGAGTCCCAGCTGCCTAACACAATTATTGAAAACCCTGAAATGCTAAAGTTTCAACAGAAGCAGCATTCACTTCTGGATGGGGAACATGCAACATCTGTGCAGAAAGATATCCCAGTGCAGAAAGTGGCCAGCATGGTAAATGGTGAAAGCTTGGAGGACATCAGAAAGGTATGAAATTGCAAGACCACTGTTTTTTGTTTGTTTTTTGTATACGGCTGTATAAATCCATAAATCTTTAAAGGGGTTATCCAGGAATTTGATATTGATAGCCTATCCAAAGGATAGGACATAATATCAGAACGGCGGGGCTCCTGGAAGTCCCTTCACAGCATTCCAAGCACAGCGCTGTACATTGTCTTGAATGGGACTGAGCTGCGCCTAGGCCACATGACTGATGTGCAATGACGTCACTGGCCTAGGGAAGGTCCTAAGTGCTCACGGAGCGCTGCGGCCTCTTCGAACAGACGATTGGCTGGGGTCCTGGGAGTCGGATCCCCGCTGATCTCATATTGATGACCTACCCTGAGGATTGGTCATTAATATCAAATTCCCACATAACCCTTTAAAAAGGGTTTTCCCATGATTTTTTAACTGATGACCTATCCTCTGGATAGGTCATCAGTATCTGATCAGTTAGGTTCCGACACGTGGGACCCCTGACGTTCAAATGTCTGAGAAGGCGCTGCTGCCTTCTCGCAACTTACCGAGCACAGCACCATACATTGAATAGAGGCTGTGCTTGATATCGCGCTCAGCCACATTCACTGAATGAATGCTTCTGTAGTCAAATATGCAAAACGTGCTGCTGTTTAATTAGTGGCACTAAATTGTTAAAGGTGTTTTTTTTTTTTTTGTTAGTTTTTTTTCTACTAAAATATTGATGAACTATCCTACAGCTGGGTTATCAGTATTTCAGTGTGGGTCTGACTCCCGGCAACCCTGTCGATCAATTGTTTGAAGGGACTACAGCGCTCGGATGTTGTGTAGTGCCTGTGCTTGGTATTGCAGTGCAGTCTCATTCACTTAAAGGGGTTTGATTGATATTAAAAATGTAAAAATCGGACATCATATAGTACATGACAATACCTTTCTAACACAGCTAGAATCAGCCCCGTACTGCACAAGGGTCCAGAGATAGATTATCTTCAGCTTGGCAGCTCAGGGGGTGTATCCTTTCTGCTGCATTTCTCTATCTTTAACTACCACAGCTTCTAACAGAACATATGGCTGGTGGCAGTTGAAGATTTAAACTAAAAACGTTTAACCAGCTCAGTGAGATGGAAAAAAGGAAAAGAACAAACCGCAAGTGATGCTATACAGAGATTTTATTGAATAGCTCAGTGACTATTTTAAATTAATATGTAATTACTTAGAGTTACAAAAGTATTTAGATCCAGGTGCTGTATAGAATATGGTTGTGACACAACCACTTTAATTGAGACTAAGCTGCGTAAAGGCATTGTGATCAATAGACTTCACATCCCAGGCTGAGGAAGAGGCTGCTTCACACCCCTGAGCTCCACAGCCCTATCCAAAATTTGATCATTGGTGTTGCTGTGAGTTGGAGCCCCAATGATCCGCTATTGATGAGACCTATCCTGAAAATAGGTAATCAATATTTAAAAGGCAACCTTTCACCATGAAAATGCAAAATAATCTGGAGATAGCATGCTATAGATCAGGATTTGATGTATAGTTTTATGGGAAAAGGGTCAGTATAACATGTATTTCATGAATTTAATTTTGTGTTAATTCTGGGCTTTGAAGTCCAGGATGCGGTCCTATCAGTGATTGACAGCTATCTCCATATACATGGTCACAGAGGGAAGGCTGTCAATCACTGATAGGACCACCTCCTTGACTTCAAAGCCCAGAATGAGCAGAGATATAAAGCAGTAAACTACAAGTTAGGGCTTGTTCACACGACCGTGGTTTGGTTCCACTTCAGAGCTGCATTTTTTTTGTGGCTCGGGTACAGACCCATACACTTCAATGGGGCTGTAAAAGATGCGGACAGCAGTCCGTGTTTCGTCCCATCCGTTGCTCAGTTCTGTGGCCCCGCAAAAATTATGTCATGTCCTATTCTTGTCTGTTGTGCGGACAAGAATAGGCATTTCAATAAAGGGCTGTCCGTCCGCAAATTGCGGAAAGCACACGGGTGGCATCTGTGTTTTGCGACCGCAAAACGCAGCACGGTTGTGTGAACAAGCCATTATACTGAATATTTTCCCATAAAACAATAGATCAATCTGCTCAGCTCCTCCTGCTCTATAATATGCTGCCTGCAGCTCAGACACCATGTTCAACATGACAGGTTCGATTTAACTTCCAGAAACCCCTTATTAACACACTCAACTTGTTCTAAGCATGTAAGTAAGTTTTACTGTAGTGAACATTTTGAGATGCCAGGCAGACATATTCCTTGTTGCCAAGTATAAAATAATAAAAATTAAAATGCATGTGGTGTGAGTTCTAATGATGGACCCCATCATTAGAACTCACACCGCATGCATTTTAATTTTTATTATTTTATACTTGGTCATAAAAAAAAACAAATGACAAAACCCAGTCGGCTACACTTTGTATTGGCTCATCATTTTAGGTGTCATTAGTATCCTCCTTGCCCATGCCCACCCCTTCAGTGTCACTTCTCTGTCTACTTAGTGGACCCTTTCGGCTGGTATTAAAATGGGTCTGACCTTCAGTACTAGCAGACCTATAGTCATCTGTGCGCAGACATTTTCCATGCTGAATGTGATATCCATGGAGACGGCTGGTCTAATTTTGCCTATTCTTCTTTCTCTGTTTTCAAGTCCAAATTGTCTAAAAAAGGACATTTTCTCTAGAGCGGCTTTCTTTGCTTCACTGAAATAAACCTTGTATTTTATTAGTATATTATATAGAATTATTATTTTCAATAGAACCTTTTAAAGAAACAAGTGGAAACTAGGACAGCGGATGGACGGCGTAGGATCACCCCTTTGTGCATTGCCCAGCTGGACACTGGGTTTGTATGAAATATTAAACTTAGCATTATCTTTTAAATCTCAATCATTTAATTGACTATGTGTAGTAAATCCTGCACGATGTTGTATATATTTCTTACTCTGGCTATTTGTATTTTCAGGGATTTTTCTACAGCTTTTTTCAATAGTATTCCTATATCTGGGTCAGTCGCAGGATCCATGCTGTCATCTCAGAGCAACCAGCAGCTCTTATCCCTGGATTCAAACACCAACAGCTCTTTAGGGGCGAAATCCACCCTAGAACCCACAGGGAATGCAAAACCATCAGAAGAACCTGGCAACAAAGAGAGGTATCATGAAATAAGAGCATGTATAATGGTGCAAACCATGGACTGGGAACGGCTAGTTCTCCTGTCTCTCCTAGTCATGCGGAATTCTTCAATGTGGTAAAATTGATCCAATTATCTTGTGAATCCATATCTTGAGGGAAAATGTTCCTTGTGTAAAATATTAAATAGTTTTGGACGATAATATACACTATACCAACCAAATACCTAAGATTGCAGCAGCATTTCTCCCTCTCCTCTCTCAGCAAGGGGGGGAGGGGTAATGGTAGGGGGTAAATAGGTGACATTTATAGCACAGCGTTTATGGTTATTGTTGTGATTATAATGCATGGATAGAACATCTTGAGTTTCTACAGAATAGGCAGATTTATGTATGGATCTCTAGAAAACTGTAGAATCCCTTAAAGGAGATTTCCAGAATTATTGACCTTTTTAATTACCGTATCACCTGCAGACTGTGGTAATTAGTGATGAAGAAAAAAAATAAAATAATAATCATACTCTGCAGTGATGTCTCCTCAAGGTGCACATGACCCAGCAGTGACGTGCACACATGAGCCTGTCCATACATTTTATAACTTGGCATTGCCACGAGGGATAATAAAAAGGGCCATAATCCAGAAAACCCCACTGTGAAACTGGTATAAAATGTCTTCAATTTTTCATTTTAGTGCAAGCATTGCTCCCATTGCTTCTTCAACGCCCACAAGCGTCTCTGCCCAGCCGAAGATTGAGCCCATGAAAGCACTTGATTCTCGATTCACTGAACGATCAAAAGCCACCTCAGGGACAACAGGAATTTCACATGTGAACCAGGTCGCTAATGACCGGTAAAAAAAACTAAAAATTTACGGTATCGATACAAAATTCTATCATATTTTTATTTATCGTTAGTCTCTGTGAAATGCCTGATGGGTATGTGTTGCTAAGGCTACTTTCACACTAGCAATTTTGCTGGATCCGGAAGGTTTCATCAAAAACACTTCCGTTACTGATAACACAACCATCTGCATCTGTTATGAACGAATCCGTTTGTATTATCTTTAACATAGCCAAGACGGATCGGTCATGAACTCCATTGAAAGTCAATGGGGGACGGATCCGTTTTCTATTGTCAGAGAAAACTGATCCGTCCCAATTGACTTGCATTGTGGGACATGACAGATCCGTCTTGCTCCGCATCCCAGGACAGAAAGCAAACTGCAGCATGCTGAGCTTTGCTCTCCGGTATGAGAGTTGAACGGAATGTATTTTGGAGCACTCAGTTCTGTTCTGTTACGTTTTGTCCCCATTGACAATTAATGGGGACTAAACTAAAGCGTTTTTTTTTTTTTTCCAGTATTGAGACCCTATGACGGATCTTAATACCAGAAAATATTAACTCTAGTGTGAAAGTAGCCTGTTCACCCGCCGGAACAGCCTGCCAGAGTTCCTTGCCGCTAGTGTGAAACTAGCTTATGACAGTTTTTTTCATTTTCTTACCTTGAATAGACCAAAAGATCATAGTGCATCAAAAGAAGCAAAGCCTCGTGACTTAGAGAGCAGTAGTGACAGTGAAGAAAAAAATCTTGCAACTAAGTCTCTCACCAAACGAAAAGCTGAAGTGGATACAGACCTTGGAGAGAAAAGAAAAAAGGGGCGACCTCGAAAAGACTCTCGGCTTATGTCCGTTTCCCTCGCTGTGCAGGTTACTGGAACTTTGTTTTTATTAACACCACCAATTGTGCAATGGGCAACGAAATGTAAAGTGCTGTACAGTCTTTAAAGGGAACCTGTCACCTGGATTTTGTGTATAGAGCTGAGGACATGGGCTGCTAGATGGCCGCTAGCACATCCGCAATACCCAGTCCCCATAGCTCTGTGTGCTTTTATGGTGTAAAAACAAACGATTTTATAGATATGTAAATTAACCTTGGATGAGTCCTGTCAGAGATGAGTCCAGCGTTCTCTGACTCTGAGCCCAGCACCGCCCCGCATCCTCCGAATCTCCTCCTTGCTCCCCGACGTCACAAAGCTAAGAACTAGCGCATGCGCAGTGTCTGCATAATGTTCCTTCCCTGTGCTGGCATCAGCCTCAGGAAACTAACTACGCTAGCTTGTGCATTGCGAGATTACAGCTCTCTAGCTTTGTGACGTCGGGGAGAGGGCTGCACAATGGTAAAGTGGCACACATTTGTGGGAGTTTATCATGTAAAACAGAAAATGATTACATTTTAAAACACAAATGCACATATACTGTAAGGTACACTGTACAATTACAGTATAAAAAATGAAACTGCAGTTACACTTTAAAAATAAATAAATAGACACTCTTATACTCGCCTTGCCAATCCACTGGCATTTTCATGGCGCCCGATTTCCCCCTGGCACTCCACTTCCTGCTCCTATCTTGACACTGCAGCCAATCACTGGCTGCAGTGATGATGAACCACTTTAGCCTGTGATTTGGCTGAGCAGCATTGTCCAGTTGTTTCCTGCTGTCTACATAGGAGTAGGAAGTGCAATGCAGCAGGGACCCAGGCATCATCAAAACAGCAGCGGTGGGGAATTGGCGAAGTAAGTATAAAGTGTTTACTTTTTGTAACCATTTGATGGCCATCAGAGAGCTTTTTGTACTAGAAAGCTCTTTCTTAGGTCCATTCACACGTCCGTATGTGTTTTGAGGATCTGCAAAACATGGACACCGGCAATGTGTATTCCGCATTTTTCAGACCGCACATCGCCGGCACTCTCGTAGAAAATGCCTTTTCTTGTCTGCAATTGCGGAAAGAATAGGACATGTTGTATTTTTTTTGTGGAACGGAAGTGCGGATCTGCAAATGCGGATGCGGACAGCACATTCCGGCCTTGTTGAAAATGAATGGGTCCGCACCTGTTCCGCAAAATTGCAGAACGGATGCGGACCCGTTTTGCGGACGTGTGAATGGACCCTTAGGTGTGTAAAAAAATAAAAAAAAAACACTACAAACTCATGCCGTGGGTTTTTCATCTCAATAATAGATATACATTAACAGTTAATAACGTACATATTAGTTATGACAGTAGTTGACATATTACTGTATTTTTGACACCTATTGGCAGATATATTTAAGGGCTTCTTCATGATTTTCATAAGATAGGTCATCAATATCGGATCAGAGGGAGCTCCCGACTCTCCCCCTTATTTGCCTGATACTTTTGTTCTGGCAGCTGCTTTCTCCTCTCTTCCCTTTAACAACCCTAAGGCTAATTTCCAATGAGCGAGCGTACACGCATCATCTTTGCGTTCATGAAATATCTATATTGTGCATTTTTCAATCACCCCTGTCGTCATAGAAATTAATGGGGCTTGCTTGAAAAATGGAAGGCATCTGGATGCAATGTGTTTTTCACTGATGGTTGCTAGGAGATTTATATTGTTTTTCCACAATTGTGAAGAAAATCATCAAAACTAATTGCATTTGTGTGGAAAAACAAAATGAAACTCTGAATGCAATTGTAGAAATAAATGATTAAACTTGTATGCAAAACCATACATTTTTTTCCTGTATGGATCCATATACCTATATGATCTATACCAGTGTATTACTGTACTGCGGCGGCAGCAGGAAGCGCACGGCGTCATGGCAACCAATGACGCTGTGCGCTCCTGCTCCCAGCAGGAATCCAGCCCGTGTTATCACGGACCGCTCACGAGAAACACGGCCGTGTGCATTCGGCCTTACACAGCCCAGTCTCATTCAAGTGAGATGCTGTCCAGTCAATTTGGAGCGCTTCACAGTGATGCAGAAGATATGGCGTTGATTAGGTAAATTTCGCAAGGTCATCCAGTGTCAACAAGTTATTCCAGAGCGTCTTCACCTCCAGTCACAATGGCGACTGCTCCGGATAGGCTCGCTTACAGAGGCTGATCCCGCAAGAGTCTTGCAAGAACATCATGTCTTCTGAATTACTGTGAAGTGGTCCGCATTAATTGGACAGTGTCACATCAAGGGAGAAGGCATAGTCCATTTTATACGTTTTGATGGCAGGATACACCAAAACTTGTGGAAGACTGACAAAATAAGACACAAAGTAGGACGGGAGAAAAGATTGGTAGAAAAGTTGTCTTTCTGAAAGTCATGTCTAGCATGTTGAAAATGATATAAAATTGTGGCCCATGCACTTCATATATTTGGAGCAGCAGGCGTGTGCCACAAATACTGCCGCAAATCAAGACACTTTCCGGACACAGTGATATTGATATATTGGATTGTTAAGTGAAGATCGTATTCGTGGGGATTATTTATTTTCACTTTATTTCACTAAAGGTCTTTAACATCTGCTACTATTTTTTGTGATAATGAATTAATGATTGATGTAGATAGTTAATTACTTGTTTTATATTTCATTAAGAAATTTAGTGAAATAAATGAAAATAAATAATCCAGGGGGACATAATCTTCACTTGATCCATTAGATCTCCCCCTTGTGTTTATGTTCGGCATATACAGTGCAAATGCTCCTGAACATAACATAGTTTGCCAATGTAAAACACACAGTATCTTTCTGAAGAAATGAAGGAGGTAAAACAAAAGGCCAATAATCCACAAAACAGCGGCTATAAATGAATATACAGCAAGAGCTGGAGTTTGTGGAGGAGGTCATGGCTTATTCCCCAGCATTGCTTTTTATTTAATCTCTCATTTTAAAGGTTGTCTGCGAATTCTTTTTTATTTTTATTACCAGTCTCAGGTGGCTTCAACATCCGAGAAGGACTTAACATGTGTTACACCAGCATTATCAGTAAGACTGCCGATACCAGCCATTCAGAAGTCCTTTACCTTACAGGTCAGTCATCTATACATTTTTACATATTGGGGGCATTCACACAACTGTGTCAGCAAATTGCAAAACAAGGATGACAGTTGTGTGTGTTTTGTCCGTATTTTGTGGATTAGCAAGTCCCGCCCTTTGTTAGAACTGCCTATTCTTGTCTGAAAATGGACAAGAATAGAACTAGCTTTGCAAACAAATACAGTTAAAACAAGCATAAGTACTTGGGTGCCAATGATTTGCTTAACTTTTCAGATTAGTCAAGATCCCTCAATATACATTGAAGTAGAGAATGATCTGCGGACAGTAGGAGGATCAAAACTAAGTCAGCTCAAGTGTAACCGAGAAGGGAAGGAGTGGAAAACGGTGCTCACAAGCCGCATTCTTGCAGCAGCAGGAAGCAGGTTAGTGGCGTCCCATGGCTTTCTCCTCCTAACAATATTATGCATGCAATATATTTTGAACAATTTTTTTTCTTTTTCAGTGAGTTGGTATGTGTAGCCTGTGAGAAGCGAATGTTATCCATGTTTTCCGGTAGTGGCAGACGAGTATTTCCTCCTATCATTCTACCTTCCCAAATCTCTACTGTACAATGTACAGGTCGTTTTGTCATGGCTCTTACATCCTCAGCTGCTCTTTCTGTATGGTAAGAACAGTTTTGCCTAAGGTGCTTGCTTACCATAGTGTATATACATTGCAGTGTAATAGGAGATTCCAGGTATATAATTGTGTAGCAGTTATAAATATTTTTTATCTTTTTTTTTGTAGGGATGTCCTGAATCAGAAATCTGTTGTAAAGAATGAGTCTTTATTGCCTATTTTAGCAGGTAACCACTTTTATACTGTTCAGATTTTTTACCATTTTATTTTTTATTTAATTATTATTATTATTATTATTATTATTATTATTATTATTATTATTATTATTATTATAGAGGTCTTCACCTTAATTGATAAAATGCCACGATTTCCTTTCTTAATATATTGTTTTTTACCACTATTTTTGACTCAGGGAGTGATTTGACGGTTTCTCAAACATTACTTACCCAGAGAGGTATACCTGTACTAAGCCTGTCTAATGGGAAAGCATATTGCTTTAATCCTGCACTCTCCACGTGGTAAGATTTCTAAGTGTTTTTACAGATATGTCCCTATTAAGATCAGGCTGTATGCTATTAGTCAGTCCTCTTGATCTATCTGGATAGTCGGTCCTCTGGATAGATCATCAGCATCTGATCGGTGGGAGTCCGACACCCGGGACCCCTGCCGATCAGCTGTTTGAGAAGGCAGCGGCGCTGGCAGTAGCGCCGCGGCCTTCTCACAGTTTACCGCAGGCCCAGTGACGTCACGACTAGTATCAATGGCCTGGGTGGGACTAAGCTCTGTTCACTTGAATGGAGCTTAGCCCTGCCCAGGCCAGTTGATACTAGTCGTGATGTCACTGGGCCAGCGGTAAACTGTGAGAAGGCTGCGGCGCTGCTGGAGTGCCGCTGCCTTCTCAAGCAGCTGATCGGTGGGGGTCCCGGGTGTCGGACCCCCACCGGTCATATGCTGATCATCAGTTTAAACAAACTGTAGAACCCCTTTTAAGTATTGTCCAGAATGCAGCCAGTGAAACTTAGGCCAGATGCTTTGTACGAAGGATACAACAGTCAACATGTCAGACTAAACTGACCAATGAGTGGGCTTGTGTAACGTGGTAAATTATCTCCCAGTCATGCAATACAGTCATAGTTTCAACCAGTGATGAGAAAATCTAAACTGTCAGATATATTTTTTCAAATGAAGCTGTACCGAAATGGTCAAAATTGGTCACCTTTTGGCTGACTTATCTTTTATGATACAGTAAAAATGGAACAGTTGTGAAACCCTGTGAAGTGGATTGTTTTGTACTACAAGGCACTTACTAATGTATTGCGATTGTCCATATTCCCTCCTTTGCTGGCTTGTGTCATTTTTTTCCATCAAATTATGCACTGCTTGTTTCCAGAGGTTACGCGCACCCTGCAATCCAGCAGTGGTCGTGCTTGCATAAGCCAGAACTTTTTGCTATAGTGTGCAAGCATGGCCACCTCTGATGGATTGCAGGGTGGTCGTAACCCCTGGATATGAGCAGAGTATAATGTGATGGACAAATGAATGAAGCCGGCAAAATATGGACAATCGCAATACATTAGTAAGTGCCTTGTATTAACTTTGTCTATACAATAAATGTCATTTTCTGAAGTGCGACAACACCTTTAATGACCTATTCTTAAATGGGTTGTCTTGCATTTTGATACTGACGGCCTATCTTCAGGTTAGGCCATCAATATCATAACATCTCTATCCATTACACAATGGACTGAGCTGCGCTCCAGAGCTACAACGAAACAACTGATCAGCCAGGTGTCGAACCCCAACCATCTGATGTTGATGACCTATCCTGAAAATATGAAAATTCTGGACAACCCCTTTCTGCTCTGACATTGAAGACTCTCCTAATAACAGTCAATCAATATTAAAAAGTCCCAGAAAACACCTTTCTACTGTTTATTACCTAAACCTTCCATAAACACTTCAGTTTAGTTCATGGGATTTGGTAGCAATTCGATGATGCCTATTCCTCAGCCAAAACACTGCAGTTGTGGCTGCAGGCAAAAGACCTTAGAGGAACACTAAACCAAATAATGAATAGATGTCCTCACTGTTTGCTGAGTCTGGAGCACATTCTGCATGATCAAAACAGGTTTTGTACAAATCCTGCAAAAAAAAAAACAAAGGGTCTGTTTTAGTAACTACTTACATTCCCCATGTGATAAGCATTCTGGAGCATCTATTCATATGACAGCAGTTCTGTCACTCATCTATCACTTGCCAGGTGGATTGGGTCAGTGAATGGGAGCTGTAGCTGCGCAAGCGCGGTGTGCTCCCATTCGCTTGTATGGGGAGAGTGCTTGGCGGTGGCCAGACGCTGGAAAACCCGGGGTCCTCCAGCCACCACTCTCCCTGTTCCGTTCTCGGCATAGGTGTGGGGCCCAGAGGTGGGACCCGCACCTATCAGACAATGGGGGCATATCCTAGCGATATGCCCTGGTTGTCTGTGATGGGAAGGCCCCTTTAAAAAAACCTGTTATGTTCTTTAGTAAATTGTTTTTATGTATATACTGTTGCTGGTTATTGTTTTAGTTTTGTGTAGTCATTGCCAAAGTACACATTATTTCCATTTCTTAAGAGGTTTCTCTTAATTGCTGACTTCTGCACTTCAACAGGAACCTGGTATCTGATAAACAAGACTTCTTGGTGCAGTGCGCAGATTACAGGAACTGTTTGCCCTCACAGGAAGCCATGATATGCTCTGGACCACTAGCCATAATCCAAGGACGAGCGTCCAAGTAAGAAAATCTTATTATATTCCAGCAGGTGTTGCTAGGTGATGAATTGAAAAAAAAAATTAAAGGATTATTCCCATCTCATACATTGATGGTAATTATATTGCTAGGATATGCTATCAATGTCAGATAGGTGTGGGACCCACCTCTGGGACCCATTCCTATCTTCAGAACGGGCACCCCAAAGTGTAGGAAGAGCAGCCGCACAAGCACGGCCACCTTCCGTTCTCAGCTATGGGACTTTCAAAAATAGGTGAGCGTGCTCCCTCAGCTATTTTCGGAATTTCATTAGCAGTGAATGTAGAGCACACTGCATGCGCGGTGTCCTCTCCTTCACTTTGGGGGTCCTGTTCTAGAGATATTGATGGAATATCCTAGTGATATGCCATTAACGTCAGAGATGGGCCAACCTCTTTTAACGTATACCTTTTTAATACTACAAAAAATGAAAACCTACACATTACATAGTGCCTTGTAACGCAAGTTATGAGGTGCTGAAACTGTTAAGCTTCCAAGGAGCTTCTTTGCCCTGCTAACAAACAGGTGGCAATTTTTTTTTTATTTTTTTGCACCTGGTGGGTCCTTACACAAACGAATTTGCACTGGCATTTTTTTGGGCTGTGAAAACATCAGAATATCCACGCTCCTCTTTTTAGCCACCTACATTTTTTTGCCGTTTCGTTGCCCACTAGCGTTTTTTCCATGGAGTAAGCATGCTGTGTTTTTGCACAGAAACAAAAAAAAAAGGAAAATGGCACCTAATTTGCCAACACAGCAGGAGCTGTCCTGTGTTTTACCCTAAGTTCACACCTGAGCGTTTTACAGCGCGTTCCTACGCGCTGTAAAACGCTCAACAAGGAGAAACCAGTGCTTCCCTATGGGAATGGTTCTCACCTGGGCGTTTTTACAGCGCGTACGATCGCGCTGTAAAACGCCCGACGCTCAAACAAGTTCTTGAGCTTTTTTTGGGGCGTTTGTCGCGCGTTCCTGTACATAGACTTCAGCGGGAACGCGCGACAATGTGTGTTCGCTTGTCTCTGTATGCGCGATTGTAAACGCCGGTACAATCGCGCATACAGAGCACTCGTTTCAGAACGCTCAGGTCTGAACCCAGGGTTATAGCTCCCACAGACGTTCAGCTAACATCTGGAGCTGATATTTTTACCACAAAAAATGTACACATGCAGAACAATGTAGTGAACCTAAATGTTTCCAGACTTTGTCTTGCATCAAAAACTATTAATTAAAAATGTAGAATGCTCATATTTTTTATTACCTTTTTAATCATTGATTTAATCTCATGTCATGTGCAGTGCAGGCAGACAGGCCGCTCACCTTTTTACAATGCCTCACCAAGTGCAGCAGGAAACAACCATGGCTTACCTTGAGAATCAGATTGCAGGGGCCCTGATACTACAGTCAAGCCAGGAATACAAATACTGGTTGCTCATCTATGCACGTTACTTGGTTAATGAAGGTGAGTTTTGATCTGCTTTGATCTTACTGTTTTCCCAAGCAGTCTTTCATTTAGGGTCCATTCACACGTCCGTATGAATGGTCCAGATCTGTTCCGCAATTTTGTGAAACGGGTGCGAACCCTTTCATTTTCAATGGGGCAGGAACGAATGCGGACACTGTGCTGTCCGGATCTGCAATTCCATTCCCAAATCCCCCCCAAAAAAAAAAAATAGAACATGTCCTATTCTTGTCTGCAACTGCAGACAAAAAAAGTATTTTCTATTGTAGTGCTGGCGATGTGCGGTCCGCAGAATGCACAGTGCCGGTGTCTGCACATACGGACATGTGAATGGACCCTACGAGTGCAAAAAGGGAGACCGCATTGTTTTAATATATATATATATATACACACAACAGTTATTGTACATTAAAGCAGATATGAAACATAATTGTCTTTACACTACATAGGTTTTGAGCAAAAGCTTCGTGAAGTGTGCCAGGAACTCCTTGGCCCTGTACATCACTCATCTGACAGCCAATGGGAATCTAAAATTTTGGTAAGCTACTTGGTATTCTTGTAAATACAGAATTATTTTAAATTTTAATACTCTAAAGGTCCCTTTACACAGATTATCTGGCACAAATAATCATATAAATCATTGTTTCTGCACTGCAGATCATGCTGTGTAAACAGCAATCCGCTGCCCAGAAACAATGGTTCTGTATGAGGATGAACAATTGCAGTAGTAATTGTTCTTCCCCATACTGTGGAGGTGATTCCTGCATGTAAATGCAGCTCTCGCCTTTTAATGAACAGGCAATTATCTGGAAGGAGTGGTTCCTTCCCGATAATTGACTGCTCAATCGGCACATGTAAGGCCTCATTCACACATACGTGGATTTTCATGGACCACGGGCAGTGAAAAAAAACGTCCTGCTAAGTGCTCAAGCGCACGGTGTCATTGGTTGCTATAACAACGTGTGCTTCGTGCCGCGGCCGCTGTACATATGGGAGGTAAAACCTGCCAAAATTAAAATGAAATTGAAAAACCTAAAATTATCATTAAAATAACATTTTAATTTCATCTAGTGTCTGCAAAATGCATGCCAAAATTAAAAAGAAAATTCAATTCCTCCATTTGAGTTTTCTTTTCCAAGTGCAGTGTGGGTTATAAGTGTTAAAAATAAATGTAAGCACTATTATTCATAGTGATCAGGCGGCGGATTTCATGCCGGACAAATCTATAGACTCGTTTTTCTTAATACTCAGAGAAGAGGCGAGTCTGTCGGAAGGCGAGCCATCCTCCCACTGGATGCTGCTAAAGCCTTTGATAGTGTTGAATGGTGTTATCTGTAGGAGGTGTTGCGAGTCATGGGGTTTGGGAAGACCTTTATCTCCTGGGTTCGATTGTTATACAATGGCCCCACGGCTAGGATACGGGCGAATGGGGGAACGTCGGATTCGTTCAGTTTGGGTAGAGGGACCCGTCAGGGGTGCCCATTGCCCCCTCTTCTGTTCGCTATCGCGATTGAGCCGCTTGCCTGCGTATTGCGCTCATCTGACAAGATTGTGGAATTTCCCTGTGGGACTTGGGAGGAGAGAGTGTCCCTTTACGCTGATGACATGTTAATATATTTGGGCAATGTGGAACAGTCATTAGGTCCTGTCATGGCACTTATAGTTTGGTGATAGGTCTGGTCTCCGTATCAATTGGGACAAATCCACTCTCCTACCGCTGGATGAATCTGCTGTAACTTTTGTCCCGAAATCTTGTCCATTGCAGATTGCGCATCAGGTCAAATATCTGGGGATAATGGTTACAGCACATCCTAACGGTTATATTTAACTGAATGTTGAGCCGTTATTGATCTCAATGCCGGATAAAATTAAGGCGTGGTGCAAGCTATCTGAAATTGGGAGGAGTAACTTTCTTAAAAGGATTCTCATGCCCAAACTCATGTATATACTGCATAATTCCCCGGTATGGATTCCTCGCAGAATATTCATAAAGATTGATAGGTTGTTTAGGGATTTGATGTGGCGCCATAAAAAAGCGCGGATTGGACTGGACATTCTGCAGAGGGGAAAAGAGGAGGGAGGGCTAGCAGTACCGAATGCATGGCTGTATTACATCTCGGCCCAGTTGCAACAGTTGAGGGGTTGGGGAAGAACTCCTGGAGATGTTGCCTCAGCCAGATTGGTGGCACATATTATTGGGCACAGTTCTCCGGTGGCTCTATTGGAAAATAGCGGAATTGTAGGTAAGCTGTCGGGGCACCACACACTTTTTATGATGCACAAGGTTTGGCAAAAAAGCTGGGCGCTATTATCAGTAAAGGGGTTTACGCAGTTTTCCCCTATTTGGAGAAATCCGCACCTTCCTGAACTGTTCCAGTTAGATGGCTTTCTCGCTAGTATCATTGGGGGACACAGACCGTGGGTATAGCTGCTTGCTGCCACTAGGAGGCGACACTAGGCTAAGAAGTGATAACTCCTCCCCCGCAGGCTATACCCCCTCCAGCCTGGAGAGAGCATATCAGTTTTTAGCTTAGTGTCGTAGGAGGCAGACCTCCCTGCTTTTGCAGGGCGGCTTACTTTTATTATTTTATCTTTTTCCTCTTTTAGGTTGGGGAAACAGAGTCGCCTAGCCACTCTGTCTACCCCGGGAGCAAGGCCGGTGTCGGAATCCCTCACCGCTCGCCCTCCCCAAGAAACGAAAGTGGACCAGGGCAGCCCAGCTCCCCTGCTTCCCGCCAGCCAAGGGGGTCACCTGAATCCGGCGAGACCCTCCGCCATTCCAGTCTCCTGCCACTTCGTGTGCCAGCGGCTGAAGAGGTGACCCTGCTGGTACTCTGAGAAAGGGTGAAGAGAAGAGGATGAAGATGGGGTGAGTAGTCCGTATTGGGTAAGTACCTCGGCCCTTCCCCTCCCCCTTCTCCCTTCCCCCCCGGTCACCTCATCATAAGATGGAGGACCTTTTTCCTCAGGTGGGCCATTCATGGTGAGGGCCCCACATTACCTCAGGCCCAATGTAGGTTTGGGCTTCTGTCCATACGGGGGGCCTGGGTTCTCCTCAGATTCTGGTCCAGTTGTACGGCCTGCGGGGTGAGCTCCCGCGGCCGATGTTCAGCCAGGGCACTTGCAGAGCGCCGCTCCGGTCACTCCACTCCCGGCCGGCTATTCGTTTGGCCGGCGCCAAAAATTTAGCCCCCGGCTCCTCTTCGGGCCTACCGGGATTCAGCCCGTGCAGTTGTTTTAGCGGCACGGGATGGGTTCCCGCAGCGAGAGTGGACACTCCCCCTCCAAATCAGTGGGCAGACATCGGCGGTTGCTCTTCAGGCCCCGCTGTGGTAACCGGCCGGCAGTACCGCCCGGTCGGCTGTGCGCCGAACTTTATGTCCCGGCTTTTGCGGCCTACTAGGCCGCAACTTTCATTCCAGTTATGGAGGGGGCGGGTTCGTCCTTTTGGCGCGGATTCTCCCCGACTAGCTGTCGCTCCTCCCCCAGGTGCCCCGCTGAGCTCCGCATCTGGTCCTCTGAGCTGGGTTAACCCTTTGTGGCAAGTCGTTTGTTTGCAGCCGGCACTGCATTATCTGAGTGTCCCCTTTCTGCATGCCAATTACCTTTGATTAGGAAGTTAACCCTAACCCCTTCCTGCCGGCATGTCCACCCTGGTGGTGGGGTATGGGGCTGGGCCCATGTCCTATCTGGACAGGGCAGGATTGCTCACAGTTTCCCAATCCGCCCTCCGGGGCTGTTTAGTTGAGAATGCACACATGAAGAATTCCCAGACCACCTTCTGGGTCGTCTGGTGTATAGGCCACCACAGGTGAAATCCAGGGGAGCACATCTGAGGGATTCCCAATCCGCCATACGGGCCGTTTGGTTGATAATGCTCCACCTGCACAAATACAGGGGAGCACATCTGAAGGATTCCCAATCCGCCCGCTGAGGCCGTTTGGTTGATAATGCTCCACCTGCACAAATGCAGGGGAGCACATCTGCAGGATTCCCAATCCGCCCGTTGGGCTGTTTGGTTGATATTACTCCACCTACAAAAATACAGGGGAGCGCATCTGAAGGATTCCCAATCCGCCCTACGGGGTCGTTTGGTTGATTAATGCTCCACCTGCACAAATCCAGGGGAGCACATCTGAGGATTCCCAATCCGCCCGCTGAGGCCGTTGGTTGATAATACTCCACCTGCACGGATCCGGGGGAGCACATCTGAAGGATTCCCAATCCGCCCTACGGGGCCGTTTGGTTGATAATGCTCCACCTGCACGGATCCGGGGGGAACACAGATGCAGGATTCCCAATCCGCCCTACGGGGCCGTTTGGTTGATAATGCTCCACCTGCACAAGCCAGGGGAACACAGCTGCTGGATTCCCAATCCACCCTCTTGGGTCATTTGGTTGTTAATCCACATGCGCAATCCAATGGAGGACCTCTGGCAGTTCCCAATCCACCCTCCTGGATTGTGGGTCGATTGAGTACCGCCCACACAATCCTGTGAGCGGTCAGGTAGGGATGCCGATTCCACCTCCTGGGTGTTTTGATGGTTATATCACCGCTGTCACAGCCTGCAACTGCCATGGCTGGATGCTAAGAGGTAGAGCTGCGCACGAGCAGGACATTCCTCCTCGGTCTCCTCCGCACCTCCATCCTTCCTCATTAGGGTGATATTCAGAACCCTCCCTTCTGACAGGGGTTGGTTCTGAGGGAACAGTTCTGCGGACTCTGATATGAACCTTCTAGACTGCATCCATGCTACCGGCAGTACTGATTGTCTGCATTGCCCCTTCCTTAGGCGGCATTTGCTTTGCTACTGGATACAGTACTTACCCTTTGTATTCCCTCCTTCCACAGGTGGATTGACGGCACTTGCACTGGTCAGTGCCAGCCATTTGCATCTCCCCTTTCGGTTGTTGATGGATTGCTGTTCCACTGGGTACAGTACTGGCGTTATGCATTAGCCTCTCTTATAGGAGGCGTTATGGCTTTATCGCGGGTGGCAATGTTTGCTGTAAGTATTACCACCTTGCTTAGGTGGAGGAATTCTCTACCCACCGGGAACGGGACTATTCGTATGCATTATCCTCTTCGATAGGGGTGTAATTCACTGCCATAGGGGTCAATTCCTACTGGGTGCATTACCCCCTGCCATAGGTTAGGTACTGGCGCTAACCTCAGGATACAGTACTCCCTATATATTTTTCTCCCCTTCATGGGTGGAGTGGTTGCACTTCCATTGAGGGTAGTGCTTACAGTACGCGTTACCCCCTCCAGGGAGGGGGTTATTACACTACCGTTGGATGCGGTTCTGTTTATCTCCCTACCTTCCTTCCTTGACGGAGGGTTGCGCTACCACTGAATACTATTCAACAGTCGTGGCATTACCCCCTTCTACATCTAACGGGAAATCACTGAGCATCTATGCATGCTTTAATTCAACTAAGCCTCCGCACTAGATGCCGTGGCTTCCTTCACGGGTGGGCCGCGGCAACAGTCGTTGCCATTGGTGCCTGGTACTCTTCATCTAGAGGTATATGGATACTGGGACTGCTCCCATACTGTATCCTCCCGTCTCTTCTGGTACTGGTGGTTGGCGCAGATAGGTCGTTCCTTGTTCTCTTAAGGGAGTCGCTCAGCAGCTCTTCAGGTGCCCTAGATTCCCATCCCTATGGGCCTCCACCGTTCAGGTCGGTCAGAACTTGGTCCTCTACAGCGTGTGGGTGCACGCCATTATACAAATGTTGGGATTACGACCCAGCGAGCCCAAGGTTGCACTGACTCTGTATTCTGGGCCACCACTCTTCCTCATTAGGTGAGGGTGTTTTGCTGGCATTCTGCATTGACTACTACAGCGTGTTCTCTAAGTCAGGATGGCCGAGTGGTCTAATGTGCCAGACTCAAGAGTTAATCTCTTCCGTGTATGGGTGTTCGGGTCTCCAAATGGAGGCGTGGGTTCAGATCCCACTTCTGACACAAAAAAAAAAAAAAAAAAGCAAGGGTAGTTCTCACAAGGGCCGGAGATCGAACTCATGGCAGTGGGTCAGCCCCCTCAGATAGGGGTTCTACCCTGACACTGCTTCGGCGGTTGCTCTGGTTTTGCCTCCTTTTTAGATGGAATGCCTCAGAATGGCTCTGGTTGACTGAGTTAGCTTGGTTCCATGCTACTTCTGGGTGTCCTTAGGCCTCTCCCTCAGTTTTACGCTGGGAGGAGCAGGCGGTAGCTATTACTGTACAAAGGGTATTTGCATCTCCACTACATGCTAGGGTTCCTACTGAACATTCCTATTGCACAGTTCCTTCGTCAGACGGCGGTTTCTTCCGACTCTGGGATTGGTATCCTGTACGGTGTGGCATCCTCCTCAGCTGGAGTGTGGCCTTTGCGTTACTCTGGCAGCTTCCTTTGTATGGGCTCCTCCTCAAGGGTGTATTTCATTACCAAGAGATCTTTACAGTGCCAGTCCCTGATGGCAATGGGCTTGCCCTGACCTCTCAATGGTCTTCATTACTGTTAACTGTCCGTTGCTCTGACTACTATTGTTCTTGTGTCGTCAACTCGGGTTTTGCATTGGCGTCAGTGCCATAGCTATCAGCACCTTACTTGGGCGCGCTCGACTGGGTAGCTTAGTCCCTGTGGCACTCGTCTACCTCTACGGTGATACTGTCCGTCAGATATGTTTACTTAGTCCCTGTGGCACTCGTCTACCACTACAGTGATTCCTTCCTTCAGTTATGGTTACTTCTGTGTCACGTCAAGCGATGGTGGTCATTCCTTTCACTGCTCCTTCCGGGGGTGGACTACGGTCCCCCCAAGCCAGGCTGAGCGGGTGACTGTCACACCTTGTCACCACTGGTAGGGATTTCGTTCCTTGAACGGAACACCCCTATTTTTCTTTCCTGTCCTTCCTCTAGCTGGACTGCTGACCACCTTTTCCCTTCGGTCTCCTCGACCGGTGGCAATGGGTTGTATAGCTATGGAATCCGGGATCTATTTTTTTCCACGGAGAGTATTCTCTTATCTTGGTCTCTGCCCGGAAGTCAATATATGTCAATTATGGGTTTTTTTCCATTACCGGTTTCTTTTAACCAGAGGAGGATCCTGCGAACCTGGATTTTGGTTCCGCTCCCACAGTTGTGGTCTACAACCGGCTTCGCCCCGACGATCGGTAGATCGCTGGGGGCGTTTCAGGAACAAACAAGCCCCCCCCTCTGGGACTTCTTCTTCTTCTTTTTGTACGTCCATTTGTCCTTTGTCATTTGCATCAGGCAGTGCTCCGCCAGAATTTTCTTTCTGGCGGAAGGTCACCGCTTTTCTGGTCTTCTCGGACATGGTTTTTCTCTTCTTTCTCCCTCGTATTTTAAGGGCGGGCACTCCATCAGCCATCTATTTTGGCCTCGGAGGTTTGCTGGTCCATATCTGGCGCGTTGGCGCGTTCCGCTGTATGGGTTTTCTGCCTGATTTTCTTGGAGGTCCTT
The DNA here is from genome assembly GCF_014858855.1 of Bufo gargarizans. Taxonomy (NCBI): domain Eukaryota; kingdom Metazoa; phylum Chordata; class Amphibia; order Anura; family Bufonidae; genus Bufo; species Bufo gargarizans. The sequence continues at coordinate 545,156,449 of NC_058080.1, read as the reverse complement.
GTCATAGCTGGCGTCTTCCAACGGGATGCTTTTTTTCCTGGGATGTCTGCCTGTCGGTTGCTTCCTAGCGGAGTGATGGCCTGGCTGTCCAGCGGTCGTCATTTCTCGGGTTCATCTACTCCAGACATCGCTTCTAGAGGGCAGCGTCTTGGTCTTCCGGCAAGTTCACCGAGTTTTTCGGGGGTCTTTTCTAGCCATCATCTGTTGCTGCTCCAGGCAGCAAGATCTTGCAGGCGGCAGCGGATGCCGCATCCTCGAGGGCGTTTTTTCTCCAGGGGCGTGTGATTTTTTTTTTCCCTCCCCGTGGACTGCTTTAGGACGTCCCACGGTCTGTGTCCCCCAATGATACTAGCGAGAAAACAAGATTTTTGTGAACTCACCTGTAAAATCTCTTTCTCGCGTAGTTCATTGGGGGACACAGCTCCCACCCAGTGTTCTGTTTGCCGCACATATTGGCGGTTGGTGGGCCAGTATGGTCCTCAGTTCTGGTGCATTCCGACTGATGTTTGTCAGTTGTGGGTTGTGTACTGTATTTTCATTATTGATTTTTTTCTCCTACTCCTATTGCTTGGGCACAAACTGATATGCTCTCTCCAGGCTGGAGGGGGTATAGCCTGCGGGGGAGGAGTTATCACTTCTTAGCCTAGTGTCGCCTCCTAGTGGCAGCAAGCAGCTATACCCACGGTCTGTGTCCCCCAATGAACTACGCGAGAAAGAGATTTTACAGGTGAGTTCACAAAAATCTCGTTTTTCACTCTGGGAGCGCAAAGGAGTGCGATATTTATGTCAACTTCAGAGTGCTCCTGTTTTCAAGTCCTTTGAACAGTTGAGAAATGAATTTGGTCTCCCGCACACGGCTTTCTATCAATGTTTACAACTTCGTCATGCCTTTCAGACACAGGCTAAATCTGTGTCGTTGAAATGCACTATGGTCCCGTTGTTACTGCAACTTCTCACAAACAGCTCCTCGAGCGGTCTGATATCCTCTATCTACAGGAACTTGTATGTGAAGTCACTGAAGCAAGAGGTCTTAGCAGTCAAATCTAAATGGGAAAGAGAGGTTGGGCCGATCTCAGAAGAGCAGTGGAAATCGCTTTTGGCGCTCACTCCACAACTGTCAGTTTGCGAGGGGCAGCGTATGTCCCAGCTGTTTTTTATTACACCGGGTGTATAGGACGCCAGAGTTTTTATGCCGGATAGGTGTTCGGGAAGATGCGGATTCTGCTAGATGTGGCAGGGGCCCTGCATCCTTGTTACACATGTTCTGGGATTGTGCGGAGCTCCGGAACATTTGGTCCGCGGTTTTGGCCCTAATAAAAGACGCATATAATATTGCAGTTCCGCCTGGTCCGAGAGCATGTGTGGTCGGGATATTAGACATCAAAAATCGTCATCGTTTGGGAGTACAGCGTCTACTATTTCAAGCTAGAAAACTCATAGCTAGATTTTGGCTTGGACCTCAGTCTCCGACTAGGGGAGAATTCCTCAATAGAATGTCAGATATATTACGCTTAGAGAAAAGTGTGTATGTTAAAAGAAACTGTGCTGGGAAGTTTGACAAAATATGGGATAACTGGGAGAAATGCAGGGTACAGTGTCCGGTTTAGCCTCTCCTCGTAGTTGGACTACGGGGTAGGTAGAGGCGCAGTATTTGTTTATGTGGGCGCTCTATCTACTCTATCCTATTTTACTCTGGATGTATGCTGTATGAAGGTGTGTAGTACTACACAGGTCGGGTGTGAAGAGGTCTGATACACAGACAGGAGGAGTACACCGATGGATGTGCCTTTGACATGTTAATAAGATGTCCAATCTTGGAGTTTGGATCCGCTCCATCGCTCGGGTAGGGAGGGGGGGTTACTGGTCTTTAGTTGGGTAGGGAGGGTTGATTTCCTGTTTATAAATTATTGGATGGGAAATGTGGTTCTGTACCAGGTATACTTTGTAACTAGACTACGTGATTTTATGTGCTTCTTGTACCATGGTTTGCTTGCTTGAGATACTCCTGTAAGTAACTATTTGTCCGATCGTGTAATGCTATGGTATTTTTGTCATCAACTGTTGCATGTATGCTGTACAGACTGTCTTCCTTTGCTTTTTTGTGATTTTTGGAAAAATCAAATAAAAATTATCTGATTTAAAAAAAAAAAAAATACTGTAAGCGGGAATAGCCTTTTTCATTTTAAATTTCCACTTTGTCAATTAATTCTCCTTTTATATAGTGGGTTTTTCATGTCAAAATAATAAATCTAATGAAAACACTAAGTAGAAGCTGAAAATGGTAGATTGAGATTTCAGTTTAATCTCTTGCAGGCATTTTCCCTGCCAAAGTCAAATGAAAAAGCCCATTGGAATTTTCATTTTAACATTTGTACTAAACTTAGATTCATTTAAATGAGCAGCAGTGGGCGTGGTGCAGCAGGCAAAAACTAGACTTTTGTACTTGCCATAAGATCTGTTTCTCTTCCGTTCATTGGGAGACACAAGGCGGCAACCTGGTTGTCTTTGCACAACTTTTTCAAGGTTTACAGGGTGCACACCATCGCGGCTGCGGACGTGTCTCTGGGGCGTAGAGTTTTTCAGACGGCAGTTCTTTGATTGGCAGAAGGGTTCTTTGTTATGCCCACCCTTGGGGACTTGCCCTGTAACGACCCATGGTCAAGCCTGTGCTCTCCAATAATACGGATGAGAAAACTAGATTTCCTGTTAATGGCATTGGGGGACACAGTACCATGGGTATATGCCCAGCTACCACTACGAGGCACTTGATATAAAAAAAGGTTGGCTCCGCCCAGGTGAGCTATACCCTCTCCACAGCACTAGGCTATTCAGTTTTAGTCTAGTGTCTGTAGGAGGCAGACTTGACCTGCTTTTTTCCTGCAGGTCTTGCTGCTATTTTATTATTTTATTTTTTCATCTTATCTTTCGCTTGAATGCATTGGGGGACACAGCACCATGGGTATATGCCCAGCTGCCACTAGAAGTAAAAAGTGTTGGCTCCTCCTATCTGGGCTATACCCACTGCAGATGCAGGAGCAAACCAGTAGATATAAAAGCAGTAGGAGCACAAGACAAAACTATAAGTCCTAAACCAGAGAGGACCAACAGAAAAAACTTAGCCACAAAGGGTGGGATCTGTGTCCCCCAATGCATCCTTCGAGAAAAGGGTTTTACGGTGAGTACAAAAATCAATTTTTTTCCACTCTCCTGCAGGTTTTCTCCTGCTGCAGGCGGGTGCTCCATCGTGGGCTGCCACTTTAGTTGCACCCCCTGCGGGCGCGTACTCGGGTGCCTCGCCGGTCACCCAGTCCACATTGACTGCATCCGCAGTGGCATGCCAGCTTTCCCACGGTCCCCGTGTTGAGTCTGCCCATAGGGTGACCCTGCGGTGCCCAAAGACATCGGACGGTGAGTATTTCCCGGGTGAGATCCCCAGTTGTGGCCAGGGTTGTGGGATCCACTTTTTTGGGGGGTCAGGGGGGCCATTCCTCCTTCTTTAACCCCTTCTCTCCCAGGCGGAGAGGAATTTATTTTTCCCTTCTTTCTCCACCGGGCTCTTTTTCCCTTCTCCTTGGTCATTCCACTTCCTTTGCGGCTCCCTCGGTCCACTCCAAGGCCTCCCATCTACTTTAGTCCCCGGCCCGCCCCTGGTGCTTCTTTTGCCCTGTTTTTGCCCTCTTGATTCTTGTGCAGGACATCTGGTCCTGTCCCTTATCCTATAGTGCTTTATATATTTTTTTTCCCACGTTGGGTGGAGCTGGGTGTTTCCCCTTGTTCCTTCTTGTAGGTCTTGTTTTCCAGGCACCTGTCCTTGGGATTTTTGTACTTACCGTAAAATCTGTTTCTCTTCCGTTTATTGGGGGGCACAGCACCCACCCATTCTTTGTTGATGGTCCTTTTCGGGCCTGTGTGGTTCTGGGTTTTCCTGTTTTTGTCTTGCGTCTCCTACTGCTTTTGCACTAACTGATTTAGCTTAGTCCATGTAGGAAGGGTATAGCTGAAGGGGGAGGGAGGGGCCCTCTCACCTTTTGTGCTTAGTGTCCGCCTCCTATCTGCAACATCCTCTTTTTGAGGAGTGAATTATACTAGGATTAATTATCTGCAGTGGCATGCCGACAATCCCACTTAAGGGTCCATTCACACGTCCGTTTTTTCTTTCCTGATCTGTTCTGTTTTTTTCAGGACCAGATCTGGACCCATTCATTTTCAATGGGTCCTGGAAAAAATCGGACAGCAAAATGTGTGCTGTCCGTTTCCGTTGTTCCGTTCCGCATGTCCGTTTAAATATAAAACATGTCTAAGTGCGAGTTTGCTGAAGGGGTGACCCTGTGGCTCCTGAAGACGCCGGACGGTAAGTATCTCCCCTGCGTCCATGCCCCATGGGGTCCCCCATGTTAGCCCCCCCTTTTCTGGCCAGGGGATGGGATTCACTATTATTCCGGTGGTCTTTTGTTTCCCCTGCCCCCCTTCCCCATTTTTACTTCTCCCTGTTCCATCCTCGTGGGGCACCCACCCCCACCCCCTCCTTCTCCTTCCTGCCCACCCACTCCTCTCTTTGACCTCTCCTTCTAATTTAGTCCCCGGCGTCGGCCGGGACTGGGCCACATTTTTCTCCGACCTGTCCCCAGGTCCCAGGTGCTCCTTTTGCTCAGTTTTTCCCCTCCCCGTGCGTCGCTTTACCACAGGGGGGCCCCTCCTGTTTTTCTTTCTCCGGAGAGCCCCCATTTTCCAGCGGTTCCTACCCGCCGACTTTTTCGGCCACTTCATAAATCAAGGCCCCACCTTTTTTCCTCCGTCTAGGCCGCATCCTTTTTTTTTTTTTTTTTTGCTACTTTTCTCCTAGGCCCTCCATTTTGCGTGGGACTCCTCAAGTACTCTGGGGATCTCCTTGTATCTCTCCTGCAAGCTTCCTGTATGTTTGGTGGCTGCTGCAGCACCTCTTAAGGGAGACAGCACCTGGGGTCAGGTTGGTTAGGGTCCGGCTGGCATTCTTCTTTTTTTTTTTTTTTTTTTTTTGCTTTTCAGGCTTCCCCTCAGTCTCCATGTCCCCTTCCTGAGAAGGCTGCGTGCCCCAGTCTTCTCTTCTCCCTGGGTCGCCACGTACTTGCGTGCGCCCGTTGCATTAGGAAGTTGGCCTGACCCTCTTTGCACGCAATGCCTTGTCCCCAGACTCCCTCAGGGCTCCCCCCTTCTGCGTAGGTCCATCCCAAAATTTCCCCTTTCCCTGTCCCAGGCCATAGGGAATCTAGCCCTACCCTCCCAATCCATGGTGGAGTTATTGGACCGCTTGCCTGCCCAAATGCGTAAGCCTCTGCCCCCCCCAAGGGTCTCCTCTGCTGACTGGGTATGCTCACGCTCAGACTAGGTCCAGTAATCAACCTAAGGTTGTCTCAACTAGGCCCTGCTCCTCTTCTGTGTCCTCGGGTCACTTCCAGGACAGGTCTGAGGCTGGCGATGATCCTCTCCTAGGCACTTTCTGCTGCTTGGGGGACACCTCTGACTCAGATTCTGGATCTGGGCAGAGCACTATCCTGTCTGCAACCATACAGGCTAGGGTCTCCCCTCATAGGTCCCGCTCATACTCTACATCCTGGTTTCCTGCAGAACAGGACTAACTCTGAGGGGATCACCTCGGGTACCTTTTGCTTCATCGGGGGACTCGTCTGCACCAATTCAGTCTTGGAGCAGAGCACCAGACTGTCTTCCACCATACAGAAGTATCTGTGGTTGGAGACAACTCTCCACTGAGGGACGTCTCCCCTCTGTGGTTGGTTTCCCCTTTAGGAATTCTTTGTTAGAACTCCTCTGGTTGTAAAGGTACTTCCCATCCACTAAGATACGCCAGTTTGACGCCTCTCCAGTGTGTGGTGGTGCCCTCGCCAGACCATTGGACGCCTATGCGGTGCCCCAGATACGTATGCCTCCCCCTTCACCACTTTCATATGATGTATCCGGCAGACCTTCCTGGTTGCAATGTCTCTATTTTCAGCCAGGGTAACAGCAGGGGCTCTATTCGACTGTACCTTCCCCAGTTACTGTTGCCATGACACCATCCTGGTTCTAGTGTGCACCATGTAGCCGTTTTACTCCCTCATCAGGTGAGGTTTTCTGACCATCTCCAGCCCTGTGCCCTGTTCTGTTGGTGCAAACTGTGGTCTATTGGCTCTTGCATGGCTCTTTCTGGTTTTACTGTGGTCTGAGCAGGGGATCTTCCAGTTCCTTCCTCTGGCTCTCCAGTGTGCATTTGTTAACCTCTATTTCTACGCAGGACATCTGCCCTGCTTCCTCTCCTCCAGAATTTTCTTTTTTCCAAACCTTGGGTCGAGCTGGGTGTTTCCTTTTGCTTTTTTCTTGCATTTGGGATTTTCTCCCAGGCACTTATCCTGCGATTCTGGCAGTTTGCCACTATTTATCCTTTGGGATTCTCCCTGGTCCTGGAGCCTCTCGACCCATTCCTTAGTTTTCCTATACCCTATTTCATGCTATGGCCTCTATTGGTCCTGTTGGGTCGCATGATATCCCTGTACCTGTACACCCAACCGTTTTCATGGCTGTTCTTTCCCACCCTCAGGAACTGCTTTGGGACATTCCATGGTGCTGTGCCCTCCAATGCCACTAATGAGAAAACTGGATTTTTGTAGTTACCGTAAAATTCCTTTCTCGTTTAATGCATTGGGAAACACAGATCCCACCCTCTGTTTTTATAGCCCACCTGGGCGGAGCCAACACTTTTCTTTTGCTAGTGGCTGCTGGGCATATGCCCATGGTGCTGTGTCCCCCAATGTATTGAACGAGAAAGGGATTTTACGGTAAGTACAAAAATCAAATTTTTTTTTTCCAATTCCAACCTATTTGGATTTTTTTTTTTTACCGCTTCCCACTACATTTTATACCATAATTAATGGTGGCATTAGAAAGTATAACCTGTCCCGCAAAATATAAGCCCTCATACAGCTATGTGACCGGAAATATAAAAAAGTTATGGCTCACGGAAAATAGGGAAGAAAAATTAAAACGGAAAAACCTCCGGTATCCTAAGGGTTAAATTAATCTGAATTAGTACAACGTTAAAACGAAAATTCCAATGGGCTTTCTTTTTCATTTGACTTTTGGCAGGGAAAATGCCTGCAAGAGATGAAATTGAAATCTCAATCTACCATTTTCAGCTTCTACTTGGTGTTTTCATTTTGATTTATGATTTTTGACATAAAAAAAACCCACTATAGGAAGAGGAGAATTATTTGTGGAAATTTAAAATAAAAAAGGCTATTTACGTTTACATTTATTTTTGACACTTATTACCCACACTGGACTTCGAAAAGAAAATTTGAATGGAGAAATTGTATTTTCTTTTTAATTTTGGCATGCATTTTGCAGACACTAGATTAAATTAAAATGTTATTTTAATTATAATTTTAGGTTTTTCAATTACATTTTAATTTTGGCAGATTTTACCTCCCATCTGTACAGTAATACACTCGTATGATCTATACAAGTGTATTACTGCACAGTATTATATATATATTTATATATATATATATATATATATATATATATATATATATATATATATATATATATATATATATATATATATATATATCTATCTCTATATCTATCTCTATATCTATCTCTCTCTCCACGGCACACTCATATACTTTGCTCAATAGAATATAATTTATCTCATTGTTTGCCAACACCAACTTTATATTTCATATTTCAGACATCTCATGAGAGCAGGGCCCTGCTTTCATGAGATGTCTGAAATATGAAATATTAAGTTGGTGTTGGCAAACAATGAGATAATAAATTATATTCTATTGAGCAAAGTATATGAGTGTGCCGTGGATATATATATCATTCTGGCTATTTAGTGGCTTGACAGCCCCTTCACTGAGCACCTCTGTTTTGGATTCAAAATCCCCTTTTTTGGCTGTGGTGCCATTCAAATTTAAATTAAAGGGGTTGTCCGGGTTCAGAGCTGAACCCGGACATACCCTTATTTTCACCCCGGCAGCCCTCCTGAGCCTGGCATCGGAGCATCTCATGCTCCGATGCGCTCCCGTGCCCTGCGCTAGATCGCGCAGGGCACAGGCTCTTGTGTTTTCAATAACACACTACCGGGCGGTAACTTCCGCCCAGCAGTGTGTTCGGTGACGTCACCGGCTCTGAGGGGCGGGCTTTAGCTCTGCCCTAGCCGTTTTACTGGCTAGGGCAGAGCCAAATCCCGCCCATCAGTGCCGGTGACGTCACCGGGCTGCCTGTCAGCCCCATAGAGAGCCCGGTATGTCACCGGAACTCAGAAAAATGCCTTTGCCCTGCGCGATTTAGCGCAGGGCAAAGAAGAGCATCGGAGCATGAACTGCTCAGATGCTCATGTCAGGGGGGCTGCCGGGGTGAAAATGGAGGGATGTCCAGGTTCAGCTCTGAACCTGGACAACCCCTTTAATATTACTGCACATTGGCGGCACGAAGCGCAGAGCGCCATAGCAACCAGTGACGCTGTTCACTCGTGCACACGTCCAAGGGGTTATTTGTATGAACAATCCCACCAGCAATTTGCCAGACTATACTAGCAGATCACAGATTAAAAAAAAAAACAGGGCAACTTTTATGTGCAAAGATTATACCATTCATATCTAATGTCAGGTTATTACACATGAAAGTTTCCAATCTGATCATATTTTTGAGACCTAAATCTGCTCTTTATGTAAAATTCTGGAACAAAGGTCTGCCAAAATTGCCTTCCGCTGTTTCGCCGGACCGCTGCTCCGTCCCCATTGACTATAATGGGGACGGGGGCCGAGCTCCGGCGCACAACGGCGAAAGCCGCCGGACTAAAAAGTCGGACATGCAGGACTTTTTAGTCCGGCGGCTTTCGCCGTGCTGCGCCGGAGCTCGGCCCCCGTCCCCATTATAGTCAATGGGGACGGAGCGGCGGTCCGGCGAAACAGCGGAAGGACGGATCCGACAGGGAGACCAGCCTGCCGGATCCGTCCTGCCGCAAGTGTGAAGGAGCCCTTAGCCGACTTAGGTTTATGTGTATGGGCAGTTTTATATTCCTATTTATCCTCTTAAAGAGGACCTTTCACCGTTTTTTTTTTTTGTTAAACTAAGTACCTTTACAAGCGAGGTACACTCAGCTAATGTTGAAACGCCCTTGGCTGCCCACTGTGCCACCCTTCTGTTTTCGCGCCCTGTATGCTAATAGTATCAGTACAGTCAAGAGGAGATGCCAGCGCTTCTCAGTGGGTGTCTCCTACTCCCTGGATGTGGCGCGGTCCAATCACAGCCAGGGAGAAGATGAGTTGTTTTTTTAGCTGGGATGTGGTCCGCTGTGATTGGACTACACCACAGTTGGAGAAGGAGACGCCCTCTGAGAAGCGCTGGGGACTCCTCCGCCCTGTACCGATGCTATCTATTAGTATACAGGACGTGAATATACACACGTATGCACAAATATACTCCCAAAAAATGTATAGACTATGACACACAGTGCATATGAGTTTAAATGCTGTAGTGCAGGGATGCCCAACCTGCGGCCCTCCAGCTGTTGTAAAACTAGAACTCCTACCATGCCCTGCTGTAGGCTGTCCGGGCATGATGGGAGTTGTAGATTTGAAATTGTTGGAGGGCCACAGGTTGGGCATTCTTGCTGTAGTGGATTTATTAATTTACACAGTACAGTTTTTATTCTGTGAAATTTTGGGATTTTAGGCCAGTCTTAAATCTCCCCGTGTACGAACAATGTCTATTTTTATTTCTTTGAATCCAGAGATATATTATAATGTAAAAACACTTTAATCTGTAGAAAATGTAAATGGTAAAATAAAATGCACTTTCTTGACTGTATTGGATCACTGTATTCTGATGACAAGTTGTGCATTTATTTCTGATATTCCAGGGATTCAGGAAAAGAGGTCTTCTACAGGAATTGCTCCCACTTATTGGACAAAATCTTCACTTCCAACGTCTTTTCACTGAATATCAGGAGCAGCTGGACAGTCTAATGGACAAATAATTAATTCACAACTTTAACCTCCATTTGGTTGTTTCCTTTGTGTGCTTGCCTGCTAGTTTGGGAAGATGACCAGCATGGCAGTGTCCACTGTGAGAAACAAAGGTGCTGTGAGGAACATGCATGGACATGAAGGATGGGTTTAAATAAGCCTTTCTTGGCCTGTCGAGCAGCAGCTAGAAGCCCTGTAATTATTCCGTCTTTCATGTTTGCTGGAAAACTGAAGATTTCTGTTAATAGTAAAGGCTGAATGACAGGATGTTGGCCATTGTTTGAAAGAAAAGCACAGTACGTTACTAAAACACTTGAATTTCGTTGCCCCCATCCGTATTTAGGGTTGTGTCCCATTGCTTAATCAAGACCTTGCACTATAGAAATGTAAAGATGGCGGTCGCATTGGAGTGGTTTTTTTATGTTGTTTTTTTTCCCCAGCCAAATTTCATCTGTGAATACAAGAAGAATGCTGCCCCACTTCAGACTATTTTTATACTAGACTGTACTAACTTGTAATGCACTGTCCACAGGCCAACAATCACCCTACTTGCCCGCTGAATGTAGGACGTTCCGAATATGACTGCTGTGTTTGAATAATCTGATTCTGTACTCATTCAGTTTTTGACTTTTAAATGTTTGTAAAAGACAGGGTTTTTTCCATTCCTTTTTTAACTACCAATTAAAAAAACAAAAAAACATTTTGCATCACATTTCTATTTGTAATCCGATTTAAGTTCATATGTAGGGAAGATTTATGGTAATAAACAGTTCAAAGGCTGAGCGTGTGCAGTACACGCTGACTTCTACACACTGACCATACAGTATAAAATACAGTGAGGGTCCATTCACATGTCAGTATTTTTATTTTCCAAATTTTCGTTCCATTTTTTGCGGATCCTTGTTTCCGCAAAAACCTTCTGTTTTTCTGCAAAAAAAAGGATACTAAAGATTATTTTTTTTTCTATTTACCGGAAACTGATCTGCAATTGCGGATGACATATTGATGCATTCCGCATGTCATCCGCATTTTTGCGGACCCATTGACTACATTGCAGACAATAGTAGGACAAGCTCTATTTATTTTTTCGGATCTGCATGATGGAACGACAGATGCAGACAGCGGAATGCTGTCCGCATTTTTTGCAGGGCCATTGAAATGAATGGGTCCCCATTTTGTTCCGGGAAATTTTCGGAACGGATGCGGATAACACTGATGTGTGAATGGACTCTAATGCTTAGTTTGCATAGAAATTTGTAAACTATAATTTTTGATCTGCACATTTACAGGATAAAGATGAGTGCACTTATAGGACGGTTTCTCCATCTCCTTCACACATCCGTAGCGTGTTTTGCAGATCCGCAAAACACAGACACCGGTAATGTGTGGTGTCTGTCGACACGCAATTGCGGACAAGAATAGGACATGTTCTTTTTTTTTTTTTTTTTTTTTTTAGGGAAAGGAATTGCGGACCCGGAAGTGCGGGTCTGCAATTCCGTATCCGGGCAGCACATCGTGTGGCCCCATAGAAATGAAGACGGGAGAAAAACACGGAAGCAGTAAATAGTCCTGATGGTGACATAGACTTAGTAATTTATAGATTTAGTAAACACGTTGATTCTCTATCACAGCGGTCGGCATTTGTTGGATGCCCTGCCGTGCTGTACCACTGAACATAAAGATCTTTGCTTCTGCTATGGTCGCCCCTCACGCTTCCCACCTCGGACTCCACAGAGGCACGATAGCAGAGAGTGACACTGCCTCGCCACTACTGTACCCAGTGGCATTGCAAGGGGGTTGCGGGCCGCACCAGGTGACACCAGCAGGGCCGGCAACTTGCACACTTCTCATTTACGAATCCCAGGCATAGTCATCTTGTGTCTGGGATTCGAACCCATGACCTTCTGTATCTTTGAATCCCAGTTTCTGCTGGGATTCGAACCTACGACCTTCTGTATCAGAGGCAAAGCATTTACCCACACAGCCATAAGAGCTGCAATGCTTCTGAAAAATATGAGACTTCTACTGTTATAGCTGGCTAAGTGTACATCATATATAGAGATATAGCAGAGCTGAGTGTGCTGGGACAGCTGTCATGTGTATAGATGTACACTTAGCCAGCTATAACAGTAGAAGTCTCATGTTTTTCAGTCAGAAGCATTGCACTTCTTATGGCCATGTGGTTAGGTGCTTTGCCTCAGAAGGTCGTGGGTTCGAATCCCAGCAGAAACTTTTCTGAAATACACAAGCACTAACTCCATATATGGACATACAGGGCGGGACACAGGAAGAGGCTGCATCGCATCGCTGACATGGAGGTATATAAGTGTTGTTTTTTTTTTTTGTTTTGTTTTTTTAATACCCGACTGTTGCTGCTATGGGGGGAGTGGGAGGCACTTGATACTGGCACATGGGGGGAGGGGGGTTGGCACTATGATACTGGAACATGGGGGGGGTTGGCACTATAATACTGGCACATGGGGGAAGGAGAGAGGCACCTGATACTTGCACATGGGGGGAGGGGGGTGGGCATCTGATACTGGCTACTGGCACATATGGGGGGGGGGGGGGTTGCTACTGGCACATGGGGGAAGGAGAGAGGCACCTGATATTGGCACATGGGGGGGTTGGCACTATGATACTGGCACATGGGGGGAGGAGAGGCACTTGATACTGGCACTGGGGAATGAGCATATGGCCAGATTTGCTGTGGGGGGAGGAAGGTGAGCTTGGGGAGATAGGGGAACAAGCATGTGACCAGATTGAGACTGTGGACAGTAAGGTGAGCTTGGGGTGATGAGCATGTGACCAGATTTGTGGTGGGGGGAGGAAGGTGAGCTTGGGGGAGATGGGGGAACAAGCATTCGACCAGATGGGGATGGGGGGGGCAGGATTGTGAGTTTAGGGAGATGAGAATATGACCAGATTGGGGAGGGGGTGAGCTTGGGAGATGGGAGGAATGAGCATATGGCCAGATTTGTGGTAGGGGGAGGAGGGGTGAGCTCGGGGGGATGGGGGAACAAGCATGTGAACAGATTGGGATGGGGGGGACAAGCATGTGACCAGATTGAGATGTGGGGGGCAGGATAGGGAGATGGGGGCATGAGCACTGTGACCAGATTTGGGGGGGAGGTTGGTGAGCCTAAACGCGATTGCTGAGGGATAGAGGATGAAGGGAAACCAACTTTTTGACTACCGTATTTTCCGGCGTATCGGACGACTGGGCGTATAAGACTACCCCCAACTTTTCCATTTAAAATAAAGGTTTTGGGCAACACTCGCCCTATAAGACTACCCCTGAATGCCCAGCCCTCCCTGTCTTCAAGACTATCTTCTCCAGTCCAGGGAACTGACTGGGATCTGTGAATGGCACTGTTATGGGGAGGGGGGGATCTGTGGATGGCATTATGGGGAGGGGGATCTGTGGATGACACTGCTATGGGGGGAATCTATGGATGACACTATATAGCATCTTATGCTATATGTGTCATCCACAGATCCCCCTCCCCATAACAGTGCCATCCACAGATCCCCCTCCCCATAACAGTGCCATCCACAGATCCCCCCACCCTAAACAGTGCCATCCACAGATTTCCCTCCCCAAACAGTGCCATCCACTGATCCCCTCCCGACTCTCACAGGAAACTGTAATCTGTAACTTTAATCATCGCTCATCTCTTTACTAGGATACCTTACTCTCAGCTCCGGTAACAGCAGGCAGTGCGGGCGGCGCTCACTCACTGACATCACGTGCCTGTGCTGCCTAGTGGGAGGAGCAGGCACGTGACATCAGTGAGTGAGCGCGGCCCCCCCCCCGCACTGCCTGCTGTTACCAGAGCTGGGGGTTAGAATATACCATCAGATCTGAGTATACCCGGTGTATAAGATGACCCCTGACTTTTGAAAAGAATTTCTAGTGTTTGAAAGTAGTCTTATCTGCCGGAAAATATGGTACTTTGGGGGAAGAAGTGATGAGCCTGAAAATGATTTCTGGGAGGGGGAGAGAACAAGCTAACTGACTACTTTGGTGCAGTGGGGATGGTGAGTCGGAATGTGATTAGTCTGTGAGGGGAGTGAGATCTAAGTGTGATTGGTGCAGCTCTGTGGGGGTCACCAGTATATGGGGCACTAATGTATGTTGGACATTGGTGGGGAAGGGCAGCCCTCAGTCACTTAAAATGAGTGAGGGCTGCTCTTCCCCACTGTCAGTAAGTGTACGGTTGGTGGGGGGTCCCCCATATATTGGTCCCTTGGGAGGATTCCGAGGAGCAGTGACAATCTTTAGGCCCCTTTCACACGAACGATACGGATAAAGTCCAAATGCGTTTAGGAAAACTCGCACAATTTCGTAAGCGAGTTCAGTCAGTTTTGGATGCGACTGCGTTCAGTGGTTCAGTTTTTCACGCGGGTGATAAAAAAAACCTGAAGGTTTACAAACAACATCTCTTAGCAACCATCAGTGAAAAACGCAGAATATAGAACACGCTGCGATTTTCCTGCAACGCACAAGTGATGTGTGAAAAACAAAGCTCATGTGCACAGCCCCATTGAAATGAATGGGTCCGGATTCACTGTGGGCACAGTGCGTTTGCACCCGCGCGGAAAACTCGCTTGTCTGAAAGGGGCCTTACTTGCTATTTTTCTGAAAAGTTGTAAACCTCTTTAAGCCTTGCAGGTCAGGCAGTGTTGTGGAGAATTTTGCGACATAACTAGTAAATACCTGGTTTGTCACATATTTGTGTTCCATTACTTTCCCACACACCGAGCGCTTCAGCTTTGTTTTTTTGTTTTTTTAAATTGGCACTCCGTACAAAAAAGGTTGCCGACCCCCTACTCTATCAAATACACATTCTGGAGCATGTTTTCTTATAACTGAGTCTGCACTGTGCTGTTCTTCAGTTGTCCCTCCTAGAAATGTTTGGATAAACTGAGAACTGGGTGTTACCAGTGAATGGTGTGTCTCTACACAGTCTAAGGCCTCTTTTCCGTTTACGGGCCATCTTTTGCGTTCCGTATACGGTACCATTCATTTCAATGGTTCAGCAAAAAAAATGGAATGTACTCCGTATGCATTCAGTTTCCGTATTTGCGTTTTTCCGTTCCGTTGAAAGATAGAACATTATTGCCCGCAAATCACATTCCGTGGCTCCATTTAAGTCAATGGGTCAGCAAAAAAAAATGGAACACATACTGAGATGCATCTGTATGTCTTCCGAATCCGTTCCGTTTTTGCGAAACCATCTATTAAAAATGTTATGCCCAGCCCAATTTTTTCTATGTAATTACTGTATATGCCATACGGAAAAACTGAACAGAAACGCAACGGAAAAAAAATAAAAAAACGGAACAACGGATCCGTGAAAGACGGACCGCAAAACACTTAAAAAGCTATGCGGTCGTGTGACAGAGGCCTAAAGCCTCATTCAAACGTCCATGTCTGTGCTCAAATCCGTGAGCAGGTGGTCAGTGAAGCTGTCCGTGAAGGATCCGTGTGTTGTTGTTTTTTTTGCTGTCCGTGTTGCATCCATGTTTCACTGACACTGAACAGCTGAAAAATAATTTTCAAAGCATCTCTTCTTAATGATCCATGAAATACAGATGCAACACGGATGGCATCCGTATTGCATCTGTGGTTTTCACGGACCCATAGACTATAATGGACGTGATGGATCCGTGAACACGAAGAAAATAGAGCGTGCATCCGTTCTAAAAACACGGACCGTGCTGAAACACTGATGTCTGAATACACACATAAAATTGAATGGGGAGGTGTGCTGTCCGCGGAGAACACGTACAGCACATGTCCGTGAAACACTGACGTGTGAATGAAGCTTTAAAGAGGACCTTTCATAAGTCCAAACATTGTGAACTAAGTATCATGACATATACAGCGGTGCCCAGGGATCTCACTGCACTTACTATTATCCCTGGGCGCTGCGCCGTTCTCCCGCTATGCCCTCCGCTATGTTTGGTCACTTGGTTATAGTAGGAGGAGACTGCGCTTGTTCTCCTGGGTGTCTCCTTCTCACCGGCTGTAGAGCTGGCCAATCGCAGCGCAGAGCTCACAGCCTGGGAGAAAAAACCTCCCAGGCTGTGAGCTCTGCGCTGCGATTGGCCAGCGCTACAGCCTGTGAGAAGGAGACGCCTAAGAGAACAAGGGCAGTCTCCTCCTACTATAACCAAGTGACCAAACATAGCGGAGGGCATAGCGGGAGAACGGAGCGGCGCCCAGGGATAATAGTAAGTGCAGTGAGATCCCCGGGCGCCGTTCACAATGTTTGGACTTATGAAAGGTCCTCTTTAAAGCTTCATTCACACGTCAGTGTTTCACGGACATGTGCTGTACGTGTTCTCCGCGGACAGCACACTCCGCGGACAGCACAATGTTTGGACCGATGAAAGGTCCTCTATAACTTTGTAAGCACTGACTGCTTAGTGTCAGGCTGTATGGACCCACCCTCCACTGGTAATAACCAGTTGTCATTTTATTAATACATTTCTTGAAGTAAATACAGAGGGAACAGCCCAATGTAAAGTTCTAAGAAAAGATGATTCAACAGTTTTTTTTACATAATTAGACACTAAAACACAAGTTGGGAACAGTGAGGCGTCCTTTGTAATGGAAAATAAATTTACTGTTAAGCGTAATTACTATCTTTTTCAACACCTTTACAAGTCTTGACAGATAAAACAACTTGGGTAGGATGCTGCCTTCAAGACATGGCAGACTAAATCCAGCTTGAAGAAGGAGATTTGCCCGCGTACCTGCCTGACAAATCTGCTCAATAGATGCTAAAGCCCAGTCTGCACAGGGGGAGGCTGTGGTCTTTGTGGGTCCATTCACACGTCCGTTGTTTCTTTCCTGATCTGTTCCGTTTTTTGCGGAACAGATCTGGACCAGATCTGTACCCATTCATTTTCAATGGGTCCTGAAATAAAATCTGACATTGTGCTGTCCGATTTTTTTTCAGGACCCATTGAAAATGAATGGGTACAGATCTGGTCCAGATCTGTTCCGCAAAAAATGGAACAGATCAGGAAAGAAACAACGGACGTGTGAATGGACCCTTAGAATGAGCTTTCAAGCCCTTCGTAGACTTGTCTCAAGCAAGAGGGGAAGGAGTAGGTATTCCCCTGGCCAGAGGAAATCCTGGTCTACAAAAGCTAAGTGGGGACAGGTGGGTAAGCCCAAGCTTGCCTTTCTCTAAAAGGCATATGGCAATAGGGCTGTTTCATCACGCTCCGTGTGAGCATGATCCTCCGTTCTGGACACGGCTTGTCTTGCAGGAGCGCACAGCATTACGCTGATTTATAATGCTATGTGTCTCTGCCTGACCTTCCTTCTACAGAATCGTAGTTACAGCTTTATGTCAGTATGAGTCTTTAGAAGGAAGGTCAGGCAGAGGCACATAGCATAGCAAGACGAGCAGTGTCCAGAACGGAGGATCACGCTCACACACGGGAAGTGATTACCGCACTGCACACGCTCGTGTGAAGGAGCCCTAGCAGTGAGAGTAATGATGCTGCAGCCCAGAGCCCCTGTTCTCTTCACTAGCCCTCTCAGTGGCAGCCAGGGAAGAGGAAAGGCTGGGTGGTGAAAAACTGCTTCCTTCTCCTCACTGGCAGGCATGGCTACCACACGTGCAGAAGGACATAAAAGGACTGTATCAGGTAAAGGTCACCAATATCAGATCGGTGGAAGCCGGACACCCAGCTCCCCACCTCCAGCGATCTTCTGTTCCTTGGCAGCTGACAACACAGCAGAAGGAGCTGGAAGCAAATGTTCTATCCACTGTGTAGTAGCCCCGCTTTCTGCTTCCACCTACGTCCATTGGGTTGTTTCAGGCGTTAGCAGCTGTAAAAAATAAAATCTGATCATTGGGGATGGTGTCTGACTGCCACTGATCTGATATTGAGGACCTAGGATAGGTCAATATCTAAAAAGTAAAAAGCCCCCCTGCAAGGAAGATAATTCCAATGAGGTTTGCTGTCCCCATCTCCAGATGATGAGTGACAGGTTTGTTTCCTATGCATAACAGGAAAGACACCTGCCAGTCATTGTGTGGAGGGTGGGACAGCGAGCCATGACGGAAGTGACAAAATGCTGAAATCAGCCGCCCGTCATTATGTTGCCGTCAGTGAGGGCAGTATCATACCCTTGAAAGGGCATCTGTCAGCAGATTTGTACCTATGACACTGGCTGACCTGTTACATGTGCGCTTGGCAGCTGAAGACATCTGTGTTGGTCCCATGTTCATATGTCCCCGCATTGCTGAGAAAAATCAAGTTTTAATATATGCAAGTGAGCCTCTAGGAGCAACGGGGGCGTTTCTGTTACTCCTAGAGGCTCTGCTCTCTCTGCAACTGCCACGCGATCTGCATTGTGCCAAGTTTGAGGAGTTGGATTTCGCCATAAACTCTGCAGCAAAATGTGGATTGTCTTGCAGATTTGCTGGGGATTTCATTCTATGTAAAATCTGCTGAGGAAATCCACAGAATTGACATACAGCAGGTTTAAAATATGCAGCACATAACAAGTTTTCCACAGTGTAAGGAAATGTCAGGGCGTCCAAACGTCATCCACTTTGATAGCAAATCCAGATGGAAATTGCAACATTTCCACCACTTTTTCGACATAGCCCAAAATGGGAATGAAGCATTGGACTGGGGGAAGCAGGCTATATAACGTGCAGGTCTCTAAAACCATTGTAAGTCAATGGGGATGGATCCGTTTTCTTTTGTGCCAGAGAAAACGGATTCGTCACCAATGACTTACGTTGTGAGTCATGATGGATCCGTCTTGCTCCGCATCCCAGGATGCAGTCAGAAATGCTGCTTGCTGAGCTTTTGTGTGCCTCATGGGAACGCATTGGAACGGAACGCATTCTGGTGACTCAGTTCCCTTCAGTTCTATTTTGTCCCCATTGACAATGAATAGGGATAAAATGGAAGCGTTAACTCCGCTATTGAGATCCTATGACGGATCTCAATAGTGGAAAGGGAAAGCGCAAGTGTGAAAGTAGCCTTACTTGTTTTCACTGTGTAAAAAAATTCCTCTGGTTTATTACATCCTGGAGGTAGCACATTTTGTTGCTGTATCCAACTAAACACATGATGCACTTCTCCTCTTTAACAGCTCCAGCACCTCCCCTAACAATACATAGTTCCTGGACTTCCGGTTCTGGCGCGCACATGGAAAGCTGTGAGTGAGGAGCGCTCCATGCCACACTGCCCAAACAACTAGGAGCCACCACACTACAAGTAGCGGTTCATCCCGCAAACATTCCTACAGTATCCCCAGGGACTTTATGGAGAGATTTCTCCTAAGTGGTGGCTCCAGTATACTTTTAGCACCGCTTCCACAGCAGAAAGAAAGGCAGCGGCAGCGAGGCAAGATGGCGGACGTCTAATAGACTGACTAGGTCAGCTTCCCAACCTCCCAAGCGCAACATAGAGCCTGATAAGGCTGCAGTAGGAGGTAGGGAGACACTTTCAAGCCGGGGCAGGACTTACCTTCCTCCTGTAAAGAGATGGCGATTGCGGTGGCACAATTACTAGCCCCAGACATAAAGGCCACGTTGGAAGTCACAGTCTCCACAGCGCTGCTGCAATTACACCGAGAGGTGTCACAACACGCCACCCAGATTGCGGATCTAGAGCAAAGAATCCTTCTGGTAGAGGAAGAGCAAGAAAAAGGCTGAAATACAAAACAGAGAAACGCTCCGCAACAATCAGACCTTAAAGGAGAAGATAGATGATCTAGAAAACCGCTGCAGAAGAAGTAATCTGCGGATAGTGGGGCTACCGGAATCAATCCCACCAAATCACCTGCCAAAGATATGTGCCATAGAGATACCTCAAGCCCTGGGTCTCCAAGGTTCGTTTACAGTTGAAAGAGCGCACAGACTGGGCCCTCAGAGAACCCAAGGTCAAGAGCTGGGTAATCCTAGACCGAGAAATACTATTGTAAAATACTTAAATTACGCAGCGAAAAAAGCGATCCTTAACAAATATGGTCGCAATACGCAGCAGCTAATTGTAAGGGGAAACAAGTTATTGCTGTTTGGTGATTATCCAGCGGAAGTAGCGAGACGCAGAAGAGCTTTCTCTGATGTTTGTTCCACATTAGTGAAGAAAAAGATCAAGTTTACACTACAGTAACCTGCAACGCTGAGGGTGTTTCAAGCAAATGGTTCAGTATCATCCTTCCTTACCCCCGAAAGAAGCTCAAGAAGGATTGGAAGAGACAGACGGCATCCTCACCTCTCAAACAACAGAGGAACCTTTTCTCTGGTAGAGGAAGAAGAGAAAGCAAGCAGTCAGGTCGCGGATCTCCAGGGTTGCCGGCCACACCAGAAAACCGGATGGCTCAACTACCTCAAAGCCAAAACTCAGCGTGGGGACGAAAAACACGGCATCCACTGAAGGGACATGTGAGATTCATGTTGGTTTTTCCCAGGAATCTCGTCAGGATGTTTATATTCATATAGTTGGAGCGAGGGAAGGAAGGGATGCTGTTCTTGTTGTATGGGGAGCAGTTATATATCTGGAATAAGTCCAGTTTGCAAAGTGTTATATTTTAGAAGGGCTAGTGGACGGGAAGGTTGAGAGAGACGAGAATGTGTCAGTATGAGTTAACTAGCAGCGGCGGCTATGCGTTAATATGTGCGAAAAAAAGAGAAGTCAAAATGTGGGTTGTTAACGCTGCCATTTGGGGATGGGTTTTGTTGTTTACGGGAAGGGCTGGGGGGGGGGGGGGAAGTGATTCTGACATTAAGGAGAGCTATAATTTCTGGGATTCGGGCTGGGATGTGTTCTTTATGTGGTACATTTCTAGATCCGGGCTGTGTTGTCTGGGTGTGCCCCCTGCAGACACCTTATTGTTCATAACATCACACGCTTAGTGACCTGGAATGTGAAGGGACTGAGATCCCAATCTAAACGCGCCACTATTCTACGGCATCTCAAAAAACTGGATGCTTGCTGCAGGAGACACACCTAGAGGAGCAAGACTTTTGGAGACTTCGTAAAGTATGGGTGGGTCAGGTGGTAGGTTCCTCCTCATTGGGGAGAAATCCGGGGTTATCATCCAATTGCATAAACGTTTACAATATACAGTAACAACAGTCACATCAGTCGAGGAGGGTAGAATACTGAAAGTGGTATTAGAATCACCAGCAGGGCCTTTCACTATTTATAATGTGTATGTTCCGAACTTATCCCAACAAAACTTCTACAAAGCATTGGAGGTTAATATCCTACAAGAGGGCAGAGGCCAGCTGGTGGTAGCAGGTGATTTCAATAGAGTCCATGACAAAACAGAAGACAGACCTCAGAGGAATCCACAAAAGGAACCCACGTCTAAGGGCGTGCATACTCTTTCTCCATTACTTCACTCCAAAGGATTGGTGGATGTATGGAGAAATCATCACCCAATGGAGAGTTTACACATTTTTCCCATTCTCATATGTCCTGGCCGAGATTAGATTATTTTCTAGCCTCTCCAAACATTCTGCTTAAAGCTCAAAATGTAAGGATATCTGATATGATCATATCGGATCATGTCCCGGTAGTAATGCGGATATTAGATGATGTGCCACATGGGTCAGATTTTATATGGAGACTCCCCCAGCACTTTATAGCTGATGAAGATTTTGCTGACAGACTTAAGGGATGGTGGTGGGAATTTTCTCAGGACAACAAAGAACATACTCCAAACTACGCCCTTTTCTGGGACACGGCAAAAGCTGTTTTAAGGGGCCGTATCATGGCTTACACTGTAGGGAAGAAAAAATACACAAGAAAGAAATTTAATGAAGCCACTAAGCGGCTCAGGGATACATACACTACCTTTCTAAACAATCCAACGGAGTCCAATAAAACAGGCAACCAAATGGTATGGGGACTGCAAGAGGGCAGACTTATTCCAGCATGGTAACAAGGCAGGAAAGCTATTGTCTAATCTTACCAAACCATATATTAAACAATCCCATTATCACCCCCTGAAAGACAAGCGGGGAACCCTTAACACCCACCCGGAGGAAATCGTGGGTCTATTTGGAGAATATTTTCAATCCCTTAACACCAAGGACCCCTTTGTGGTGGAAAGGTCAATAGACCTTTTGAATACAATAAACGTACCCAAATTGTCGGAAGAGTTGCAAGACACTATAAACAGAGAGAGATTACGGAAGACAATATAAAAACGACTATAAAATCTCTCTCGAACGGTAAGGCTCCGGGGCCAGATGGCTTCCTGTCCAAATTGTATAAAATATTGTTGGGGGAAATAGCCCCTACTCTCACTCCATTATACAATTCTGTCATAAAAGGCAGTAGATTGCCACCATCAGGCCAGATGGCATATACAAAAATGCTTCCTAAACCTGATAAAGACCTGACTCAGCCAGGATCTTACAGGCCCATATCACTCATTAATCAGGACGTCAAGCTTCTTTGAAAAATACTAGCCTCTCTGCTGCCGTCCATAATCGGAGATCATCAGGTAGGCTTCATGCCAGGTAGATCGGCAGTAACTAATATAAGGAAGATCCTTACGGTACAGGATGGGCTAAGAGGGAAACAGCACAGGGGCAATAAGGCTTTACTGGCTGTTGACGCCGAAAAAGCCTTTGACAACGTAAGTTGGAAATGGCTGGACCTGGTTCTAGACACCATAGGCTTTTTGGGGGAATTCTGCAACTGTTTAAAAGCTCTATATTCAAAACCCCAAGCAAAAAATATACATACCGTGTTCAATAACAGTAGAGAAAGGAACCAGACAGGGGTGTCCTTTATCCCCATTATTATTTAACATAGCTTTAGAACCACTTGTTCTATACCTACTGCAATCTGATCTGTTCACAGGAATTAAAGTAGGGCGTAGAGAGATCAAATTAGCCTGTTTTGCTGATAATATTTTACTTTATATAGATTCTCCGGACTCACATCTCAAACCGGTACTAGATGCCTTACTTTACTATGGCTCGGTAACGGGATATAAAATAAATGTTTCAAAAAGCCAGGTCCTTTTTCTCACTCATAATAAAAATGACACATGCAATATAGAAATGTAAAAGTTAGGAAAGATTACATGAAATATTTAGGGATAAAGATTGGGCGTTCCGCGGCATCGATATACTCCCTGACCTATCCTCCCTTGATCCAAAAGATAGGACATGATTTGATTAAATGGAAAGATTTGCCACTCTCATCAAGTGGAAGATCTCACCTTGTTAAAATGTCATGTTTCTCTAAACTTCTATATCCCTTGCAGACAATCCCTCTACTACTGAAACACAACGATGTCAGAAAACTCCAATCGGCATTTACTGCCTTTCTGTGGAAACAAAAAAGACCACGAATAGCTTATGAGAAACTTACAATGTTAAAATAAGAAGGTGGCCTTCAGTTGCCAAGTGTGAGGCACTATAACTTGGCTGCCTTGTTTCGGCATGTTAGAGATTGGGTATGGGGCACCTCCCTTTTCTCAGCTACTCCCATGGAGCAAGAATTAACCGATCCGTGACATCTGACGGCGATATTGCACACAAAATTACGGGACATTCCATCTCAGATCAAAAAAAACTATAGTCCTGAGAGATACAATTATGTCATGGAAAGACATCAGGAAGATTTACCGGCTCCCATTCTATGTGTCACCTCAGATGCCATTGTGGTCTTTGCCATCTTTTCCCCAGGGAAGGAAAAACTCCAGGTTTGGAGAGATAGGTGTATACATAAACTACATCATATCTTGGACTCTAGCGGCCAGGCCCTAATTCCCTGGGAAGAATTCAAAGTCAAACACCAATTGCCAGCTCCGCATTTCCTCCCTTACCAACAGATAAAATCTTACTGTAGATTACAGTCAGAAAAGTTGGGAGAGGTAGATAGACTGCTATGGTTCGACACGCTTTTAGGCAAGGATGCATCTATAGTCTCTCTGTCAGAAATATACCGCAAAATACACAGTACACAAATGTTGGGCCTGGTTGATAGGGCCTTCTATACCTGGGAAAGGGTGCTTGAAGATAGTGACATATCCCCAAAAATGAGGGATGGGCTTGAATATATCAGGAAAGCAATCCTAAATGAACAATGGAGGGAAACACAATTGCGAAGAATGCATAGGGCTACTTATGCGTTCGATTTGTCTTACAGAGATGCCCCAGCCCATTATCTGAGACACTGTCCTAAATGTGCATTGCCGAAGGCGGGTCTTTTACATAGTTTATTGTCTTGCCCGAAGCTGCAACCATTATGGTCCCGGACCGTTGATTATATTCAGAGTGTGGGGGGTGGAGGTGAAATTTAACCCTCAACAATGTATTTTCCAGTATATCTCGAGGGATCAATCAGATGAGCAAGGCCCAGGGGTAGCAGAGGGATGCATACATATTTTACTTATGTCGGTCAAAAAGACCATCTTGAGACGATGGTTACAACCGGAATGGGAAGAGGTCTTGGGTATGATGAAGCAAGTGCTATATATGGAAAGGTTGGAAATAGGAAGACACAAAGAAATGACAGTAGGAAGGTTCATGAAAGAATGTTAGAAATGTATTACTGACGCACAATCTTACACAGAGATACAGGAATTAATGTCCCCTTTTAGACAAACGAAATGGCACCTTGTTTCCCTATTAAGAGGTAATCTGGGAAGGTTAGCAACTTGAAATAACAAATTAATATAGTAATAGGGATTCATTTTGGGACCCTATTAGCCTGTCTCCACAGTGCAATCCTTGTGAAAAGGAAAAAAAAAGAGGTTGTCAGAATCAACTTTGGGATAAGGGGTTTTGGGGTAATAGGTGGTGGTGGGGGTTAATAAAAAAAAAGATGTTTTGGTTGGGTTTGAAGATATTTGAACTGACATATCTTTTATGTGATAAAATGGCAATGGTTCTTTCTTTTGTACAATCTATCTTGATTAATAAACTGAATAAAAAATAAATAAATACATAGCGCCTCCCACCAACGAGGCTCTCCTATCACTGCCCCTAACACCCAGCTAGTTTATAGCTCCTCCCACCCAGCTACTTACATAGACACTCCCCTATCTTTGACACGCCCATGGACATAACATCACAGGAAATAAGAAAGAGCTGCATGGACATGGTCATGTGACTACAGCCCAGAACAGAAAATAGAAGCAATAAAGATAAAATGATAAATTACAGCTACCTCCATAAATGATTATTTTAATGCAAATCAGCGGTCCCCAACCGCCGTGCCGCAGCTCAGGATCGTGCCCTGGAAGATTGTTTGCTGGGCTGCGGCGATCAGGGCTGTCTTTAATGCGGTACTAATGAAGCTATCGGCTGTGCAGGGCTGCGCACAGCGTGAGGTAGCTCTGTGACATCAGACTGTGCGCCGCGATACACAGCCGACAGCAGAATGAAGAGGATCGCGATGGTGACCAGGAGAGTTAAGTGTTTTTATTTTATTTTATTTGCACTGGGAGCTGACATAAGGACTGGGGGCTGACATGGGGGGCTTATGGCTGACATGGAGGGATGATGGCTGACATAAGGGGTTGATGGCTGACATAAGGGGCTGATGGATGACATGGGGGGCTGATATAAGGGCTGATGGCTGACATGGGGGGGCTGATGGCTGACATGGGGGCTGATAGATGGCTAAAGGTTGGAGGGTTGATCTGAGATCTGATTAACATTGGGGGTCCGATTGCTGGTCTGACCTGAGGTGTAATGAAAAATAGTTTTTTCTTATTGTTCTACTCTAAAACCTAGGTGCATCTTATATAGGGCGAAAATACGGTGCAGTGCAGCAGAGACCCTAGTCCAGTGATGGCTAACCTTGGCACTCCAGCAGTGGTAAAACTACAACTCCCAAGATGCCCCCCTTGCTTGGCTGCTCTCAGAACTATATAGAAATAAATGGAGCATGCTGGGAGTCGTAGTTTCACCACACCTGGAGTGCCAAGGTTAGCCATCACTGCCCTAGTCAGTTTATATAGTCGTTATATAGTGTTATATTTTAATATGCACCTTGTGTTTTGTTATGCGCGTGAATCAGTCAGCGCCGACTAGCACCCCCTAAGCCCTGCCCCAGAACACCCGATCCCTGGAAAAATTGTCTTGCATGAAACTGGTCCTTGGTGCAAAAAAGGTTGGGGACCACTGTTTTAAAGGATATCGATTCAAAAACGGAAAAGCCCTTTAGGGTCCATTCACAGGTCCGCAAAATGGGTCCGCATCCATTCTGCAATTTCGCGGAACAGGTGTGGACCAATTCATTTTCGATGGGGCCGGAATGTGCTGTCCACATCCGCATTTGCGGATCTGCACTTCCGGATCCGTGCTTCCGTTCCGCAAAAAAATCGAACATGTCCTATTTTTGTCCACAATTGCGGACAAGAACAGGCCTTTTCTATGAGAGTGCTGGTGATGTGCAAGTCTGTAAAATGTGGAACGCACATAGCCGGTCATACAGACGTGTGAATGGACCCTTACAGAGGGACTGCCTGTCATGTAGAGTTTAGAGCTGAACATCCTGAAAGTTAATTTTTTTTTAATAATAATTAGCATATTGATTCTGTGCTGTTCCCGCGACGCTTATCCTTCCGGTTTACAAGCCGATTGTAAAGACGTTACGTTAGTGCAACACCCAATTACTGCCATGTGACGTCAGGGTGGACCTTTGATTGGTGGCCAAGATCATGTGTCGTCACAACGTTCTTTGCGAAAAAGGGCCAGGATCCTTTTTTTTTCTTATATACATTTTATTTACTTCTCAAGTTGTAGTATTTTTAGCCCTAGTGGCGTAGCGAATGTATCTATTGGTGATTTAGGCTATGTTCACATGGAGTGGATACAGCAGGGGTCGAGTGGAGGGGGAACGCATGGGAACGGCGTTCCTGCACTTTTTTCATGGCAGGAACGCCGTTCCCTTTCAGCCTCAAGCCAGGAGAACACAGCTGAATCAGATTCACAGGGGGAGACGGAGCGCACTGTGCAGGGCAGGTTAAGGGAGGAGGGGCGGCTTCAGTTGAGAGGAAGCTGTCTGTGCGGTGCCGCTGCCTGCGACTCCTCTCATGGCGCCCCGCCCCCTAATGACATCATCTCCTTCACTACGAGATCATTTAGAATGTCTTTTAGAAAAGTTTGTCCTGGGATTCGAACTCACGACCTCTACACATCAGAGGAAGGCATTTACCCTCACAGCCATGAAAGCCGTCTAGGTAAATGCTTAAAAAAAAAAAAATATAAGACTTCTAATTATACCTAGTGTACTGATATCTAGTGTACAACCATACACATGACAGCTGCCCACTGTGTATGGATGTAGCAGAGCTGGGTGTGTTGGGGCAGCTGTCATGTGTATGGTTGTACACTAGGTATCAGTACACTAGGTATAAGTAGAAGTCTTAGTTTTTTTTTTTTAAGCAACTACCTCAACAGCTTTTATGGCTGTGAGGGTAAATGCCTTGCCTGTAATGTGTAGAGGTCATGAGTTCGAATCCCAGGACAAACTAAAAGTGTTTTTTTTTCTTTTTCTGATACTTCTACTGATACCTTGTGTACTGATACCTAGTGTACAACCATACACATGACAGCTGCCCCAACACACCCAGCTCTGCTACATCCATACACAGTGGGCAAAGTTACCTACAGTAGAAGTCTTATATATATTTTTTTTTAAGTAGCAAGCTAGACAGCTTTCATAGCTGTGAGGGCATATGCCTTGCTTCTGCTGTGTAGAGGTCATGAGATCGAATCCCAGGACAAACTTTTCTAAAAGTGCTATTTTTTTAATTTATTTTTTAGTCCGCAGCGACACAAATTACAGCATGCTAGATTTTCTGTGCTTTTTTATTTTTTGGAGGGGGGGGGGGGTTGCAGTGGATCTTGGGTGAGTTCCCACACTTTTTTTCCCAGGACTTGACCCCTGGGATACAGCATATGAAATTCACACACACAAACACCACACCAATTTGGGTTTTCTTCTACTGTGGATTTTTGAAATGCTGCAGGATTTCAATCAAGTGTGAACATACCCTTGACATTTCTGGAATCTCCATAAATACGTGCAGCCCGCTGCACACTGCAATATCCAAGATGAAGAAGCCTCTGGATTTACCTCCCTCATGTCTGAAGGCACCAGCACTGGCTATAGATGCAGAACGTCGCCGATGACCCAGGACCAGTGCATTTCAGCACCAGACAGCGCTTTGGACGTCCCTGTTGGTACTCCTCTACAGCGTGATAGTAAGAGTACCAACATGGCTACCGCTCCACTTCCTGTACGTCACTTCCGGAGTGTGGCAGCGGTAGTAAGGGACGACCGGAAGTAGTGGTATTTGTAGCTTGTTTTCCTGAGTGTTAGGTTTGTTGGTGTCGGTGGTTGAGACAACAGGAAAGATGGGGAAGAGACAGCATCAGAAGGATAAGATGTGAGTGAGGCGCGTCACAGAGCTGCCATTATTCTTCTGTAATGGGAATGCTGGGGCACCAATGGGCTGTGTGTGGTTGATGATGAACAGTCCTTATTTTTCAGCCTGCACTTATCTATTGTCTTTTATGTATAGCAGTTTATTATATACACACACGTGTCTGGATTGACTTGCAATTCTAGGAAAATTAGCACACACATTTGGCTAGTAGTAGTGCTGTGGGGATACACATTTGTTAAAGGGGTTATATGGTTTCATGATCCTGATAGACTATCCTCAGTGTAGGTCATCAGTATCAGATCGCAGCAGGCCCCTGCCAATTTGATAGTGATGACCTATCCTGAGGATAGACTATCAGTATCATGAAACCATATAACCCCTTTAACTCTTAGGATATCTGAGTTTTTTGCGATTTTCATTTTTCTTCCATCTTCCTGCAGCCATACCTTTTTTATTTTTTCGTTCACATATCCATACGAGGGCTGGTGTTTTTGTGGGACAAGTTGTACTTTCTAATGCCACCACAAAAACACAAGTCCTCCACAGTTTTAAGAGTTTGTTCCCTTTATGGCGAAACTGATCTGTGCTAGGATATGCCCCGACTGTCTGATAGGGACCTCTGGGACCCGCACCTACCTCTTAAACGCAGCCGAAAACAAGACTGGCAGAGTGGTGACTGGTAGTGCTGGGTCCAGCCACCGCCAAGTGTTCCTATTGGCCTGCTGAAAATAGCCGACCACCGCTTCTATTCACTTTTATGGGGCCAACAGAAATAACCGAGCAACTGCTCGGCTGTTTTCGGCGGCCCCGTAGTAATGAACGAAGGGCATGTGCAGTGCGCCCTCCTTCACTTTGCCGGCTGCGTTTGCGAGATAGGTGCAGGACTCTCATCTATCAGACAATGGGGGCATGTCCTAGTGATATGCTCCCATTGTCTGAGATGGGAAAACCCCTTTAAAGGGAACCTGTCACCTGGATTTTGGGCATAGAGCTGAGGACATGGGTTGCTAGATGGCCGCTAGCACATCTGCAATAATCAGTCCCCGTAGCTCTGTGTGCTTTTATTGTGTAAAAAAAAAACAGATTTTATAGATATGTAAATGAACCTTAGATGAGACGTGTCAGAGATGAGTCCAGCATTCTGACTCTGAGCCCAGCCACGCCCACTGTGAAGGAGCACAGCACCGCTCCGAATCTCCTCCTTGCTCCCCGACGTCACAAAGCTAGAGCGCTGTAATCTCGCAATGCGTGAGCTAGTGCATGCGCAGTTTGTTCCCTGAGGCTGATGCCAGCACAGGGAAGGAGCACTATGCTGACACTGCGCATACGCTAGCTCGCGTATCGCGAGATTGCGGCGCTCTAGCTTTGTGAAGTCTGGGAGCAAGGAGGAGATTTGGAGTATGCTGGGCAGTGCTGGGCTCCTTCACGGTGGGCGTGGTTGGGCTCCAGAAACGTTAGTACCCTCATTTACATATGTATCAAATTGTTTTTTTGACATAAGAAAAGCACACAGAGCTATGGGGACTGGATATTGCGGATGTGCTAGCTGTGACCTAGCAGCCCATGTCTTCAGCTCTATACCCCAAATCCAGGTGACAGGTTCCCTTTAAGGAGCTAGCACAGGAAGTAGATTACATGGAGTGACTTTATATAATATAAAAAAAAATTAAATACTTAGAATGTTCAAATATAAGCTGTTAATGTGAATAAAATAATTTTAATGGCAGTATCCCTTTAAGAGGTGCACGCCTCTTAAAGGGAGCCTGTCACCGGGATTTTGGGTATAGAGCTGAGGGCATGGATTGCTAGATGGCCACTAGCACATCCGCAATACCGTCCCCATAGCTCTGTGTGCTTTTATTGTGTAAAAAAAAAAAAAAAAAGATTTGATACATATGCAAATTAACCTGAGATGAGTCAGAGCTTGAAAATATGACTATTCTCTGTCACACAAGTAAGATATGACTCTTGTGTTAATTTGCATATGTATCAAATCTGTTTTTTTTACACAATAAAAGCACACAGAGCTATGGGGACTGGGTATTGCAGATGTGCTAGCGGCCATCTAGCAACCCATGTCCTCAGCTCTATACCCCAAATCCCGGTGACAGGTCCTTTAACCACCTCAGCTCCCCTAGCTAAAACCCCCTTCATGATCAGGCCACTTTTTACACTTCTGCACTACACTATTTCACCGTTTATTGCTCGGTCATGCAACTTACCACCCAAATGAATTTTACCTCCTTTTCTTCTCACTAATAGAGCTTTCATTTGGTGGTATTTCATTGCTGCTGACATTTTTACTTTTTTGTTATTAATCGAAATTTACTGAATTATTTGCAAAAAAATGACACTTTTCACTTTCAGTTGTAAAATTTTTCTAATAAAACTACATTTCTATATACATTTTTCTCTAAATTTATTGTTCTACATGTCTTTGATAAAAAAAATCCAATAAGTGTATATTTATTGGTTTGCGCAAAAGTTATAGCGTTTACAAACTATGGTACAAAAATGTGAATTTCCGCATTTTGAAGCAGCTCTGACTTTCTGAGCACCTGTCATGTTTCCTGAGGTTCTACAATGCCCAGACAGTAGAAACACCTCACAAATGACCCCATTTCGGAAAGTAGACACCCTAAGGTATTCGCTGATGCTGATGGGCATAGTGAGTTCATAGAACTTTTTATTTTTTGTCACAAGTTAGCGAAAAAGGAATTTTTTATTTTTTTTCTCACAAAGTCTCCCTTTCCGCTAACTTGGGACAAGAAGTTCAATCTTTCATGGACTCGATATGCCCCTCAGCGAATACCTTGGGGTGTCTTCTTTCCAAAATGGGGTCATTTGTGGGGTGTTTGTACTGCCCTGGCATTTGAGGGTCTCCGCAATCATTACATGTATGGCGAGCATTAGGAGTTTCTGCTATTCTCCTTATATTGAGCATACGGGTAATGAGATTTTTTTTTTTCCGTTCCGCCTCTGGGCTGAAAGAAAAAATGAACGGCACAGATTTCTTAATTCGCATCGATCAATGTGGATGAAAAAATCTCTGCCAAAAAAAAAAGAGGGGAAAGGCGTCTGCCAGGACATAGGAGCTCCGCCCAACATCCAAACCCACTCAGCTCGTATGCCCTGGCAAAGCCGATTTTCTCCATTCACATCAATTGATTCGGATGAATAAATCATTGCCGGGATTTTTTTTTTTTATATACAAAGTGTTTGCCAAAGCATATGAACACCGCCGCCTCCTCAGCTCATAAGCCTTGGAAAACGTATCTTTTTTACTGCAGGTAAGGAGAAATCTAGTCTTGCAGCGCCGCATACACCGACTTTTGTGTAATCTGACAATAGCGCAATGCTTCTGTCAGAATGCACATCAGTGCTGCAGCTGGTTCATCGGTTGGTCCACCTAGAAGGTTAAAAAAAAAAAACAGGCCGCAACGCAATAAATTTATTAACATTAACTTTATATAACATTTGAACAGAACATTAACTTTTATAAACTTTATTGAACTTTTGGAACAGAACATAAATTTTTTTGCTTACCGACTATTTTTTTGTTGTTGCTTTTTTTTACCTTTTTATAGGACAAACCTCTCCTTCCCCATGGGACAATGTGGAAAGCGCAAATCGCCCAGAGATGCGGCGAAGTACATTATGCACATTGTCCCAGGTGAAAGGAGAGGTTTGCAGCAGCTCTGTGTGAATGGGCCCTAATAGCCCTGTGTGCCTGTCCTGTGAGATGCAATCCCTATGCTAAGTGTACCTGTGTGTGGTACTTCCGGAAACACTCCCCTAAGCATAGGGCAGGGCAGTCAGGACAGAAATAAGCGGCTGTCACGCCTTATTCCACTCCTGCTACAGACACAACATCTTTTTCGGGGTGGCGCTTGGGTTGAGGTACCAGCAACGACATTGGGGAAATGTCGCACGTGTAGACAGCTCACTACACTGGTGGATAGGGCCACGGAACCTCCTGGATACAGGAGGTTCTCGATGATCTCTTCCTGAAATTTGAGGAAGGATCCTGTTCTCCCAGCCTTACTGTAGAGAACAAAACTATTGTACATAGCCAATTGAATTAAATATACAGGCACCTTCTTATACCAGCGTCTGGTTCTGCGGGACACTAAATAAGGAGCCAACATCTGGTCACTGAAGTCCACCCCTCCCATGAGCAAATTATAGTTGTGGACCGAGAGGGGCTTTTCATTGACACTGGTTGCTCGTTCAATTTGTATTGCCGTGTCTGCATGAATGGAGGAGAGCATGTAAACGTCACGCTTGTCTCTCCATTTCACCGCGAGCAGTTCTAGGTTACACGTGGCAGCCCTCTCTCCCCTTGCAAGACGGGTGGTAACGAGCCGTTGGGGGAAGCCCCGGGGACTAGGTCGCGCGGTGCCACAGCAGTCAATCTGTTCTATAAACAAATGCCTGAAGAGGGGCACACTTGTGTAGAAATTGTCCACATAAAGATGGTACCCCTTGCCAAATAAGGGTGACACCAAGTCCCAGACTGTCTTCCCACTGCTCCCCAGGTAGTCGGGGCAACCAACCGGCTCCAGGGTCTGATCTTTACCCTCATAGACTCTAAATATGTGCGTATAGCCTGTGGCCCTTTCGCAGAGCTTATACAAGCGCTTGCTTGGGATGTATTGTTTGAAGCCAAGGCGCCCTGTAAAATGGATCAGGGACTCGTCTATGCAGATGTTTTGCTCATGGGTATGCAAATCTGCAAATTTGGTGTTAAGTTGGTCTATGAGGGGCCAAATTTTGTGGAGCCGGTCAAAAGCTGGGTGGCCTCTGGGACGAGAGGTGCTGTTGTCACTAAAGTGCAGGAAATGCAGGATGGTCTCAAATCGTGTCCTGGACATGGCAGCAGAGAACATGGGCATGTGATGAATTGGGTTCGCGGACCAATATGACCGCAATTCATGCTTTTTTGTCAGGCCCATGTTGAGGAGAAGGCCCAGAAAAGTTTTAAATTCGGAAACTTGGATGGGTTTCCACCGGAAAGACTGGGCATAAAAGCTTCCCGGGTTGGCGGCTATAAATGGTGGTATCAACCTCATCGTCCGAACTTTGGGTCAGACTGCCACTGCTTTCTACAGGTTCGTATTCTGACCCACTGGATTCGTCAGATGAGGGTTCCCATTCCCTATCCGACTGGGTCAGAAGCCTGTAGGCCTCTTCAGAAGAATACCCCTTACTTGCCATTTGGTCAATAAAATTTAGGGTGTATTCCCTGAGACTACCCAAGAAAAAAAGCAAGCCTGTCTTACAAATGGGAGGCTAGCGAAGTACCGGAAGCTGCTGCGATTGATAAAAAAATATCAAAACTGATTTTTTTTTTTATCGCTGCAGCGCTTGTAAAGTGATTGTGCAGTGCTAAAAAAATAAAATACATTTTTGTCACTGCGGCGGGGCGGGCGTGGGTGAACGCACGTGTGGGCGACCGATCAGGCCTGATCGGGCAAACACTGCGTTTTGGGTGGAGGGCGAACTAAGGTGACACTAATACTATTATAGATCTGACTGTGATCAGTTCTGATCACTTACAGATACTATAAAAGTACCAATGCAGATTAGCTATACGCTAATCAGCGAATCAGTGACTGCGGTGGGCTGGGCGCTAACCAATGCTAACTACCTAACAAAGGGGCCTAAACTAACCTAAAACCTAACAGTCAATACTAGTGAAAAAAAAAAGTGACAGTTTACACTGATCACTTTTTTCCCTTCCACTAGTGATTGACAGGGGTGATCAATGGGTTAATTGGGGTGATGGGGGGGGGGGTGTTCTGGAGCTAAACGTCTGATGTTTGTGTACTTACAGTGATCTGTGCTCCTCTGCTGGGACCAACCGACGAAAAGGACCAGCAGAGGAGCACAGAAGCCATTTATCACATCATATTTATAAATATATATAAGTGTCAACTGGCTTGTGATTCGATTTTTTTGAAAATCACCAGCGACAAACTCCTCCTGCGACTTTTGCCGGCCCGCAATGCGCATGCGCGGGCCGGCTAAGCGTGTCGTCTCGCGAGATAACGCGCCCGAGCGTCAAGGAGGAATGAATCGACCGCCTCCGGACCGCAATCCTGCGTTAGGCGTTCTGGAGGCGGTTAAAGGTTATGTACACCGTTGGGGCATTTTTTTGGTCTTTATTACAAATATGAAACCCTTATCTCTGTACAGAGCTGATATGCTCTAATAGAGGGATCTGAATTTTCTCTATGCTCCATCTCCTTATCTCTGATCTCTGACATTATAAACACTCATTTTAGCTTAGTTCTTATCTTACTGATAAGAATGTTGCTTAGGGCTCTTTCACACTTGCGTTCTTGTCTTCCGGCATAGAGTTCCGTCGTCGGGGCTCTATGCCGGAAGAATCCTGATCAGTTTTATCCTAATGCATTCTGAATGGAGTGAAATCCGTTCAGGATGCATCAGGATGTCTTCAGTTCCGGAACGGAACGTTTTTTTGGCCGGAGAAAATACCGCAGCATGCTGCGCTTTTTGCTCCGGTCAAAAATACTGAAAACTTGCCGCAAGGCCGGATCCGGAATTAATGCCCATTGAAAGGCATTGATCCGGATCCGGCCTTAAGCTAAACGTCGTTTCGGCGCATTGCCGGATCCGACGTTTAGCTTTTTCTGAATGGTTACCATGGCTGCCGGGACGCTAAAGTCCTGGCAGCCATGGTAAAGTGTAGTGGGGAGCGGTATACTTACAGTCCATGCGGCTCCCGGGGCGCTCCAGAGTGACGTCAGGGCGCCCCACGCACATGGATGACGTGATCGCATGGCACGTCATCCATGCGCATGGGGCGCTCTGACGTCACTCTGGAGCGCCCTGGGAGCCGTGCGGACTGTAAGTATACCGATCCCCGCTCCTACTATGGCAACCAGGACTTTAATAGCGTCCTGGATGCCATAGTAACGCTGAACGCATTTTGAAGACGGATCCGTCTTCAAATGCTTTCAGTACACTTGCGTTTTTCCGGATCCGGCGTGTAATTCCGGCAAGTGGAGTACACGCCGGATCCTGACAACGCAAGTGTGAAAGAGGCCTTAGTTAACTGTTTATGACCTCTTAGGGAAAAAAAGTAATTTTGCACAAGCAAACGTGCACTAAACTTTGTGGGCCAGATTTATCATTAGCTCAAGTCAGAATAATGAAGTGAAAAAGCCGCAAATTTTTGCGCAATCGCTTAAACTGCGCAAAAATTTGCGACTTTTTTCTGCTCTGCACTATGCTCGCCAGTTTTCTGAAAGTGGGCGTGTTTTCTTATGTAAATAAATCTCTAGACAGATTTACTATTGGGACTATTTAAAAAGTCGCAATTTCACTCCAGTGAGGACCATGCTTATCTTATGAGACTTTTTCATAAAAATGTGCGACTTT
This sequence comes from Bufo gargarizans, assembly GCF_014858855.1. Classification (NCBI taxonomy): domain Eukaryota; kingdom Metazoa; phylum Chordata; class Amphibia; order Anura; family Bufonidae; genus Bufo; species Bufo gargarizans. Next base: position 545,120,614 of record NC_058080.1, on the reverse strand, counting down.
TTCGTAAAGATGTGCGACTTCTGTAAAGCTGCTTACTGACGGATAAACTGCTACCGTCAAACCACATTTATTACAGTCTTAAAGGGCCGATCATAAATCTGACTTGGCTAAAACTGACGTTTAGCCATATGTTAAAGTGGAGTGAGCTGTCAGAGTAATGATGAATCTGGCCCAGTGACTTTTCTGATGCCAGTTTTCTGACGTACAGTGATTGATAAATATTCCAAATAGTTTGATTCTGGTGTGTTTGGGGAGAGTGCTTCCCCCTTGAATGGGGCTGAGCAGCAACTAGGTCATGTGACCGATGTATGGTGAGGTCACATGGCCTCTACGTGAGCTCCGCGGCCTCTTCTAACAGATCCCGGGAGTCGGACTCACGCTGATCTGATATTGATGACCTATCCTGAGGATAGGTCATCTATATTATTTCCCAGATGGCCCCCTTTTAAGTGATCCGCCCCACACAGAGTTATGCCTCCCAAACACAGTGATGCCCTCTCATAGATTATGCCCCCTTAGATGGCAAATTTGGGCCATCAAAAAATACAACACATCCCGCAAAAAAACAAGCTCTCATATGGTTATGTCGATGGGCAGATCCCGATTGGCATCACTGCACTTGGTTATGGATTACATTATCGTTCTCTCATTTTGCTAAGGTGTAATTGTGCTTTCTTTTTTTTTTTTTTTTTCCAGGTACATCACCTGTGCAGAGTACACCAACTTCTACGGAGGAAAGAAAGCGGGTATGATCTTTTGGGACGGGACCAATAAGTAGCCATAGTTTGTTATTGTGTTCTATATAGGGCAGAGTTTATTATATCCTGCACTCCAGAATTCTGACTTCAAAAAGTCTCTCAATAGGGTTTTGTCACTTTTTGGGTACACTTGTTCAAAAATTTGTGACCTTTTGCATTTTTTACACCACTCGAGTTTTGAAAAGCGGGTGGAAAATGGATACAGTTAAGGCAGCTCTGTCACTAGAATCAACCCTATTAAACAAGATATACTGCCTGGTAGGGCTCATCATGCTGATTAAAACAATTTTTTTGTCTGTATGCTAAACAGCTACGGAGAAATCGGCAATTTTATTCATATGCAAATTAGAGGTTCGAGCACCAGGAGGCGGGCCTGAATCCTTTGAGCACTGCTTTGTAACAGCCCCTGTGCTCTGCACCCCCCTTGCTAGACATGCTGAGGGCAGACCTGTGATTCAAACCTGGGATCTCTATACACACAACCAAGTACTTACTGCCAAGATGTAGGATTACCACACAGAAGCATTTTTTTTCTATGCTTATAAGCCAACATATATTACTAATGTCTGTATAATCATATATTGTGCCTGTGAATAAAGCAGTCATATGTACATCAGCTTTCTGTGCAGATCTCAGTTTGGTAAAGCTATAGTACATAGTGTATGATATGTAAATATGCTAGGACACAGCTCTTCCCTCAGCATGTCTAGCCCTGTCAATCAAGTGGAGGGGGAGTGTGCAGAGCACAGGGGGTGTTAAAAAGCAGTGCTCAAAGGATTCAGCTCCGTCTCCTAGTGCTCAAACGTCTCATTTGCGTATGAGTAAAAAACTTAGATATCTCTGCAGCTTTTTAGCAGACAGACAAAAGAAAGCATTATTTTAATCAGCATGATGAACCCTACCAGGCAGTATGTCTGGTTTAATAGGGTTGATCCTGGTCACAGACCTGCTTTTAACTGTTGCTGAGATTCACTCCGGATTTATCTTCTGAGACTTATTTTTTAAAAGTCGCAGAAAAGTTGCTACTCTAGTTTTCTACACCACCCAGAGTGACTTTGCATTTCTAGAAAGAAGTGTTAGGTTGATGCATCAAAGCAACTTGAGACGTTTGATAAAAGTACGCCAATGCCGACTCAAGCATAACTGATAGATATTACCATCATATTCTTTAGACTTGGACCTGTAGTGAAAGGTGTACACTTAACAGCATGTGATGGTTTTCGGGCAGTGGGATGCATATTACGTTCATGCAGACATTACAGATTATCTTTTTTGTTGCGCAGATATTCCGAAGTCAAACTTCAGACGCCTACCATTTGATCACTGCAGGTTTGTTATATCTGACTTCTGAAAACAGGAGAACTAGACATTGCACACTGATAAACCATATTACAGAGTTGCTTGTGGTCGCTTGTACTATTGATTTATGCAAAGTTGTGTGAAAAGTTAGTGACCATTTAAAGGGGTTCTGCAGGTTTTTTTTTAAGCTGATGATGTATTCTCTGGATAGATCATCAGCATCTGATACCAGGCCTTGATACTAGTCGTGACATCACTGGGCCTGCGGTAAACAGTGAGAAGGCCACGGCACTACTGCCAGCGCTGCTGCCTTCTCAAACAGCTGATTGGTAGGGGTCCTGGGTGTCGGACCCCTGCCGATCAGATGCTGATGATCTATCCAGAGGATAGATCTTCAGTTTAAAAAAACTGCAGAACCCCTTTAACCTTGGAAAGAAATAAAAATATTGACCAAGCTGTAATTGTATACAAATGCGAATTAATATTTTATTTTTGTATTAAAGGGATATTTTGGTTATATCAAGTTATCCCCTATCCACAGGGTGCGGCCTCCCTGTTTTCATGAAAAGTGGGGTCCAAACAGTTGCATAAGAGGGTAAATTGATGTAACCAGATAACCAGAATACCCCTTAAAGGGAACCTGTCATGTGGATATTTGATTATAATCTAATTATATACAATCATTAACTACTAAAAAGTGCCTTAGATGTGTTCACTTACTGGTGTGACAGATGGTTACCTCATAATATACACACAAAGATGGCGCATGCTAATGAGCTGATTTGAGTCCAGCGTGATGTCATTGAGTCCAGCGTTTTTATAATTCATAGCTATAGCCACTCCCCTGCCCACCTGCTGCTGATTGACAGTTTTTTTTTTTCCATATGAATCAGCAGCAGGTAGGTGGGAAAACTAAGTCAGGAGCTCATGAATATTCAGGTCTCATCATTATGAGCTGGAGCTTTTCAATACAAGATGTTGGCAGATTGACTGGGTAAATTAAAGAAAGTGACCCAGCATTTTGCTAAGAGAATCACGCACTTATTTATGTTGCCCTTAGTTAGGACACCATAAAACTGGTGACAGGTTTCCTTTAAGTAAGGTTTCATGAAACAGTGATTCTGAATTTGTCCAGATTTTTATTTATTTATTTTGTTAATGCATAAAATGAGGCAACTTTGCAAAAGGACTTAATTAAAGATGTTCTACTGTTTGGTTTCTGCAGCTCCTGTGCAGGCTATGTGTTTCCATGGTAACTGACATCAAGCAACCCCCTGTTCTCCAATACCAAATGTACGTTAACAGAATAGCTAGGAAAAAGTGTGAGACTGCAAAAATGTATTAGTTCCCTGTTACCATGGGGACTCTTGGTCTGCAGAGGAGGTGTAGAAGCTAAACAGTAGGACATTTTTAAGTAAGGTCTGTTGCAAAATTATTTCATTTTAATGTAAAATGATTATAAAGTGCCATGGAATATGTGGGTGCTATATGAATAAAGATGATCATTATTATTTTATACTTTTTGGGGCATTAATAAAAATGTTTGTGAACGCAAGGGTTTAATCATTATACAGGGTGGCCCATGATAAAGTAGCCGGCCTCCAGTGATAGTATGACACGATGAATGAGGAAGTGGATTTTTTATTTATTTTAAATTACCCACAAGTCACAAGATGCTGGATGTGGTCCCCGTTCACATCTATAAATCTTTGGGCAGGTGGGATTATGTCGGCAGATACTGCTTGTGATGCTGCGGATGGTGTTAGTGATCCTCTCCGTGAGATCATCCAGGGGATGTGGATTGTTAGTGGACACTTTCTGGTTTACATTTCCCCACAGATAAAAATGGCATGTGGCCAAGTCTGGAGAACGTGGCGGCCATAACCCCTTGCTCACAGTCTATGAACCCGGACCAGTGAGTTCCCTGAAGTGCGGCATGGTGCCCCATCTTGTCGGTAAAAGCAGGACATTTTTTCCAACCTCAAAGATGCCTAGATGTGATTGGGGGCCACTTTCAGTATGTTTTGCGAATTGTGGGCAATTAAAAAAACAATCCACTTGCTCGTTCATCTTGTCATACTATTGCTAGAGGCGGACCCCTTTTTCATGGGCTACCCTGTAGTAGTGATGATATTTTAAGATGTGCCAAAACTTACTGATTAGTGGGGTCAAGGCACATACTCCCCTTTCAATTTTTGTCTTTTATAAAACACTACTTCTTACCTCAGTCGCGTTCTGAGTGAGACTGTGGAGGAGTTCTCTGCTGACTACCAGGTCTGGAGTGTGGCTATGCAGAGCAATGCTGAAGGGGCCATAACGCTTCCGTTTAGGGATCTGCTCATGTCTGTGTTGTGTGAGCCCCTCCCCCATAGTATAGTCCTGCATTATGATGCTTTTATGAACCCCCATGCACCTCAGAAGCAACACCAAAAGGTGCAGATTTTTGAGTAAACGATTTGCGAAAAATTACGTGGTGGGCAGGGCTTAGACAGAGGAGCCCAAAAAGCTTACTTTAACTTGCACCGCAAGTCACACAAGACTTTGCGATGATAGACTACAATGCAAATCACTTGTGTGTGAGTTACCTGGAAATTTTCAGCATTTTGGTTGTGTTTTTACATCCAAATCACAGCTCTTAAAACACTTTCCAGGACGTCCTCCATGACAGCACCACATGGAGGATGTCTCCCCGCCCACTATTGGGACTGGAAACAGAGAGAGGTTAAAAGTTCCCCCCACCCCACATACACCAGTGTTTTTCCTGTCCCAATAACGGACGGGGCAGAGATGAGGTCTCTAGAATTTTTGGACCAGGGCAGAGGCTGGGATCGGGGGGCCTGTTCCTTTCCTTCCTTCTCTTTACACCCAGCTAAAACCTCCTAAACTGGGAGTCCCTTAGCTTCCCCAGCCCTTCCGGTACCTGATGGCAAAGTGTCTGATTTTAAGGTCTGAATATACGGCCGCGGGCGGGGGGATCGGTAGCCGCAACCCCGGTGAGGCTCTGGGCTCCAGGCTTAGTCCTCTTCATCTCGCTGCAATCGCTAAGGGCCGCACGAGTCAGGAGCACAACGCGTCTGACTTCACTTCAGTCAGGGTAAGGGCAGCCGGAAGTAAGATGGCGGTTGCTCCAGAGGCTGGAACGTAAGTGCGCTCCACACAAGGTGCTCGGAAACAAGATGACGGCGCCCTACATCATTTTTCATGGCGTGGGACTCTTGAGGCCTGCCTTACCGGCCTCGTGTTCTATCCGATTGACTTTTAGGATGAGGAGCATCGCGGCAACAGGAGGGCTCTATTAGGAGAGAGCAATCCCCAGAGCCTCCTGTCCATGGTCATGCGAGTAGAAAACCAGACTTGATAAAAAATAAATTGCTCGGCATGTTTCCTAGGGGGACAAAGAGACTACTCATAAGGTGGAGCCTAAAAGGAAGCCTAAAAAGTTTGCTACCTGCAACAAAAGGCTTCAAGATACATGCGCAAAAAAATAATGCGCGGATTGTATCAATAAAATAATGAAAACCTCATTCTCTCCTAACGGACCTTAAACCAATTAAAAGGGAAGAATTAAAAGCATCTGTGATATCCCTTGTGCCCCCTCCAAATATCGGTCATACCTCGAGAATTAAGAGACCTAGAGAGGTCTTAGATTCCGACTTATAGGATATGGATGTACAATATACTCAGTCAGACTAAGGAGATGAAGAAAGATTCTTTACCCTCCACGTCCTATGATGAGCAGCGGAAATACTACTGCTCATCAGATGATATGGACTCTCTTCTCACTGCCATTTGGGAAACTATGGACATAGAAGACGAAGATCCGTTCAGGACAAAGTGCAGGCTTGAAGGGGTTCTGCACTTTTATTTAACTGAAGATCTATCCTCTGGATAGATCATCAGCTTCTGATCGGCGGGGGTCTGACACCCGGGACCCCCGCCGATCAGCTGTTTGAGAAGGCAGCAGCGCCGCAGCCTTCTCACTGTTTACCGCCGGGCCGCCGGCCCACTGACGTCACGACTAGTATTAACTAGCGTGGGTGGGGCTAATCTCCATTCAAGTGAACAGAGCTTAGCCCCGCCCACGCTAGTTGATGCCTTCTCAAAGAGCTGATCGGCGGGGGTCCCGGGTATCAGAAGCTGATGATCTATCCAGAGGATAGATCATCAGTTAAATAAAAGTGCAGAACCCCTTTAAAGGGAATCTGTCACCTGGTTTGACCATATTAAGCTGTCACCATTGCCATGTTTAATCAAATACCTAATTTCCTGCAGTGGTCTTCTTTCTTCTCTTCATTGTTTCATTTTGTTAAAAAAGCAGTGGGACGATAGTTCATAACAAGGAGGTGTGCTTGGGCTCTAAATGAAGGCGGTCTAGGCACTGCAGGGAGGCGTTACTGGGCTCAAAGGGTGATGAATAACGCACCTTTGGGGTTAATTTGCATAATACCAAAATAGCTTTTTTTAACAAAATGAAACCATGAAGAGGAGAAAGACCACTGCAGGAAATAAGGTATTTTATTAAACATGGCAATGGTGACAGCTTAATATGGTCAAACCCGGTGACAGGCCCTTCAATAGCAAAAAAGAGAAACCATTTCCCTATAAATTATAGTCTATAACAGATGATTTTAGAAGAATGGGAAGATGTGAAAAAAACACTCTTTATTCCCAGGGAATTTAAGAATCGTCTAGCCTTTGATAAACAGGAGACACAATTGTGGGAAGAAATCCCGAAAATAGATATTCCTGTGGCTAGAAAAACGGCTGTTCCCTTTTGAAGATTCATCACAGCTAAAAGAACCAATGGATCAAAAGGCGGATGGTCTCCTGAGAAAAATATGGGAGACATCGGCAGTCTTAGTCTCGACTAACCTTGCCGCTACCTCGGTGGCAAGGTTCATGTTTTTGTGGTTGTCCCAGTTGGAAAACCACTTAAAAATGGGGACTCCCAGGGAGAATATACTGGAATCTATTCCTCTCCTAAAAATGGCGACTGTATTCGTAGCGGATTCATCGGCAGAGTCAGTCAGGTTTGCAGCAAAAAAACGGAGACCTTCTAAATACAGCAAAAAGAGCCTTATGGCTAAAAAATTGGTTGGGCGACCTGGCATAAAAAAAAAAAATTATGCACAATTCCCTTCTAAGGGGCTTATGTTTTTGGCCCGGTATTGGACAATATCCTTGAAAAGGCCTCAGACAAAAAGAAAGGCTTTCCGGAAGGAAAGCACAAAAACAGTTTGTTTTTTTTTGTTTTTTTCTTGTAGGAAGTTCCAACAATAAAATCAAACCTATAAAGAGAAGGGAAAATCGAGACGATGGTCCTATCCGAATGGAGGAAAAGGGAGGTTTTTTTTTTTTTTTTTTTTTTACTTAACCCCAACACCTCCCAAAACAAAAAATGACGCTGGGGGGGGAAGACTTAAATTCTTTCTCCCAGCATGGCACCAGATAACTCAAAACCCGTGGGCTCTCCAAATCATACAGAAAGTCTACAAAATAGAACTTTTGTCAATTCCTGAACAAAAATATTTGCTGACCTGGTATGGAGAAAATACAACTCAAAGAAATCTGATGGAAGACGTCACAAAATAAAAAAATCTTGGTGTGGTGATTCCAGTCTAGGGCTGCAGTAAACAAATATTTTTGTAATCGAGTATTCTATCGATTATATTTCTCGATTCATCGAGTAATCTAATAAGAAAAAGCTACTTAAAATAACGTACGTAATTAGGTATGTATAAAGTTATTGGTTTGAAGGGGTTAATAACTTTATACATGCCTAATGCCAAGGTGCTTCCATTAACCCCTCCAAACCAATAACTTTATACATGCCCATTGGGTTTGGAGGGGTTAATGGAAGCACCTTGGCATTAGGCATGTATAAAGTTATTGGTCTGAAGAGGTTAATCTGGCTCCCCCCCCCCTCCCAGCCTCTGATCTGGCTCCCCCCCCCCCCCAGCCTCTGATCTGGCTCCCCCCCCCCCCCCCAGCCTCTGATCTGGCTCCCCCCCCCCCCAGCCTCTGATCTGGCTCCCCCCCCCCCCCCAGCCTCTGATCTGGCTCCCCCCCCCCCCCCCAGCCTCTGATCTGGCTCCCCCCCCCCCCAGCCTCTGATCTGGCTCCCCCCCCCCCAGCCTCTGATCTGGCTCCCTCCCCCCCCCAGCCTCTGATCTGGCTCCCTCCCCCCCCAGCCTCTGATCTGGCTCCCCCCCTCCCCCCCCAGCCTCTGATCTTTCTCCCCCCCCCCCCCCCCCAGCCTCTGATCTGGCTCCCCCCCCCCCCCCCAGCCTCTGATCTGCCTCCCCCCCCCCAGCCTCTGATCTGGCTCCCCCCCCTCCCCCCAGCCTCTGATCTGGCTCCCCCCCTCCCCCCAGCCTCTGATCTGCCTCCCCCCCTCCCCCCAGCCTCTGATCTGCCTCCCCCCCCTCCCCCCAGCCTCTGATCTGCCTCCCCCCCCTCCCCCCAGCCTCTGATCTGCCTCCCCCCAGCCTCTGATCTGCCTCCCCCCCCCTCCCCCCAGCCTCTGATCTGCCTCCCCCCCCTCCCCCCAGCCTCTGATCTGCCTCCCCCCCCTCCCCCCAGCCTCTGATCTGCCTCCCCCCCCTCCCCCCAGCCTCTGATCTGCCCCCCCCCCCTCCCCCCAGCCTCTGATCTGCCTCCCCCCCCTCCCCCCAGCCTCTGATCTGCCTCCCCCCCCTCCCCCCAGCCTCTGATCTGCCTCCCCCCCCTCCCCCAGCCTCTGATCTGCCTCCCCCCCTCCCCCCAGCCTCTGATCTGCCTCCCCCCCCTCCCCCCAGCCTCTGATCTGCCTCCCCCCCCTCCCCCCAGCCTCTGATCTGCCTCCCCCCCCTCCCCCCAGCCTCTGATCTGCCTCTCCCCAGCCTCTGATCTGCCTCCCCCCCCCTCCCCCCAGCCTCTGATCTGCCTCCCCCCCCTCCCCCCAGCCTCTGATCTGCCTCCCCCCCCTCCCCCCAGCCTCTGATCTGCCTCCCCCCCCTCCCCCCAGCCTCTGATCTGCCTCTCCCCAGCCTCTGATCTGCCTCTCCCCAGCCTCTGATCTGCCTCTCCCCAGCCTCTGATCTGCCTCTCCCCAGCCTCTGATCTGCCTCTCCCCAGCCTCTGATCTGCCTCTCCCCAGCCTCTGATCTGCCTCTCCCCAGCCTCTGATCTGCCTCTCCCCAGCCTCTGATCTGCCTCTCCCCAGCCTCTGATCTGCCTCTCCCCAGCCTCTGATCTGCCTCTCCCCAGCCTCTGATCTGCCTCTCCCCAGCCTCTGATCTGCCTCTCCCCAGCCTCTGATCTGCCTCTCCCCAGCCTCTGATCTGCCTCTCCCCAGCCTCTGATCTGCCTCCTCCCCAGCCTCTGATCTGCCTCCTCCCCAGCCTCTGATCTGCCTCCTCCCCAGCCTCTGATCTGCCTCCCCCCCAGCCTCTGATATGCCCCCTCTGGTAACGCAACCCCCCCTCCCCAGTATTAATCATTGGTGGCAGTGGCCACAGGGTCCCCCCCCCCCCCCCCCCCATCATTGGTGGCAGTGTCAGTTCCGATCGGAGCCCCAGCAGTGTAATGCTGGGGCTCCGATCGGTTACCATGGCAGCCAGGAGTCACGCTACTGAAGCCCTGGCTGCCATGGTATGTTAGTGAGCAGAGAGCAGCGCATTATACTCGCGTGCGCTGTGGCCGCCGGTCGCTCCTTCTTCTGTCTGTGCGGCGGATTGCTAATGCTTACAGCATTAGCAATGCGCCGCACAGACCTATGAGAAGGAGCGACCGCCGGCCACAGCGCACGTGAGTATAATGCGCTGCTCTCTGCTCACTAACATACCATGGCAGCCAGGACTTAGGGTCCATTCACACGTCCGTTGTTTGTTTCCTGATCTGTTCCGTTTTTTGCTGAACAGATCTGGACCCATTCATTTTCAATGGGTCCTGAAAAAAAATCTGACATTGTGCTGTCCGTTTTTTTTCAGGACCCATTGAAAATGAATGGGTCCAGATCTGGTCCAGATCTGTTCAGCAAAAAACGGAACAGATCAGGAAAGAAACAACGGACGTGTGAATGGACCCTAAAGCAGCGTCCTGGCTGCCATGGTAACCGATCGGAGCCCCAGCATTACACTGCTGGGGCTCCGATCGGAACTGACACTGCCACCAATGATGGGGGGGAGGAGGGGGGACCCTGTGGGATATGGCCGGCACATTCATTGGTGGTGCAGTGGCCACAGTCCCTCCCCTCCTCTCCTCCCCTCCTCCTCCTACTTGGTCTTCAGCGGCAGCCGCGCACAGTGGGGAGGGAGAGACTCCCTCCTCCTCAGCTGTGCCGGCCGCTCAGTCCTGCCTCTCTGGCTCCGGAGGACACGGAAGCGGTGAGTGAGACGCTTAATTTCACTCCCGCTCCGTGATCATGTGATCTGAACGATTCCTCGATGCAGGGAAACTGCATCGATGAATTTTTTGACTCGATTTAATCGAGTTATTCGAATAATCGTTTCAGCCCTATTCAAGTCCCAAAACATCAGGAAGGCAAAGAGTATTACTCTAGACTGTTTCTTGTAAGAAAACCAGGACAATAATAAATCTGAAACCTCTGAACAAATAAATAAAATGTCGGCGCTTCAAGATGAGTCCATCAGGTATGGTAGATACCTCTAATTTCTCCAGGAGCAGTAATGTGCACCCTAGATGTAAAGGATGCATATTACCATGTGCCAATTCACCCAGATTACCAGAAATACTTAAGATTTGCAGTAAAGAAAAAGGCGAGGTGAGTCATTATCAATTCCAATGCCTTCCATTTGGAATATCATCGGCCCCTCGGGTATTCACAAAATTAATAATAGAGATTGTGGCTTTCCTCAAGGAGAAAGGAATAAAAATCTTACCATATCTAGACGACTTACTTCTAATTGCAGTCTCAGTACAGATGTTAGTCGATCATACTCAGTGGGGATCGACCGATGATAATTTTTTTATATATTATTTTTTTTTTGAGCCGATACCAATAATCTGTGAACTTTCAGGCCGATAATTTATACCGATATTTTATATCTCATAATATATATATATCATATTAGTTGATAGTCATGGAGGTGGTGGAAATTTGCATTTGGCACTAGTATATTATAAATGTAAATTATAAATTAATAAAGCCCTTATTTGGTAGTCAATTTATAATTTACTATTGCCAAATGACTTTATTAACCCCTATCAGACCATTATTACCCCTATCAGACCTCAGATCAGACCATTATTAACCCCTATCATACCTCAGGTGAATAAAATAAAAAACTCCTCCCCTATCCTGCGTCGCGGCTCCTCTTCATCTCCGGGTCTGGCGTCTCGCTCCCCTGTGTTCTCCGGCCCGCGATGCACTGTTACCTGATGCTGGACGGGGTCAGGGCAGTTCAGCGTGGGCCCCATCAATGAAGACCAGGGAGGGTGAGTATTGGAAGCGCTTGCTGTGCTTCTTCCCGACACCCGATGCACTAGTATTCGCTTTATACGCATTATCGGTATATCAGCAAGGTTAGATGCCGATACCAATAATGTACAACATCCTGAATATCATCCGATAATCTGTCTATCCCTAATACTCAGACTGTAATTTCTCTCCTACAAGACCTAGGTTGGATCCTAAATTGGGGAAAATCAGATCTAACACCTGATACCAGGAAAATTTTCTTAGGAACCGTACTAGATTCGACATTGCAAAAGTCCTTTCTTCCAGTGAAAAGACAGGAAAATCAGAAAAAAAATAATTTGAATTTTCAGAAGAAATCCGTTTGTACGATCAGAGAGGCAATGAGTGCCCTAGGCCTGGACAGCTTGTATCATGACAGTGCCATGGAGCCAGTTTCATACAAGATCACTTTAGAAGATGAACCTCTCTGTTTGGGATTGGAACCATCAATCCCTAAATCAAAAAATTCTCATAAAAGACGTTGCTCGGAAATCTTTGGAATGGTGGAAAAATACGGACAACCTGTCAAAAGGATTTCCCTGGAACCCAAGCCCCTATATTGTTGTAACAACGGTTGCCAGTCAGCAGGGATGGGTGCAAATATTGGAAATCATTGCTACCAAGGAATTTGGGATCAAGAGCTAAAAGGGAAATCCTCAAACTACCGAGAACTCGGTAGGTTTGGGAGACTCTGCAGCAGGGTCAGGATCTTCTGCTGGGTCAGCACATAAAATTTTTGTTTGACAACATGACGACTGTGGCGTTTATCAAACACCGGGGGGACAAGATACCCTCTACTTCAGAGTCTCTCCAGCGGGATTTTTTTATTGGGCAGAGGGAAAAATCCTATCAATTTCAGTGGTTCACCTAAATGGGTCAAAAAATCAGTCGGCAGATTTTCTCAGCAGGCATTACCTAGACCCAACCAAGTGGTCCCTAGACAAACGGGTTTTCCTGGATTTGACAACGACGTGGGGACATCCCGAAATAGACCTTTTTGCGCCTTGTCCCAGAGATGGGATATGAAGCTGGCCTATGCCTTTTTCCCCTTCCCTCTAATACAGGCTATTCTGAGGAAAATCAATGTAATTTTAATAACCCCGTTCTGGCTGAAACAAGCGTGGTTTCCTGTCCTAACCTCATTGGCCTTGGAAGATCCGATAACTCTTCCCCTGAGATCAGATTTGCTGACTCGGGGTCCAATTTGGAACCCAGAAATAGGCAGGCTAAAGTCAACAGCGTGGCTTCTGAAAGGGACTTATTACATTGTCCGAAACCCCTTGTAATTTTAATATCAACCCTTCAAAAAGGCCATAAACAAGTAACTGCTGCCATCTATAATAAAATTTGGAAAAATTGTTCATGGATAGCATTGAGAAACAGAAATCCTGAACTTTCTACAAGATGGCTTTGATAGGGGTCTTAGACCAAGCACCCTAAAAGTCCAGATAGCAGCCTTGAGCTGGTTTCTAAATTCTCTGGCAGAAAATAGACGGATAAGCAGGTTTATAAAGGCAACTACGCCAGCTCTGAAATCCTCAGTCCCACCTTGGGACCTAACTATAGTTCTCAATGGCTTAAAAAAAGGAACCCTTTGAACCTATGCAAGATAGCGCTTTGAAACATCTATCCCAAAAAACAGCCTTTCTAGTGGCGATACCATCGGCCCACAGGTTGGGTGAAATTCAAGCTCTAAAGGGAGTCTGTCACCACATTTGGACATTATAGACTGCTTACATAGCGTTACTGGCATAACTTTAGATGAATGGTACTTTTGTTGCATTCTTCTGCGGTTCACCTGCTGCAAAAACTGGCTTTTATTCATATGTAAATGAGGGCTTGCTAGACCCCAGGGGCGGCGTTAACTTCTTTGGAGCAGAGGCTGCTCAACCCGCGCCTAAGCTCTGCCTCGCTTGGCCGAGGCATTCGCACTGCGATGCCCACTGTAGGGACGGCTTGGCTGGAGCATGCGCAGTAGCTACCGCGATGCCATGCAGAGCGTAGGCACGGTATTTCGCTGGGAGAGGAGGAGGACGCAAGGGAAGAGAAGGGTGGGCAGAGGCTGGGCGGGGATATTAACAAAAGAGGATGATCAGCCTGGGCTCTAAAGAAGTTAACGCCGCCCCTGGGCTCTTGCGAGCCCTCATTTACATATGAATAAAAGGTCGTTTTTGCAGGTGACCCGCAGAAGAACAAAGCTACCGTTTGATTCATCTAAAGTTATACCAGAACGCTATGTAAGTAGTCTATAATGTCCAAATGTAGTGACAGACTCCTTTTAACCACCCGAGAACCTTACCTTAAAATTTTAAATGACAGGCTAGATCCAACCTTCTTACCAAAGGTAGTTTCTACGTTCCAGCTAAATCAGGAAATTATATTGCCTACCTTTTTGTGCGGATCCAAAAAATGACAGGGAAAAAAGCTTCCACTTGTTAGATGTCAGGCGTTCTCTTCTGATCTATTTAGAAGCTACCAGTGGATTTAGGCAGGACGCTAATCTGTCCATACAATTTGCCAGCCGAAACCAGATATCAGAGTCCATTTCACCAGAGCAGTTGCAGCTTCGTGGCCAGAACACGCAGAAGCCTTTATTAACCAAATTTGCAAGGCGGCTACGTGGTCAAATTCTCAAACCTTTTGCAAACACTATAGATTAGATATAGCGGGAAACCGTGACCAGAGGTTTGGACAGAAAGTTCTCCAAGCCGTAGTCCCTCCCTAAGTCTGTACAGGTCCTTCTCCATAAATTAGCATATTGTGATAAAGTTCATTATTTTCTGTAATGTACTGATAAACATTAGACTTTCATATATTTTAGATTCATTACACACCAACTGAAGTAGTTCAAGCCTTTTATTGTTTTAATATTGATGATTTTGGCATACAGCTCATGAAAACCCAAATTTCCAATATAAAAAAATTTGCATATTTCATCCGACCAATAAAAGAAAAGTGTTTTTAATACAAAAAAAAGTCAACCTTTAAATAATTATGTTCAGTTATGCACTCAATACTTCGGGAATCCTTTTGCAGAAATGACTGCTTCAATGCGGCGTGGCATGGAGGCAATCAGCCTGTGGCTCTGCTGAGGTGTTATGGAGGCCCAGGATGCTTCGATAGCGGCCTTAAGCTCATCCAGAGTGTTGGGTCTTGAGTCTCTCAACTTTCTATGCCCAATATCCCACAGATTCTCTATGGGGTTCAGGTCAGGAGAGTTGGCAGGCCAATTGAGCACAGTAATACCATGGTCAGTAAACCATTTACCAGTGGTTTTGGCACTGTGAGCAGGTGCCAGGTCGTGCTGAAAAATGAAATCTTCATCTCCATAAAGCTTTACAGCAGATGGAAGCATGAAGTGCTCCAAAATCTCCTGATAGCTAGCTGCATTGACCCTGCCCTTGATAAAACACAGTGGACCAACACCAGCAGCTGACCTGACACCCCAGACCATCACTGACTGTGGGTACTTGACACTGGACTTCAGGCATTTTGGCATTTCCCTCTCCCCAGTCTTCCTCCAGACTCTGGCACCTTGATTTTCGAATGACATGCAACAGTCCAGTGCTGCTTCTCTGTAGCCCAGGTCAGGCGCTTCTGCCGCTGTTTCTGGTTCAAAAGTGACTTGACCTGGGGAATGCGGCACCTGTAGCCCATTTCCTGTACACGGTGGCTCTGGATGTTTCTACTCCAGACTCAGTCCACTGCTTCCGCAGGTCCCCCAAGGTCTGGAATCGGTCCTTCTCCACAATCTTCCTCAGGGTCCGGTCACCTCTTCTCGTTGTGCAGCGTTTTCTGCCACACTTTTTCCTTCCCACAGACTTCCCACTGAGGTGCCTTGATGCAGCATTCTGGGAACATCCTATTCATTCAGAAATTTCTTTCTGTGTCTTACCCTCTTGCTTGAGGGTGTCAATGATGGCCTTCTGGACAGCAGTCAGGTCGGCAGTCTTACCCATGATTGCGGTTTTGAGTAATGAACCAGGCTGGGAGTTTTTAAAAGCCTCAGGAATCTTTTGCAGGTGTTTAGAGTTAATTAGTTGATTCAGATGATTAGGTTAATAGCTCGTTTAGAGAACCTTTTCATGATATGCTAATTTTTTTAGATAGGAATTTTGGGTTTTCATGAGCTGTATGCCAAAATCATCAATATTAAAACAATAAAAGGCTTGAACTACTTCAGCTGTGTGTAATGAATCTAAAATATATGAAAGTCTAATGTTTATCAGTACATTACAGAAAATAATGAACTTTATCACAATATGCAAATTTTTTTTAGAAGGACCTGTATATTAATCTGGTATTACTCTATGTGGTGCTGTCATGGAGGACGTCCTTGAAAGTAAGAATTAGTTTTACCGGTAATTGTATTTCCAAGAGTCCAACATGACAGCACCCAGAGTTCCCTCCCTAATTACCCTTTTTAAGGTTATTATTTCACTATTATTTGTTAAAGGGTTTCAGGAGATATCCAATATTGGGTGCTGATTTAAAAAACACTGGTATATGTGGGGTGAAGGGAACTTTTAACTTCTCTGTTTCCTGTCCCAATAGTGGGCGGGGAGACATCCTCGATGTGGTGCTGCCATGTCGGACTTCTGAAAATACTATTGCCAGTAAGACTAATTCTTACTTTTCTGAGACTTGCTGTTGTGTGACACATGTGACCGTGTAGCGTCGGCCTTAGTCACACTGTGGAAGATCTTGCACATAACTTGCCAAACCAAAGTCATGAAATGATTTTTGTTTCTTTGTGCAGGAGTTAGTAGTACATCTAAAAAGAGCTTTCTCGTTAATGTCATTGGGGGACACCGCACCATGGGTATATGCCTAGCTACCACTAGGAGGCAACACTAGATATCAAAAAGGTTGGCTCCGCCCAGGTGGGCCATACCCTCTCCACAGACACTAAGCTAATCAGTTTTAGTCTAGTGTCCGTAGGAGGCAGACATGACCTGCTTTTTGTTTTGCAGGTCTGTCTGCTGCAGAATGGGGTTCCATCGTGGATAACCACTTTAGTTGGACCCCCTGCTGGCGCGTACTTTGAGTACCTCGCGGTCACCCAGTCCCCCATTACTGCATCTGTCGTGGCATGCCGGTAATCCCACATAAGTGCGAGTTTGCCAAAGGGGTAAACCTGCGGCGCCTGAAGGGCCCGGACGGTAAGTATACCCCCTGCGGCGCCTGTCCCATGGGGTCTCGGGTTCCGTTCCTTTTGGCAAGGGGGTGGGTTTCACTTTATTCCGGGAGCCTGGGAAACCCTTCTCCTCCCTGGCCACCCATGCCCCTCCCCAGCCTTCGGTTCTACCTTAGTCCCTGGCTTCTGCTGGGACTAGGCCGCATCTTCTCTGGCCTGTCCTCGGGTCCCAGTTGCACGCCTTTTGACCCGTTCTTCCCCTCACTGAGCGTCGCTCCTCCGGCCCCTGGCTTCCCGCGGTTCTGTCCCGCTGATGGCTCACTTTTTCCAGCCGCTTCATTAATCAAGGCCCCGGACTTTACCTTGACTAGGCCGCATCCTCTCCCGCCCCCTTCTGGCTTACCAGGCTTTTTTTCTGGCTCCTACCTGATCCTCTTGGCTTTTGGGAGGGGTCTCTTTCCCCCCTCCCTCCTTATCTCATTCAAGCACAGGCTTTAGCCCCGTGGGCGGAGTTTTCACTTAACTCCGGCTTCAGGGCCTCCATCTTGCCACCATCGAGGATCATCCCATACAGCCTTCCTGCACGCTTCTGCGGCTGCTGCAGCATCCCTTCGGGGACACAGCACCTGGGGTCCGATAGGACAGCCTCCGGTTGACTGTATTTCTTTTTTTGCAATGCTGAGAAGTCCCCCATTCCCAGCCCACCTTCTGAGTCGCCACGTATTTTTCGTGTGCCCGTTGCTGTAGAAAGTTGACATGCGGTCAGCCTGACCCTGTTTGTGCGCTGCCCTCTCTTTCTGCATAGGCCCCTCCTGAATGCATCACTTCCCTGTCCCGGGCCATAGGGAATCTGTCCCTACCCTCCCAATCCATGGTGGAGTTATTGGACCGCTTGCCTGCCCAAATGCAGCCGCCACTTCCTCCCCAGGGACTCCCTCTGCTAACTGGGTACGCTCACGCTCAGACACCAGGTCCAGTAATTGACCTTGGGTTGTCTCAACTAGGTCCTGCTCCTCCTCTGTGTCCTCGGGTCACTTCCAGGACAGAAATCCCTGCCCAAAGGACTCTTCCCCCCCCCCCCCCCCCCCCCAGGACGGGTTTCCTCCCAGGACGGGACTAGCACTGAGGGAAACACTGAAGGTTTCTGCTGCCTCATCGGGGGACTCCTCTGAGTCTGACTCGGAACAGACAAATAAACTTAAATATGGATTATTCACATATAATCACTCGCATGAATCTTTAAAGTCGTATTTTAGTGATCTGGATAAATTAAAACTTAGCTTTTATTATAGCCCGTATAAGATAAATGAGATTTGGTTCCTCAAAATGAAAAATAAGGGCTAGGTTCCGGACGGGGGCCCAAATAGTGGGACACCCCGTGGCTAGTTTTGGAGGCTTATTGTAGGGCTGTGAGGGCCAATTAGGGATAGAAAGGAAAACCACCGTTTCTATTCCCTTCAACTATCCTCCAACTGCCGGAAAAGGACCACCCTGCCTGAAAAAGACATAAAGAACACAGGTGCCTGGAGTACATCAAACCTGTACGGTAGGACACCTGGTGGTGTGTCTTTCATACAAGCGGTGCCGCCGTGCACCTATATGCTGTGGATGTAATAGTGTACAATTTGTAACACGGAGATATATATATATATACATGTCATTTTTTGTGTTGTTTGTCGTTGTGCATAGGAATTTTTTGTTGTTTAAACACTTGTCATATGTCCACCTTGATGTGTCAGATATTGGCGCCTATGTGTGCCAAACCCGACCACCAGCAGGCTTGAATACTGATGTGCACCACCCTAACTGTCTAGACCTTGAAACATCACCTTTGGAATACATCAGTCATTTCACCTCTTGCCTCTGTGGACATTCTAGTATTGCCCTCAGTATAAGCCCCGTTGCATTGTGGGACACTGCGAGCAATCTATGAATACCTACCTCTTTATTTTTCATTTTGAGGAACCAAATCTCATTTATCTTATACGGGCTATAATAAAAGCTAAGTTTTAATTTATCCAGATCACTAAAATACGACTTTAATGACTCGGAACAGAGCATCAGGTGTTCTTCCAGCATACAGAATCTCTGGTTGGTCAAAGACAAATGTCCACTGAGGAACCTCTCCTCTCCAGGGTTGGTATCTCCTTTAGTGGATTTTCATATGGCACTCCCCTGGTTCCACAGGTAATTATCCACACAGGTAAGTCAGCTTCTCCGGTAGGTGGTGCTTTACCCGCCACTGCGTTTAGCACGCCGACACACCTATGTGGTGTCCCAGTTATGTACTCCTTCCCATTCACAGGGGGGTACTGCTGTATCCAGCAGACTTTCCTGGTTCCAATGTATCTCCTTTTCAGCTGGAGTAATTTTACTATTACCAGGGGCTATATTCAACAAGCCCTCCTAGTTGAGGAGTGTTCCAGGCCACCGTATTACTTCTTCAGCCGCTGTAGCCAATACACCATCCTGGTGCTAGTGCGTGCCATGCAACCATATTACTCCCTTATCAGGCGGAGTGCCTGTACCATCTTTAGATGCTATAGCCATTTCACCTGTTTGGTTCTAATGCGCTTCATGCACTATATTACTCCATTATTGGGTGGAGTACATGTACCATCTCCAGAGGCTGTAGCCATTGCACCTGTCTGGTTCTAGTGTGCACCATGCAGAGGTGGAGTACCTGTACCATCTCCAGATGCTGTAGCCATTACAGATGTCTGTCCTTAGTCTGCACTACACAGCCTTATTACTCCTTTATCAAGCAGAGTACCTATACCGGTTCCAGATGCTGTAATTCTGCTTTTTCAGAGTTACATGGCCCAGTCCTGGAAGAGTACCTGGATCACCACTGGATACTCTATCCTGCAGGGATACGCAGCATTGTGAGCACCAGCCGCTACTGCAGTTTTTGTGTCATCGCTGGACGTCCTCTCTGATATGACTGTGAAAGGACTAGTGAGCGCCACACACCTACTTGGTGGAATTCTCCGCTGCTCACTCTGGTATCGGACATGGTCCCGTAGTTCTTCCATGGTCCAGGCGTTCTTGGTACTCCCTTATGTTCTCTGATTAATGTGCTACATGACAGAAGTGCCGTTCGCTTGGGCCTTGCCGTTGTCTGCACCTGCTAGTTTCTCCCCCCTTACTTGGGGGTTTCATTGTGCTGTGCTGGTAGCTGGTTTCTACATGTGTTGTAGTAGTCTCACCTGGCTTCCCCTGGCAAATTCTGCATCCTTTTCTGACATATGGATGTCTGGTGATTCTTTTACAAATTCCAGGGTGCTGTACTTGCCCCTTTCCGGGGCAGTGTTATACTGTATGCTAGTCACTGCACTTGGGATGGTTGATTAACCAGGGCTGATGTTTTTTTCCCTACGGTTGCTACATTTCATTTTTCCTTTGATAATCTGGCTATTATTGTCCTCATGTGGTCCAGTTCTGTGGACCCTACTTGAGCCTCGGACTGGGTTATCCTGCTTGGAGTCCCTGCCCCAATGGTTCTTAGACCATCTAGCTACTCTGGCCTTCACTGGCCTGTTCCCTCTGGGGAAGCTACTCATGGCATCTCTGACCGCACATTCTCTGTATGACAGCTGCTTCTTTAGGCCTGGTTTGGTTCTTTTCCCTCCTGGGTCCCCATAGGCTTGTTTCCCTCTTGAGATTCTAACCTCTCTTCCCGTCTCCCCAGGTTCAGGTCCTGGTACCTTGGAGTTGTGGCTCCGGTTTGCAATTTACATTTGTTTTGGCCAGTTCTGGGATGGAGCTTGTCCACCATTTGAGAACATTTCCTCATTAGGCTGTTTGGAGTTCTCACTCTTCTACTTTAATATCTCCCAGACGAGTGTGTCTCCTCTTGTATTACCAGGGCCTGCAACTGGTTCCTTTTTTCCTGAGGCTTCATGTGACCATAGATTCTCTGGTCTTACATTTCACTGTGATGTTTTGTTCTAGTCTTTCTGAGGCTTGATTCTCGCCTCCTTTGTACGGGACGCATGTCTTTTGTTCCCTTCTCCTGGCTATTACCGAGGACCCCCTCCTCCCCAAGAGGTTGGTTGCTTTCTCTGGCAGAATGGGGTTTCAACCTTCTTTTCCTAGGGTGATTCTCTTTTCCCACCTGCCTTGCAGTGGAAGATGGCTTGCTCCCTTCCCATGGTGAGTCTTTGATATTCTTTCTGTTTAGCCTTCAGTGCTTCCCCTGGCCTTCACATGGTGTTTGCCACGGACAGGCCATGTTTTTGGTCTGAGATAATTTAGAGTTTTATTTTTATATATATATATTTTTTTTTTTTCCTTGCCGGATCCCCTTACTGGTTGGGTTCCCTTGCTTCCATGCCTTATGGTATCGCCTTCCTTTTACTGAGGGGTGGTCCACTAGGTCTTCTTTTAGCTTGTCTCCAGGAAGTTTTTTCCAGTTCAGGACTGCTCCTGTGCTTTTCCCAGGCATTTTCTCTCCTGCCTGGTCCCTTCATAGTCTAATTTTTCTTGTTGGCTCTGTCCTCTTATAGGTCCTCCTCCTGGAGCATCTTTCTATATGCAGAGCGCTAGGTCATTACCAACAGACGCCTTCTGGTTGTGCTGCTCTCCTGTTTCTTCAGGGGGAGCCCTGGCTCTTCCAGATCCTTCCTCGGGCTCTCTAGTGCACACTTGTTCAACTCTTGGTTCTTGCGCAGGACATCTAGCCCTGCTCCCTTTTCTCTAGCTTCTTATTTTTCCCACCTTGGGTGGAGCAGGGTGTTTCCCCTTGTTCCCTTCTTGCATATGGACTTTTTTCCCAGGCACTTGTCCTTGGGATCCTGGCGGTCTCCCATAATTTTTTTCTTTGGACTCTTCCTGGTCCTGGAGCCTCTCGGCTCACTTCCTTAGTTTTCTATCTACCATTTCGTGCTATGGCTTCTCCTGTTCCTGTTGGGTCACATGGTTCTCCCGCACCTGTGTGCCTAACTTTTTGCATGAGATTTTCTTCCTACCCTCAGGGACTGTTTTGTGACTTCCCATGGTGCTGTGTCCCCCAATGACATTAATGAGAAAATTTGACTTTTGTACTCACTGTAAAATCTGTTTCTTGTTCAATTCATTGGGGGACACAGATCCCATCCTTTGTTTTCATTTTCTTTCTTTCACCGGGCTGCTGTTCTTCTTTCCTTCCCTGGTCCAGGACACGTTGGTTCTTTGCTTTTGTTTCTCTCTCCTACTGCTAATGGTACAAACTGAATAGCCTAGTGCCTGTGGAGAGGGTATAGCCCACCTTGGTGGAGCCAACCTTTTTGATATCTAGTGTTGCTTCCTAGTGGTAGCTGTGCGTATACCCATGGTGCTGTGTCCCCCAATGAATTGAAGAATTCTGATTTTACGGTTAGTACAAAAATCTAATTTTTTGTTGTTACCTTCTTTACATGCAAAACATGCTTGATATTTGATATATTCCAGTCGTGTATTGATGTTTAGTTTGAACATTTGCCAGTACAGTTCTGCAGATATTTTAGTCGGATCACACCAAAGAGTTATTTGGTCTTCCTGTTACTGACTGAAAACTTGGCTTCAGTTTGTCTTTACAGCCCTTTGAGTATCCTGTGTGCACCCCGGATGGAATTGTGTTTGATTTGCTGTAAGTAAATGCATGTATTTGGAGGGTTTATTACATTCTCAATGCAAACTTAAAGGGTTATTCTGATTATAAACAATGAACTATCTAATGGATAGGGAATAACAATTAGATTAGTGGTGTCCAAATAGTGGGGCGGGCTTTGCGGGGGCTACTCTAAAATGAATGGAACGGCATGTACACAGGTGTTCAATTGATTTCCTGTGGAATGGCCGAGTACAGCGCTCTGCTGTCTCCATTAGTCCCATAGAGACTGAATGGAGATGAAGGGTGCATGCTAAACCAGCCTCTCCATCCATTTTGGGATATGATCCCCCTGCTCTCATCATCGGTGTGGGTCCCAACTGGTTGGACCCCCACTCATCTAATAGTAGAAATGTAAATTTTTTTTTTTTTTTGTAGAAGCATTGTTCCATGGATAAAGAAATTTGGCACTAACCCCAGCACAGGAGAGGTGAGTGTACTAGTCAGATGCTTGTTTTTCTTTTTTGCATTCTGTTATTAAAATCAGTTAAGTAATGAAAAGCAAGGGAACCAGCTATATAGGGGTATTTCAGTTGTAGATGTTTATGGCATATCCATAGGATTTACAATAAATGTTTAATAGACGGGAGTCCCATCTCTGAGACCTGCACCCATCTCCCCTGAACCCAGAGTGAGGTGAGGCTCCATGTGCATATCGCTCTCCATTTACCTCTATGGGAGTTGTGCTTGCTCAGCTGCTTCCGTGACGCCAATAAAAGTGAATAGAGAGAGCGGCACAGCCATTTTAATTCTCCTGGACGCTGGTGCACCCTTAACATGCGAAGGGGGGGGGGGGAGGGTCAAGAGAACCCCTATGCTGGAGATAGTTGTGGGACACCCAGTTATCACACATTTATTTGCAGTTTTTTGTTATATTTCCCTTTTAAACAAATCGTAGTGATGGTGAATTCATTTTTTGTTTCATCACACTACTTGAATCCGCTTTTGTGAACTGATCATACACCAGGTTTTCTCCTGATTTACTTTTGTATGCAGATTGTGTTGGTACAGGCATGGCAGTACTGTAGACCACTTGTCCCTTGGCAGCCAGATTCTCTTGAAGTCTATTGGTGACTAGTATATAAGTAGTTTAGGTCAGGGGCAAAGAAAAGTCTCCAATACAGTTCCCTAAAACAGCGCCTTGTATTGAACACCAGTGCCAAACTCAGCCCATGGACAAGTAAGTGTTTCTGGAAAGTTCCGATGACTAAGCAGAGGCAATAAGTTAGAGGAATCCTGATGAAAAAAATGTAGTGGTGGCATCACCTGTAGGATAGTTTACAGTGTGAGTAATGCAAAGAACTACATTCACAGTGTCACATGGAGGCAATTTATAAATGCTCCAGACTGTGTAAAAAATGTAGGTGGAATTCCTGTTTTGTACAAAAAATTGTGTCCCCCCTTACACTGTGCTTGCGGTTTTTCTTGGGGGAAAAAAGTGGGCAAGGTCTGTGCAGCCCAACAAATTTAACGATACTTGCACCAGGAACTCTTCCCAGTTCCATGCTGGCATAGGTTTCATGGACACCTACTTCATTTAAACCTGGGATCTGTACATACCATGCACTTGCCACAAGCTAGAACATTACCATATAGAGAAGCTTGTTTTTTTCCTATGCTTATAAGTCAACACATATATTACTGGTGTCTGTATAATCATACATTGTGCCTGTGAATAAAGCAGTCATATGTAGATTAGATTTCTGAGCAGATCTCAGTGTGGTGAAGCTATAGTACATAGTGTATGATATGTAGATGCTAGGACTCGGCTCTGCCCTCAGCCTGATGTCTAGCCCTGTCAATCAAGGGTAGGGGAGTGTGCAGAGCACAGGTTACAAAGCAATGCTCAGAATATTCAGCCCCGCCTCCTGGTGCTCAAACTTCTCATTTGCGCGTGAGTAAAAACGCAGATATCTCTAAGATATTGTTTTAAAGGGGTTATCCAGAGTATAAAGTGTCCTCCCCATGTGCCAGGCCCCCCACATGGAATATCCTTACCCAGCTCCCTGCTCCCCTCACCGCCGATGCTGCTTCTCCCCGTGCAGGATTGAAAACATCCGGTGGGGGGGGGACGAGCCTCCCTAGGGTCACCCGCGATGCTAGGGAGGCTCGGCCCCACCTGCCATTGGATGCTCCCCTCGACACCGGCTGTTTACATCAGTGTACGGGGAGAAGCAGCAGTGCGGGGACCAGGAGTGCCACGGAGTAAGTATATTCCATGTGGGGGGTCACTTTATACTCTTGGATAACCCCTTTAATTATCATGATGAGCAGTATGTCTGGTTTAATATTGTTAATCCTGGTGATTTGCCCCCGTAATCTGTAGTCACCAGAACTATAAGTTTTATTCACACATCTGTTTTAGTTCTTTGAGTGTTCATTGCCCTCCGTGTGTCTGTTTGTCCCATGCACTGCTAGACTGATGAGGTTATTTCCAGATCATCTGCTAGCAATGATTGGTCTAAAATAGACTGAACACGGATGCCATGTTTTAGATATCTGTGGATTCCACAGACCTGTACAGTTCAAGGCTACATTCACACAAATGGATTTTGTTTCCGTGTCTGTGCCATTTTTTTTTTTTTTTTTTTTGCGGATAGGATGCAGACCCATTAATTTCAATGGGTCTACAAAAAATGTGGTCGGGACACAGTGTGCTATCCGCATCCGTATATCCGTTCCGTAGCCCCTGGATAAAGGAACAAAGTAATGTAGGCCCCAAAGCTTTTCTGCCGGCCAATAGTCCACAGAAATAATTGATTGAATTCACTGGTTTTGTGTGCGGTCAGTGGAGGGCATGAAGAGCAAGCTGCGTACATGTGAATAAGGCCCTAATTTGAGATCCCTGAAAAACACTTGCTTATACTTGTATAACAAAGCAATGAAGCGGCACCCCAGTACCTGCCAGCCACGTATAGGATTTATACATAGTTTACAATGTGACATTTCAGCTTCTCAATGAAATCCAATTTCAAGGCTCCATTTTCCATTGCAGGTCTGCAAAGTTGCATTTGTAAATTATGGGCGAATAAATACTATGCTTGGCTGGAACTAGAGTGCTGCTCCTTTTAGTTGTGGTTGATTACTGACCTTGTAGTCTAGGGGCGGACTGGCAACTGAAAGAGTTTGGCAATACAATTCAGAAGGGCACCTGCCGCCGATGGTCCTACATTAATTAATTAATGCCGAAAGCATCAGATCTTTATGTACCTGGATGGCGGCCCTCTGGACATCGGCCCACTGGGAAATTTCCCTGTAGGGTCTATGGCTTGTCCGCCCATGTTGGCTCATTTGAAGCTCTGCACCCACTGTATCAAGTGGACAGCCACTTTTTGAAGGGCTAATCCCACGGAAAATAATATTGCAATGCAATTAACACATTACAAATTGTTCGGTGTTTTATGTTCATTTCAGGTTTTTTTTCTGGTAGCGTCCCCTGCTTTCTGGTCCACCTTCTGCATTCGGTGGTAGACTAAAATGCTCAGTAGCTTCCCTGCTCCCTTTCCCTCCCCTCAATGCCAGCATAGTGATCTCATAGAGAAGCAGGTCAAGCGGCCCAGACACCATTCATTCATTCATTCATTCATTCATCCATCCATCCATCCCTGCATTTTTATTTTACTTGCGGTATATAGCACTGACATATTCCACAGTGCTTTACAGACATTATCACTGCTTGCTGTCTCCCATGGGGCTCACAATCTAAGGTCCCTGTCAGTATGTTTTTTGGGGTGTTTGAGGAAGCCAGAGTAACCTGGAGGAAATCCATGCAAACACGGGGAAAACATACAAACTGCATTCTGATGTTATCCTTTGGCAGATTTGAACCTACTTCAAAATTCATAGAAATATCTATAGTCTAGACAGTGGAGAAGTAAATTGCATTGCATCTTTAGAGCCCTATTTGAGGGGCTATTTTGTATGCAGTGGAAGAAGGGGTTAACGAGCAGTCTATACTACTTGATTGTCTTAAGTGAGTCTTCCAAATAATTTGAGTAAAAAGGTCAAAATTTTACTGGAAAGCAGCATTTTTTATTTTTTTTTGCTTGATCTTCGTTTAAAAATAATGTTAATTACTCTACTTTTTTTTATTTTTTTTTATTGAATATGTGGCATAACCCTGTCAATATACCTCAAAGGTACTGGCGATTTTACTCTACTTTTGGTAGCAGGCGTTAAAGAGCAAAAATTAAAGGTGCAATATAACCTAAAAATGACATGAAATTGGCTCATCTGCTGCTGCATTCATCATAGAATGGTTGTCAGCTACATTGCTGGCGAGAAGACTGGGGCTCTTGGCTGTGTAGCTGAGCAGACATTCACCTAAATGAGGTTGCTACTCTCAAGTTGCCTCGACCCTCAGAATTGCAATAAATCCAGTAATGCTGGATTTATTTTATTTTATTTATTTTGAGGTCAAAATTCTCAGCAACTTTAGTCGCTCTACACCCGCATTGAGTTCAATGGCTGTGCTGCTACATAGCAAAACATGATGGGTGTTGCAGGCAAGATCTCTGTAGCTTTCACACAAGCGTATTCAAATCCATCTTTAGGGCTCATGCACACGGCCGTTGATCGACCACTCCATGCATTGGGAACCGCAATTTGCGGTCCCCAATACACGGGCAACATCCGTGCCAATTCCGCAGATGGATACCGACCCATTCAACTTATATCGGTCCACGGTCCGTCTGCACTGCAAAAAAAGTTGTGTATGCACTACTTTTTTGCAGTGCGGAGGCATGGACAGAAACCCCACTGAAGCACTTGCATGGGGTTCTGTGCCTCTGTTCTGCTCCGGACCTTCCGGATTGTGGGGTGCACACAGTTGGTGCCTGCATATTGTGGACCCTCTGTTTGTCGGCTGCAATACAGGCATGGCCGTGTGCATGAGCCTTTATTCTCTCTCCTATAATATGCACGGATTCCAGATGATAAACCCATCAGTATTGCTTGAGTATTTCATCAGGATTTACATGCGTATTTCTTCCTTCCTGCATTTTTCATGCACTCCCATAGACTATAATGGGCATATACAGAATCAAATGCACACAAAACCAGGACATGCTGCAGGGTTTAACCGCCTCCGGACCGCCTAACGCAGATGTGCGGTCCGGAGGCGGCAGCCCTGCGCAGAGTGATGCATATACGCGTCATCTCGCGAGGGCCGAGATTTCCTGTGAACGCGCGCACACAGGAACGGAAGGTAAGCAAGTGGATCTCCAGCCTGCCAGCGGCGATCGTTCGCTGGCAGGCTGGAGATGTGATTTTGTTTAACCCCTAACAGGTATATTAGACGCTGTTTTGATAACAGCGTCTAATATACCTGCTACCTGGTCCTCTGGTGGTCCCTTTTGTTTGGATCGACCACCAGAGGACACAGGTAGCTGTGTAAAGTACCACAAAACACTACACTACACTACACCCCCCCCCTCCCCCGTCACTTATTAACCCCTTATGAACCCCTGATCACCCCCCTGTCATTGATCACCCCCCTGTAAGGCTCCATTCAGACGTCCGTATGATTTTTACGGATCCACGGATACATGGATCGGATCCGCAAAACGCATACGGACGTCTGAATGCAGCCTTACAGGGGGGTGATCAATGACAGGGGGTGATCAGGGAGTCTATATGGGGTGATCACCCCCTGTCATTGATCACCCCCCTGTAAGGCTCCATTCAGACATCTTTTTTTGGCCCAAGTTAGCGGAATTTTTTTTATTTTTTCTTACTAAGTCTCATATTCCACTAACTTGTGTCAAAAAATAAAATCTCACATGAACTCGCCATACCCCTCACGGAATCCAAATGCGTAAATTTTTTTTGACATTTATATTCCAGACTTCTTCTCACGCTTTAGGGCCCCTAAAATGCCAGGGCAGTATAAATACCCCACATGTGACCCCATTTCGGAAAGAAGACACCCCAAGGTATTCCGTGAGGGGCATATTGAGTCCATGAAAGATTGAAATTTTTGTCCCAAGTTAGCGGAAAGGGAGACTTTGTGAGAAAATACAAAAAAAAAATAATTTCCGCTAACTTGTGCCAAAAAAAAATAATTCTATGAACTCGCAATGCCCCTCATTGAATATCTGGGGTGTCTTCTTTCCAAAATGGGGTCACATGTGGGGTTTTTATACTGCCCTGGCTTTTTAGGGGCCCGAAAGTGTGAGAAGTCTGGGATCCAAATGTCTAAAAATGCCCTCCTAAAAGGAATTTGCGCATCTAGGCTGCAAAAAAGTGTCACACATCTGGTATTGCTGTACTCAGGAGAAGTTGGGGAATGTGTTTTGGGGTGTCATTTTACATATACCCATGCTGGGTGAGAGAAATATCTTGGTCAAATGCCAACTTTGTATAATTTTTTTTTTTTAAAGTTGTCTTTTGCCAAGATATTTCTCTCACCCAGCATGGGTATATGTAAAATGACACCCCAAAACACATTCCCCAACTTCTCCTGAGTACGGCGATACCACATGTGTGACACTTTTTTGCAGCCAAGGTGGGCAAAGGGGCACACATTCCAAAGAGCACCTTTCGGATTTCACAGGCCATTTCTTTTACACATTTTGATTGCAAACTACTTCTCACACATCTGGGCCCCTAAATTGCCAGGGCAGTATAACTACGCCACAAGTGACCCCATTTTGGAAAGAAGACACCCCAAGGTATTCCGTGAGGGGCATGGCAAGTTCCTAGAATTTTTTATTTTTTGTCGCAAGTTAGTGGAATATGAGACTTTGTAAGAAAAAAAAATAAAAATCATCATTTTCCGCTAACTTGTGACAAAAAATAAAAAGTTCTATGAACTCACTATGCCCATCAGCGAATACCTTAGGGTGTCTACTTTCCGAAATGGGGTCATTTGTGGGGGTTTTCTACTGTCTGGGCATTGTAGAACCTCAGGAAACATGACAGGTGCTCAGAAAGTCAGAGCTGCTTCAAAAAGCGGAAATTCACATTTTTGTACCATAGTGTGTAAACGCTATAACTTTTACCCAAACCATTTTTTTTATTTTTTTTTGCCCAAACATTTTTTTTTTTTAATCAAAGACATGTAGAACAATACATTTAGTGAAAATTTATATATGGATGTCGTTTTTTTTGCAAAATTTTACAGCTGAAAGTGAAAAATTTCATTTTTTTGCAAAAAAATCGTTAAATTTCGATTAATAGCAAAAAAAGTAAAAATGTCAGCAGCAATGAAATACCACCAAATGAAAGCTCTATTAGTGAGAAGAAAAGGAGGTAAAATTCAAGTTGCATGACCGAGCAATAAACAGTGAAAGTAGTGTAGTGCAGAAGTGTAAAAAGTGGCCTGGTCATTAAGGGGGTTTCAGCTAGCGGGGTTGAAGTGGTTAAATACTGACTGAAATTAAATGCCCTGGTCGATAGCTCTATTCATTAACATTAGCAGCGGATTCCTGTACACAATATGTACCATATGTGGATTGCAAATACGTGAAAGAGGCCTTAAGGGGTTGTGCAAGAATGGGACAGTTTATGAGAAACACCTCTGCCCCACACTTGGCAGGACCCGTAAAGAGAAGATTACTCGCATGCTTCCTGGCACTGGCTACCCGCTTCTTCACCTCCAGAAATGAGATGCTCCTCTGCGCTCCCTTGCTGTAAACATTCCCGAGCTTCTCTGGCCTTAAGGAGGAGTGGGGAGCCAGCATCGAGAAGCAGGTAAGTCATCGTCCCTGTATGTGTCCTGCCAAGTGGGGAGGGGTTTACCCACCATTCTTGCGCAACCCGTTTAAGTTTAATTCAGGTACTGACTAATACATATAGCATTTCCATATAGCTATCCCATTGTAAAGACCACAACATACTTTCCAACATTTGTAAGTTGAAAGGAGGGACACACGAGCCAGTTGTTTTTTTTTTTTGGCATGCCGCACGACCAATCTGTGGATGCTTGTAGTAATGAAGAATGGAGAAACCTGTACATGTGACAGATCTCTTCTACTGAGACAGACAGAAGAGGGCCATTCAAGGACAGAGTGTGTGTCAGCAGAGCAGATCTGTCTTGGTGAATACTAGATGCTTGGGATGTGCTATATTGGATTGAAATGAGCTAGCCTGTAAATCATGTAACCTATGTACTCTTTGTAATATAAACGGCCAACATTCTGTATGCAGTTCCAAATTTCAACACTAGATGGTGATAGATGGCTGTGAAGTGCAGCTTAGGATCTGTTTCGAGAGCTACTTTTAGCACTTCACATGTTAATTCACTGACAGATCATAATGGTGGTGAAAGGGTGAATCAGCTGACATCGAACAGAAGTAATATGTTTATAAGGGACTTGTTTTCGTCTAGAGTTGAAGGAAGTTGTGGAGAGGCAGTATCTGGATCAGTAGGTTAATGATTGCACTTTATCTCCAGGAATGTTGTTTACAACCATGCAGTGGCCGTCATGGTTCATTTCATTCTTCCTTTTCACTTTCTTCATCATGAGATGGGAAACAGTTAAGTCTGTTTCCCATCTCAGTTATTTGAGGGGTTTTTACAAGTTTATTTCACTTAATAGAGAATAGTTTACTGTTGCAAATTGCTAAATCACTTCATTTAAAAACATGCCTGCCTCCACCTGAAAAAAAAGCTGTAAAGTCATGGCCACTAAGGGTCTCGCCTCCACCTAAGTTGCAGTCCACTGCCTGTTGTCAGGCAAGATCCATCCCTTGTAACAGAGACTCTCTAGACGGCAGAGAGTAAGTGGTGGCTTGTCAGAGCTACCATAGCTGAGATCCTGAACTTGATAAAAGAACTGCCTATACACTGCTTTTGAACATCACATGATCCTATTGCCTTTCTGTAATTGGGATTTCCCCCTCCTTATCTGCTTTGTGAGCTCTGGAGCTGCAAACGAACATAGTGGGAAGTAAAGAAAAGTATGT